>NC_134867.1:20103535-20406565 GCF_049852395.1 Peromyscus maniculatus bairdii
TTAAAAACTGTAACAAATTATCATGGAATATGGGTATAGTCAAATTAACTGTGACTGTTTCGCAACAGTAATAAATCAGAGAGAGAAGAATCTTTCTAAATTTGATTTTGTTCTTTAGCATACATTTTTAAGTAAAAAGCAAAAGTGTTCTATTCTGAGAAAAAGCCACTAATATTAACATTATTTTGGAGAAGCTAGTTAAAAATACATTTACTGGGCTCCACACTATGCAACTGGCAAAGAATGGAAGCTTCAAAGAATCCACAGGGTCCTGGTTCTGGCAGCCCGGGAAGTGACATCAGAACAGAGAAACTGGACGTTAAACTATATGATTAAAAGGCTATCAAGCACTATGTAAGGTTAATAAATGAAGGGCCCATCACAAACAACTACGAGGACTAAGGAAATGATCAGGTTGTCATGTAATGTGAGGAAGGCCTCAATGTCTGGGGAAGATTTCTATAATCAAAGCTGAGAAATGTCCCTGGTGGACTAGTTCAACAAATGCACATTGAAAGCAAGGGTCAAATGTAAAGAGACATGTGAACAGATTCTGATTGTATTCTTTGTAAAGTTGTGATGTTTCTGTATCACTGAATCACTATTCTCATCAAAAATTTTAACTTTTCAATATCCATGAATTACATGCTGTCAAAAGTTAGCTTTTTGTAGGCAGCAGAAATGACTCAGTGATTGCTGCTGCTCTTCCAGAGGACCCGGGTTTGATTCCTGGCACCCACATAGCTGGTCACAACCATCTATAACTGCAGTTTCAGTTCAGAGGCAGTTTCCTCTGGCCTCACCAGGCACCTGGCACACAAGTGGTGCACAGACAAATAGGCAAAACACATGAGATAAAATAATTCTTAAGTTAGCAACTCCCTTTTAATTCTAAGTATGACACACAAAAGAAACTCAGAACAGGATATTTGCCAAGGTTTATCATACAAAACAACAACAACAAAAGTACAAACCGTATTATTGCACAGCTCCTTTGTGTAGCCTATCTAGCTACACAACAATTCTTGTCTCTTCTTAAAAATTGAGATGTGGCTAAGCTGTGGTTACTATTGTTGTGACATAACACCAGAGTGAAAGCAACTTGGGGAAGAAAGGGGATTCTTGGCTTACACTTCCATATCACTGTTCATCATCAAAGGAAATCAGGACAGGAACTCAAGCAGGGCAAGAACCTAGAGACAGGAGCCAATGGAAGCCATGGAGGGGTGCTGCATACTAACTTGCTCCCCATGTCTTGCTCAGTCTAATTTTCAAAGGACCCATGGCCACCACTCCAGGGATGGTACCACCCATGATAGGCTGGGCCCTCCCCCATCAATCATTAATTAAGACCGTGCTTTTACAGATTTGCTGGCAGCGCAATTTTAAGGAGACACTTTCTTAATTGAGGGTCCCTCCACTCAGATGACTTCAGCTTGTGTCAAGTTGACATAAAACTGTCTAAACACCAGTTGTCACCTAAGAAAATAGAGAGAGGTAAAATCAAGTTATCTCACCTTTGCCATAAAAACCTTAAGCAAATGTCTTCTTATAATGTAGTATTGGGATTTTTTTGTCCCTGTCTATTACTGAAAAAAAATTGTTTTATTTCACATGAAATTAATTTCTCAAAGAAAAGATATATTACTGTAAGGATGGTCATTTACAACATATAAAGCATGTAATTAAAAACATTTTCTCACAGTTATTTTGAGATAATGAACATGAAATATTTGTCTACAGTGTTCAAATTTCAACCAGTGTATTGATTTTCTCTGTAAAAAAGAACCAAGTCTTAGAAATCAAGCTTGTGACATTTCTTACACAATTCATATCACTCTGCTCTTACACAACTGGTAACACTTTAGATTAATCTAAAGAAAATGTATAAACATCATATTGACCTATGGTAAAAATCATTAAGGGATTTGGATATCACAGTAAATCCATTAAATCTTATTCTCACTAATCAATCCCAGAAGTTAAAAGGATATAGAATGTACTCAAAACATCATCCAACAGGCATCTGAGTGAATATATTTATTATAATTTCTTCATGTAAATAGTTAATGGTAATTAATTTAGGCCACCCCCATTCATAGCTGATCACATTTTTAACATTCAACTTATTAAAGTATAACAAATCGATGTCATATTCCATATTAAGCATAATGTTCTCTTACCCAAAATACTAGGAAAAACAATCTAAAATTAAATATTCCTGTACTATTTGCAGGCTATGGAATTTGTCCTGACAGCTGTGCTAGATACTATTTGAAATATTTTGAATATGAACTTAATACTGGTTTATATGCATGTTTAAACTTTTACATATCATGTACAGATATGTATACAGTAGGTATATTAGAACACACCACCTAACCCTCACACCCTTCAAAATACATGCACTTTCTTTCCATCTTTAGTTTTTGGTTCTCCAATATTCCAGTATTATAATCCCAAACTCGAAACTGCTGTTTCACCACTTTTTCTTCATAACGTGTCTCCACTCTGCCCTGCAACACAGTTTAAGGGGCCAGTTAGATCTCTCAGGGTACCCTCCTTCTACAGACCAAATGACTCTTCCACAGCTGTTCTGCAATGCGTCCAGGGATTCCCTGAAGATGCAGAAATTTTCCTTTCTCACCCCTTTCAGAACAGAAACGTCAAGCCATCATAACCTGAGTGTAGACAGGAGGGGTCAGGCTGAAGAGCAGTGAGCACTGGAGGAGTCAATACAGTACCAGAGATGAAAGGACAAAGCGCAGAGAGGAGGCTTAACTGAGCACTCAAGCTGGATGTCCTAGCAAGGATATTAGCTGCTAGGACACCTGGCATACCTGTCAGACGGCCACTCCAAATGCTGTCTGGAGGAAGGAGGCGCTATGATGGACTCAGCATTCCCACTGGTTGTAGTCAGATATGATCTCATTACTATTATTAGTGAACATGCTTTGAAAACAACCACCACCTGTGTGACTCTGGGAAATCAACAAGTAACAAAATCAACACGAATTATTGATTATTCCAAATGGCTGGAGCTAGTTCACAACACTAAAAATGCAATGTTTCAGATGAAAAGGGGAATCATGATAGGAGGCAGTAATGAAGGACAGGGAACGTTTTGTTAAACAAAACAGACTTTGTACAGTGAAATACATGATTTCATTGAAAAAAATGTCTATCTTCAAAAGTAACTTTCTTTCCTCCTTCACAAACATGCACACACACATACAGAGAGAGAGAGAGAGAGAGAGAGAGAGAGAGAGAGAGAGAGAGAGAGAGAAAGAGAGATGGGGATGGGGAACAGAGGGAGGGAGGGAGAGAGTACCAAGGGTTAGATCCAGGGCCTCATACATCTACTAGGCAAGCACACCAACCACAGAGCTTTACCCCAACATATAATTGAACTGTATTTTAAGAAAACAAGATACACTGCTGTCACATACAGTCCATGACCCTCTTGTGTTCCGGCTGTCTCCTACATTATCCTCACCTTTCATTGATCCCTTCCCTACTTTCACACCCTAAATATACATATATGTGCAAGCATAGTAAGAAACTCAAGTCTACATTCTGCAAAGGAGAGGAGGGGTACAATTAAGAGCAAAGTATGGTGTCGCACGCCTTTAATCCCAGCACTCGGGAGGCAGAGCCAGGTGGATCTCTGTGAGTTCGAGGCCAGCCTGGGCTACCAAGTGAGTTCCAGGAAAGGCACAAAGCTACATAGAGAAACCCTGTCTCGAAAAACAGAGAGAGAGAGAGAGAGAGAGAGAGAGAGAGAGAGAGAGAGAGAGAGAGAGAGAAGAGAAAGAGAAAGAGAAAGAGAAAGAGAAAGAGAAAGAGAAAGAGAAAGAGAAAGAGAGAGAGCAAAGTATAGGCCAGATCTCGGCACTCCAGGAAGCAGGGAGGCAGAGAGGCAAGAGGGTCTCGGAATCTGCTATCAACTTGGTCATATAAAGAGACCTTACCTCAAAAGAAAAGTAAAATGAAAAATCAAAGTATAGCAATACATATTACGAAAAGCTACAACAAATCTTTCTATGCAAGTGAAACATTTTAACAAAACCCAGATACACTGTGTTGCTCTGTGCTATGCAACCCAGATACCTGTTCTAAGATAATTAGCACTCACACACCAGCTGCATGAAGCTCTGAAGTCAATACTGTCAACCAACCCTTCTCTGGGGTGTTGTGGACCGAAGAAAATTACCTCTGCACACCTCCTAGGAGCAGATCCTATCTAATAACATCCTTCTAGTGTGCAAATAAAAACTCTGACCATTGCTCTCCTCCGCTAGCATCTCTGAGGTCATCCCTCTGGAGTTCCCATAGGATTGAATGAAGTCTTTGTAGCGACTGCACAGAAGTTCAGCTGCACTCCCTGCCTGCATCTGTTTTCCTCATTCCTCTGACAGATACCATTCAGAGAGCACCCCTGAAGAATAAATGCCCTGCACGTAAATCTGTCTCAAAGTGTGCTCCCTGGGGAGGTTGTGCTGGGTGACAGGAAAACTAGTTTCAATGCTTCCGATCTCAGTCCATCTTTGCTGGCTTCATCTTTCCAATCCTGTTTCAGGCCTGATAAAAATTACCAATTTTCTCCCAATGGGTACAGCAATATACTACCAATGAAGATGTCACTCTGTGGCCCTAAGTGACTAGCAGGTGGGTAGTATACCCAGCATGGTGGATACACTACAGGATGGACACATTAAAACATGAATAAAGAATATAAAACTATATATACTATAAAACATGGCTATCCAATGGTATGTCCTTAAAGCCCTTTGAACTGTGGACTTCCTCTTGCCACTCAGACACGATTTGAAGTGTGGCAACATCTTACATCAGAGTCTGCTTGTTTTGTCTGCCCATGTTCATTTCCATTTCTGGACTCATGACCAAGCACTTCTATAAATTAGAAGATCTTCAGCTCCACTATTAAATCTCATCATGTATCCTGTAGCACCCAAACTAACATATGTTCTTTTACAATGTATGTCTTGGCCACAATAGCTCAAAGCCATGTCTGACCCATGTCAGACATGCTAGAGTCACCATGAATAAATATAGTTGACTGAAATTTTCAACCTTCATAAATCAGTTTACACCATAGTAGCTTGAAATGAGCCATGGTAGGAGTATTTACACCACAAAATAGAGCATATAACTCAATGTTACCATGAGTTGCCACCAAATTCCTCCTGTTCTACAACTTGACCTCCTGCTCATTTACCAGTGGATTTGAACTCTAAACTATTTTCTGAGGTACAGATTTTTATATCTATAAAGTTCCATCCAAATAAATAATATTGTGCTGTGACAAAGAGTATAATACTTGATGACTCATCAAACATTTTCCCCAGTGCCTTTTCCATAGTAATAATTTGAATCCTTCCAATTCATCTTTCTCATAGGACTCTGAGTGTTTTGTGAATTGTGGAGGATGATGACCATAATGTTATGGGATATCTTGATCACACTCTGACAGTCCAGACTATCAATAAAGTTTACCTTGAATCAGGGTGCAGAGCCAGTTACTAGCAAACCAGAATTAGCCATAGAAAAGCCAGAAATTTAGATGGAGAAGACACAGAGGAAGGAAAGGGTAGGACTAGAGTTAGAGCTTCTTCTTGGTTCATCCTTGAGATGAGGGAAGAGATGTGTCTCTTGTGGTGCCTCTGGCCAAAAAGCAAGGTCAGTTAGTTGCTACTCAACCTCTCTGAACTAGCAGGTAAACATCCTAGCCTTTGACTCCCGAGTCTTATTGATAAATAGAGTGATAGAGACTTAATTTAAATCAAATATGGTGGCCATGGCAGAGCCAGGGCCACAAGACCACCAACTCTACCAGCCATGTCCTGAGGCCTGTGGGGCACTGACTGTGGGACTGATGGGCCGCAAATGATAACTAAAGTAAAAAGTAGTCTCATGTGCAGCAGCTAAGCCAACAGAAAATCATCACCACAAATTTCATTTCCTCAATGTATATTATTCTGTATATGACACTTCCTCCATACCCACAGTTTTGCACACCATAGCTCCAGTTGCCTAATGTCATCTGTGGTCTGGAAATATTAAATGTAAAATTTCAAATACACATCCATACATTTGAAATTGCTCTCGATTTCAGACAGGCAATAAAATCCCTTCCCTCCCACAGCACCCCTCCCGTATTTGGAGCATCTCTGCTCAGCATATTCATGCTGTCTGCGAGGTTCACCTATCAGTCCTCTCTGGTATCAGATCAACTGACACCATCGTCGTACAGCCCTCAAGTGTCCGTCATTCTACTTAGAAGTGACTTCAAAGGACAAGAATAGTGGTGCTGACAACTCACTTATGCCAAGGGAAAGACATTAAGGACTTCCTTACACGGGAGATTCGAAGGGTCAAAGAGAAGTTTTGAAAGAGAGAGAAGAAAAAAAAAGGAAACAATTGCTTAACTTTTATGAGTTCTATTTTATGACTAGTTAATATCCCATAAGATATATATCATGGGTACGTGCATATAGGAAAATGCTAGTGTATATGTAAGAATTGGTACTACTATTGGCTCCAGAAATAAATCAGTGTTCTTAGTATGTGCCCTCTGCAGGCAGACGGGACTGCCCTTCTTGAGAGAAGTGATGTATTCTTTATTCAATCACACACAGCATCTCTTGTATTTTTGTATCAGTCACCGAATGAATTGTGACTTTTTCTCAATTTGAGTACAAAAAGCACCCCGTGATATTGGTTCTATTACTTTTAAATTAATAAACTATTTTTGTAGATTACATTTGATTTGTATAATAATTTAAGCTTTTTTAAACACATTTTACAGAACCCATAAAATGTGTGACTCGAGGTTTTTTGTTTTTGTTTTTCTTCTTCCTAGATAACCATTCTTGTCCTTAAATGTCACATCTCATATTCTTGTTCCAAGCCTCTCTGTTGTTGAGAGTTGGAATTGAAATTTTAATATGCCTAATTCCATTCTGTACCTATCATTTCCAAGAATAATAATGAAAGAACAGCTGGTTTCAGTTACTGGAACCCTGCAAGAGAGGAATAGAAAACAGAGAGATTGCTTTGCCTTTTGTTTCACTGACATCGACACTGTGGCTGGTGCTGCTGAGACAGGACCTGCCTGTCTATCACTTTGGATTTGCGAACCCTGTCAGGGAAGATGCTTTCATGCCGCAGGCTCCAGGGCTCTGTCCTGTCAGCACTCCCTCAATGCTGGGTCAGCACCACAACCAAAGCTCCTCTGCCTTACGATCCTCAGGCTGAGCCAGCTTAGCGGAGAGCCCAGCGCGACGGTGGGCTGCAAAGAACTGGCATATATATCTAACAGGACTGTGACACTCACTGCCTGCTCTTCAGACAAGCTGCCTGGTTCTGGTCCTCCACTTTTCACACTTAATTTCCTAAATCAGTGCATATAAACTCATATCAGGGATTATGAAAACTGTAATATCACAGATGATATCATGCATACATATTTTAATGCCTCAAGCTCTATTCTCCTACAGCCATGAATCAGCTGTGTTAGAAGATCTCACTGTAGAAGAGTTTACTACTGTACTTTACTGGGATCATTGAGAAACACTCCTCATTTAGAGTTAAAATATGAGTAATTTGATATTATATGTCAAAATTACCATAGATGCTAGTGGATCAATTAGCTAGGAGGCCACTATAGCTCACTTCTTCATTGGAATATAAAACTGTTGTTTTTATTAAGAGTAATTGACAGGGCAGAGTGAGAGGTTGTGAGAATAAGAAAAAAATGTAAATTGTGGCAAAAAGTTAGGACACCTGGTATTTTTGTTAACTTCTTTACCTACATTCACTGCAATAGTTGTATCATGTTTGACAGAATTTTATTAAGTATTTTCTGTTTCAGAATATTCCTTGGTGCATGGTCAGGATTATTTTTACCTCCTTAGACTGAAGTAGAAATAAGACATTTAATGAACTTTTAGTGGTATAAATACAAGGAATGTCAGAGAAAGTGAATTATGCATCTCCCTAGAAATTTCGCTGGTCAAGACCTTAACATAAAACAAATAAACCTTGGACTTCCAACTTCAACTCTCACACATAAACAGCTTAGAAGACATCACTCCCTCAATACAAAAAAGGATAATCAGATTATACAGCACCAAAGTAGCTGCCACCACAAACATGTAGACATTTAACTGGTTATGCTGATAATTTGCTAGAAGTCCTGGTCATCAATCCTAGTGAGATGTCCTACCCTTTCATGAGTTTTTGCATCCCAAATTCTCAAGATGTCCTTATTTTTCTTTTAAGATCCAAGAAATACCTTCACAGTTGTAATGAGGGCAAGGGAAAATCAATTAGGAAAAAGATGTTCTGCATAACAAATTCATACTCAGTAGGGAAGAAGAATTTGTCAATAATTACCTTAGGCATGGAAAGGGCCCTCTTCCTACTCTGGGTCTCTCGAGTCTTCCTGTCTCACTGAAGAGGCAGAACACATATTTTATAAGAATGGGGTGGATAGTGATACTGTACTGCTGGAGATGCAATCACAGAGATGTCAGGTCTACTGAGAGACTGAAACATCATCCATAGATTACCTAGCCTCTCCTCTCACTACTGAACATACCTGAACCTACATGGACAGTGTTTAGCTGAAAAGGCTGCAAAAATCAGACTCTCTGAGCAGGAATCCCAAAGTCAGGATAAAAGATAAAAACACAATGACATCAAAGGAACCTGGAGCTCTGGGCAACTATGGTAGACATTAAGAACTGCCCATGTCTGTCAACAGGTCAATATAAATACCAGTACTTAGGAGATGATAAGAAGTTTCTATGCACATTACAATATAGCCAATTTTCTGTGAAAATTACAAAATATGAAAAAGCAAAAAAATAAAATAAAATAAAATCTGAGGAGAGTATGCAATTGCTAGAAACCAAGACATGATGCTCACATTGTAATTATAGGACCAGGAATTTAGAGTAACTGTGATTTATTTTTACTATTCTGGTAGAAAAGTAGAAAACATATAAGAACAGATAAACAATCTGAACAAAAAGATGAAACTTCTGTGGAATATTAGTTGAAGATGTGTTACATTCATTTATGCTCTGGAATACTTGTTTAATTATGCAAAGATGTGTTGCATTCTTTTCTGTCGCATTTATTTAACTCTGTAAAGCTGTGTTAATTTGCCTGTCTAAAACACCTGATTGATCAAATAAATAGCTGAACAGCCAATAGCTAGGCAGGAGAGAGAAATAGGCAGGGTTGACAGGCAGAGATAATGAATAGGAGCAGAAATCCAGAGAAGAAAGAGAAAAGCTAAGAGGGAGAAGAGAAGGTAGAGAGGAGCACACCAAGGGCCAGCCACACAGCCACACAGCCACACAGCCACACAGCCACACAACCACACAGACACACAGACACACAGACACACAGACACCCAACCACACAGACACACAGACACACAGCCACCCAACCACACAGACACACAGACACACAGACACACAGACACACAGACACACAGCCACACAGCCACACAACCACCCAACCACATTGACACCCAGACACCCAGACACCCAGCCACACAGCCACACAGCCACACAGCTACCCAGCCACACAGCCACCCAACCACACAGCCACACAGCCACCCAACCACATTGACACCCAGACACACAGCCACCCAACCACACAGACACACAGCCACCCAACCACACACAGACACACAGACACAACCAGCTATGGAATAAGAAGGGAAGAAAGACATATAGAATGA
The DNA here is from genome assembly GCF_049852395.1 of Peromyscus maniculatus bairdii. Taxonomy (NCBI): domain Eukaryota; kingdom Metazoa; phylum Chordata; class Mammalia; order Rodentia; family Cricetidae; genus Peromyscus; species Peromyscus maniculatus. Next base: position 20,113,314 of record NC_134867.1, read on the forward strand.
GGAAAGGTAAAAAGCCCAGAGATAAAAATGTAGAAGAAGAAAAACAGATTAATTTAAGTTAGAAAAGTAGGCTAGAAACAAGCCAAGCTAAGGCTGGGCACTCATAAGTAAGAATAAGTCTCTGCTGTGGATATCATTCTATATAAATAAAACACTGATGGCCAGTGACCAGGCAGGAAGTATAGGCGGGACAAAGAGAGAGGAGAATTGGGGAAACAGGAAGAAGGAGAGAGAGACACTGCAGCCACCGCCAGGACAAGCAGCATGTAAAGATGCCGGTAAGCCACCAGCCACGTGGCAAGGTATAGATTTATAGAAATGGGTTAATTTAAGATATAAGAACAGTTAGCAAGAAGCCTGCCACGGCCATACAGTTTATAAGTAATATAACTGTCTGAGTGATTATTTTATACATGGATTGTGGGACTGCGGGGATTGGTGGAACCTGGAGAGAAGCTCTCCAGCAACAAGTCTCCATGTGTTTATTTGGGAGCTGAGTGGTGGGCCCCCAAAGAGTTAAAAAAAAACCTAGAAAAACTCTCATAAAATGAAACATAAATAAATATAAGAAAATAACAACTTTGGGACAAAAATGGAAAAGAAATGCCGTTAGTGAGTTCATGAGTACATCCAGTAGAGGTAAGGATTAACCAGCTTGAGGAGATATCAGTCCTTTGCAAAAATGCTTTTAAAAGAAGTAGGAAAAAACATCTAACAACCCAGGTATGACTTTAATAGCCATAATATATATGTAAGTAGGGTGCCAGATAAGGGCAAGAAAATGAAAAATAAAGAAGATGGTAGTAGTGAGGAGACTTCTAAAATTAATAAAAACTACAATACCTCAGGCCCAGGAAGCATGCAGAGAAGCATGCAGAATAAATGTCAGAAAGCAACCCCTAGGGACATCATCTTCAGAGTGAGGACACTAAACACAAAAGCAGTGTCTTGGAAGAAACTAGAAGGAAACATTTCACCCACCGAAAAGCAGCTTAGCAGGCCAATGACAGGGAGGATGGGGAGGTTTCTGCAAACTCCAGGCAAGGGAGATCAGTTTTGATGCCAGGAAAGAGCTACACAACACCAAATGATAGCTGCACTATTTGTGAAGTGTTATGGGGGTTTTTTAAACAGGCAGATTTAGATCACCTAGCAGTGCATGTTTTAGACTGAAAGGAGCTGTTTAAAATTAAGGAAATGAAGAAGTGTGATTGATAGAACAAATAAAGGAAAGAAAATGGAATCATAAAATGCTTTTTTTATTAAAATGAAAGTGGGTAACAGTCATAGAAATGGTAAGTAGCAGTCCAGCAGGTCACCTTAAAGATAAATAATGTCAATAAAAACATAGTCAGAATGGATGAAAAATACATGTTGTTCTCATGAAACCCACACTGCATGTAAAGACAGGTTCAAAGTGAAGACAGAGAAGACATTCCAGCCTCACCCCAATCCAAAGAAAGTGTGGTTCTCTACTCTAATTTCAGAAAAGCATCAAAAAGGAAAATGATCAGTGATAAAGAAGTCATTGGCTAATGATAGAGGAATAAAATCTTCATGAAAATGGAATCATCCTAAATGTGTGTTTTCCTAACCACAACTTATCATGAATATCAGGCATAAATGATAAAATACAAAAAGAGAAAGAGAGACTGTTGTATTGTTGTAGTTGAAGAACACAATGTCAGTCTTTTAGTAGTTGATACATCCAGCAGGTAAGAATGAAGAAAGAATAGCAATATTAATTGACAGAGCTATCAATCAATTTGATCTAATTGACAATTATTGACTAGTCCACCAACAACTGGAGAAGGCACATTTTCCAAAACTCACAGAGAACTTTTGTCATACTGGTCCAGTGACCTCCAGACAACCTCGACAAAGGTAACAGAGTGGACATATGTAAAGTTCATGTTCTGGCCAAATAAAAATAAAGTAGAAATCAATAACAAAATGTAACAAGGAATCTCTAAATAACAAGAAATTAAAAGGCAAACTCTCAAATTACCTATGGATCAAAGAATAAGTTTCCAGAGAAACTTATTTGAGTTAAATATATGTGAAAAAAGAATTTCTCAAAAGTAGTGGTCATTTTTAAATAGAAATGAATGGCATTAAATGTGTAATTAGAAAAGAATAAAGATCTAAAATGAGTCACAGAAAACTTTGAGGTATGAAGATTATTGAAAATCTTTAGGAAGTTGAATAAATTCTATAATAGTGTATAAAATATAAAAAAATCTAACTACACTATAAATACATGACAAGGACTCATGGGAAAGGAATGGGCAGTGTTCTGATGTTGCAACATGTTATAGTGATGGCTAAGAGAGCTTTGCAGAGCACTGCACTGATGTAGACAACATTGGATCTAGCCCATACAAGGGCTGTCAATCCTTTGTGCTTCTTCATATGCATTCTGGAGTTTTTAAAAAAGTGAATCAGTAGGAAACCGAGGAGAGCCAAATTTCTCACAGTTGGAATGAGAGTCTGTGATAAACATGGAGTGTGGGAGGCTAATGTGTGATACCTCAGCATGAACTCATTCTATCTTAGCATTACTTTATCTTATTTATATAGGTAATAGCATACAGTGTAGTGACTGTAGGCACAAGTTATTCTACAATATGTTTATCATAAATATACAAATGTATTTCTGTATTCTGAGAGCTGAGAAGGGCCATGATAAAGACTATTTCATAGTAACTGGCACATTTCATGCCTAGACTTCTATTTCTGACATTATTATCAAGTAAAAGAAACAAAGGTTCCTTAGAAAAATAACTGATTCTAGGGTGAAGACAGAAAATATAAACTGTACGTGGATCTCTCATACTGACTAAAGTAATACTCAAAAATAAAGACATAACAAAGTTAGAGATGTGCGAAAATAATTCAGGAGTCCACTGAGGGTTCTCAGTGGCCATGCAATGAAATCAAACAGCACATTTGCTTATAACTAAAGTATAGTACAGATATCCATACATCGAAACAGACAGGAATAAAGGATCAACAGGATTAATTAATGGAGGATTAATTAATGGAGTGGGCCATAAATGCATTTTTCAAATGTTAGAGAATTCCATATACTATAGATGCTCAGCCTTTAAAAACAGAAGGCTGAGTAAGCATGGGAGATGAGCTTGATAAAAATGGCCACATCTGTTTTGTTGTTGTTTTTTGTTTTTTGTTTTTTTGTTGTTGTTGTTTTGTTTTTTGTTTTGTTGTTTTTGTTTGTTTGTTTGTTTTTTGAGACAGGGTTTCTCTGTGTAGCTTTGCGTCTTTCCTGGATCTCACTCTGTAGACCAGGCTGGCCTTGAACTCACAAAGATCCGCCTGGCTCTGCCTCCCGAGTGCTGGGATTAAAGTCATGGCTTGATCTGTTTGGGAGGCAACTAGGCAGTGGGACCAAGTCCTGTGCTCATTGCATGAGTTGGCTGTTTGAAACCTGGAGCTTATGCAGGGATGCTTGGCTCAGTCTGGGAGGAGGGGACTGGACCTGCCTGGACTGAGTCTACCAGGTTGATCTCAGTCCTAGGGGGAGGCTTTGCCCTGGAGGAGGTGGGAATGTAGGGTGGGCTGGGGGGAAGGGGAGGAGGGCAGGAAGGGGGAGAACAAGGGAATCTGTGGCTGTTATGTAGAACTGAATGGTATTGTAAAATAAAATAAAATAAAAATAAATTATATCAACTTAAAAAAAATGGCCAAATCTGGAATGGGGTATTATGGTTAATTCTGACTATCAACTTAGGATCTCAAATCACCTAGGAGACAAACCTCTGGGTGTGTCTCTGGAGGGTCTGAAAGACTCACTTTAACTGTGGTGAGCACCGTTTCATACTGTGTTCCTGAACTATATAAAAGAAAAAGTGAAGTGAGCACCAATACTCATTCTTCTCCACGTTTGACTGCAAATGCAATGACGAACTGTATCCCCCAACCAGAGTCAAAATAACCATTTCTTCACTTAAGTTCCTGTTCCAGGTGTTCAAGTACAAGGATAAGAAAAGTCACTGAAACCTAAGATGTAGGTCAGCAGTGACAAATCCTGTTGCTACAGATATCCTTGATACAATGCAAGAAAAATGGTACTTTATGTCTGTTATTTTCAAAAATTCACAACACTAATCTAATCATGAGAAGAATATTTATAAAATGCATAAGAAAAACATGTCAAAAGTTTAAGGTTATACATCAAAAAGGAAAATATGATGTTGCCAAAGCAAAAATTTCACTGAAGAAAAACACACAAAGAAGAACATTCAGGAATATTTCAATAAGGGAGGGAGAACTAAGTAGGTACACTTAAGTAAGGGGGTAGGAGATTTTGAGCACTGACATGAACCAGTGGGAAGTACTAGAAGGTGCTGGGAGGAGGGTGACCAGTGGGATGTATTTAGCAGAGCGGGGCAGGTTTGCAGACATTTTTTTTTTCATTAATATACCTTCTGTGTTTACTGCTGCAGTAACTCACAGTGAGATCCTACCACTCCCTTCCTGAGAGACTAGAGGGCAAGGCTGCCATCTCCTTCTGTGCTTAGAGAAGACATTCCTGAGTTTTACAACTGTCTGGAAACTGGAAGAACATTTCCAAACATCTTAAAAGGGCAGGGAATGATTTATAATGTCAACGCTTTAAAGTAAATTTTCTATGAAAATGGAAACCAAAGCATTGTCTGAAGTGTAGGTAAGCTGAGGGAACAGAAAGTCATCAACATGAAGTCAAAGCCAAGAGGAGCCTGAAGAGATATGTCTACTAAATTAAATGTAGTTCCCTGAGTCAAATAAAATACAGACTCTAACAATGATGCATCAGCATTTGGTTCACTAATTATGACAAATGAACCATAGAAACCCAAGATATTAACAACAGAAGAAGGGGCTGTGAGATTTATGGGACTCACTATTTTTATATTTTTTCAGTAACTCCAAAACCATTTTTATAGGAAAAGTTTATTAAAATATAATAACTCTATCCTGTTCTGAGCCTTTGGAACTAATATTCTTCTTGTTTAAAGAACGCATTTATTTTATGGCTGCAGCAACTACTACAGACATAGAAATAATAATTGTGGTTGTTTCGCATGTGGCAGGCATTGGGATCATTCTCTTTGAAGGAGAAACTCTAGAGAAAACTTGATACTCGAAGAAGAAAGATTCCATGTGGGGGTCTCTGAGGCTTTTTTTAAAGCCATCATCAAGAATATAGTCGAGTTAAATTGCATCCTAGGAAGAGTCCAAGTAAATGTGAGAGATGTTGGGGTGAAGTATTAGCCAATCAGAATTAGTAACACATTGCTTCCATATTCATCTTCCTTAAACACAGACATCCAGGAAGCCACATGAAGACTGACATGCATGTTGATGGTGCAATGTTTTAGCAGCTTAAATATTTGGGAAAGGTGGAGAGTGAGATCAGGAACTGCAAAGACAGCAGAGAAACTAGAGAGATGCTGATACATTGTGAGGTACCAGTATTGGACAGTCCAGGAGGAAAAAAATAAAACCAGGGCATGCCATGATAACTAGCTCTATATGCTGATTAATTAATAGATAGTTAGAGGAAATATCTTCTAGACTGGAAAGAGTTAGTCTGTGTTCATCTGGCCAAGCTTGCCTCTGAGCTCCAGACCCAGCAATTTCCTAACCACCAGACAGATTGGCTACATCAACTAAATTGTTCACAGCAGTTTTTCCTTCCTTTTAAAACATGTTTTTAGGAAATAATAAACACATGAACTGTATTCTTATTATTTAAAATAGTTTCAATTTTTATGTGTGTATGTATGATGTATTTATGTGCGTGCCCATGTGTGTGATCACCCATACATGTACGTGATAAGGCCAGAGGTTGACATTGGGATTTCTTCCTCAATCATTTCTCTACTGTAGTTTTCGAGACAGTCTCTTACTGCACCTGGAGCTTCCTGCTTTGACTACATTACATGCTCAGTGAGCCCCAGGGCCCTTCTGCATCCACCTCACAGCACTGGGTTTACAGATGCAGTTTGCCAGGGCCTTTTATGTAGGTGCTGAATTCAGACCCTCATGATTATGCAGCAAGTGTTTGCCACACTGTCCCATCTCCCCAGGCCTGCGATATATTTTTTAAATACAATATCGCAATAGTGTCTTGAAGTCATGTAGCTGGCATTACATGAAATTTGACATCTTGAAATAAAAGTAGCTTAATTAACATTAGGGCAAAATGTTAGTAAATTCAATTTTATTACAATGTCATATGTTTTGATAAAATAAATAGAGGCTAAATGCATATAGATAAAATATAATTTGTGAAGTAAATAATATTTTAATGGCTCTCTCATATAATGCCAGTACTCTCTGGTCATAATTTGTTTATAGCACTTATACCACCAGACTTTGTGAATTTTGTGGGATTTTCTGTTTCGCATTAATTTATTGTCCATATTCTGGATAGACAACTAATTTTGAGAAGCAGGACTGCTCAAAAAAAAAAAAGACTGCTATACAAAGTAAAAAGTCAAAATACATCTTGTTTGAACCAACTTTTTTTTTTTTTTGAACCAACTTTTAAAATAGGGCACTAAGCCAATTATTTATATTGAATATGTCTTGTTATCTCCTTTATTTAATTCTGCTTGTTTATATCTGTGTATGTATATGCCTGTACATGTTCATACCTGGGACGGAGTTGCACAGCTTGTACATGTGAACCTGTATACATACATGAGTGCATATGGAGGCCATAAAAGAGCCTTGGGTGTTGTTCCTTAGACTTCATCTATGTTATATATTATTTTTCAGAAAAGAAACTCTCACTGGTCTGATGCATGATCCTAATTAGTCTTATTCAATAAAAACCCTGAGTCAGATATTGGGTAAACCTGAAAGATCAGAGACTCAAAGGAGCATCCACAGTCACTTCTTACCTGTACGAAATCACAGACAGAAAGGAGAAGATCCTGTCTCTACAAATCCTCAGACTGAATGGGCGAGATCTTGTCTCTACCCACCTTATATTCCTGTCTCCACCTCCCTAGTGCTAGTAGACTGGTTCAGTCTCATTGTATCCCAGGGTGGCCTTGAACTCCTGATCTTCCTGCTTCCTCCTCCCAAGGGCTGAGATGAAAGGTGTGTGCCACCACTGCCTGGCCTCTATGGTTAACAAGTGGCTAACTCTGCCCTCTGATCTCCAGGCAAGCTTTATTTGTCAGAACACAAGCAAAATATCATACAACTCTTGATGAGGTCTGGAACTCATCAAGTAGGCTAGGCTAGCTGGCCACTGAGGCCCAGAAATTTGTCTGTCTCTGCCTCTGCTGTGCTGGGATTACAAGCCTATGGCACCACACTCACTTTTTTCATATGGGCTCTGGGGATCAAACTTAGGTACCCATGCTTGCAAGGTAAATGCTCTACTGAGTCATCTCCCCATCCCTAATTCTTCTCTTTTTGTCTATGACTTTTTGCTCCTTGAGACATTTCTGTAAGTATAGTACCAAGTAAAAGTAGTTGATTAATTCTATAAACTTTTAAATCCCACTTGATTAATATCCTATCATCAATTTCATATTCTTCCAAATACTTAAAAGATCTCCTAATGCATAGGGGTTGAAGAGAAGACAACCTCAGAAGATAGTTTCTTGACTATTGAATAAAAAATGCCTCAGTCCAGGATTAAAATAGCCTAGACTTAAATGAAATATGTTTTCTGGGGATACATGGCCATTTCTAGTTTCCTTTTCTACTATTTATGCATGAGTAGCAGAAAAGGACATAAATAAGTTGAACCACAGGAGAAAGGAGAGCCCTACACCATGGCCAGTCCTCCAGCACAAAGTAAGGCAGTAGTGTAAATAGGAGGTTGGAATTCTTAGGTGTGTGTAGGAAATGTGATTACCAAATACAAAACATCTGCTTTTCTTATTGATCTCTGACAAAATGACAGTCTCCTCAGAGCTCCCACTGCATGGAGGTAAGATGGCGGCCTAGGAGTCTGTCTCTCCTATCTGACTGAGATTGGCTGGGAAGTCATAGTGTTAGTGAAAATAAACCCCATGGTTGGGACAAAGCAACATTGAGAATACTTTGTAGACCTTCAGTTTGAGCCCCAGGTGGAAGCACACAGACCTATGCTAAGGAGAGGAGAAAAGAGGAAAGGGGGAAGGGAAGTGAAGAGAAGAAGGAGGAAAGAGGGCAGAGGAAGAAAAGAAAAGGAAAGAGGAGGAGAGAAGAAGTAAGCTGGATGAACATTCAGGTGTATAAGCACAGATACAAAGGGCCTCCATGGATTATATGTTCCATGGTCCACCAACAGCCTTGCATATCAGGGTGCCTGGGGATCCAGGGTTACTTTGAATGAGGAACAAAAGAGAAATCAATTCTAAATTTCTTAATTACACTCAAATTGACTAAGATACATTTTGAAATGTTTGCATTTTCTCAGAAGATTGAAGATGGAGTGTGCAACTGATGTGAGAAGTCTCTGAAGAATTAAGATCAGACGCAGAGAAACAAAACTTTTATAATTTGTACATGACCATATGCTATAAGATTGTAGCAGAGTGCTTACACAATAATACCTACTCTAATTTGGTAAAAGAAAGGTCTTTCTTTTACCTATTTCAAAGTTGTTTGTGTATATATAGCATTTCATTTGTTGCTCCCAACAATACCGCAAGAAAATTGAGGAAGAATGTGCTAACCTATACTCCAGGGAGTAATATAGGGACAATGAGGGATTTCCTAAAGGTCAATCTATTAATGAGTGGGGAGACACAAACCTAGAACCTTCATCTTTGACACACTGCCACTTTACAAAAATGTCACCTGTATTTGAAAGCTTGAAAAGAAATCACTCTGATAAATTATAAAAATAAATTGAGACATATGTCATCCCTAGAGGTAAATTATCCTCCAGCCAGCTCCAAGGGGACGCGTTCTGGACACAGCTGTTCTGGGGAAGCCCGGATCTGATTAATCAGTGCCCAACTAGGTATTTAGATCAACTTGTTCATGGACAGGCCCAAGAGCAGATGTAATATTTTACTCCAGAGGGTTTCCAAGGACAAAGGAGTACACAGAGGAATTAATCAACAAATCCACAATGAATTATTCATTTTCAAAAATATTTTGCATGCATTAGCAGAAAATTAACAAAAGTTATATTACAATAACATTAGAGGTTTTATCTCCACAAATTCCTTCTAAAAACTCCAGACTTAAGTCTATAACTAAGTGGTGGAGTGTCAAAGTTTGTCTACTACTGTTGTGATTCTGAAACTGGGCTATTTCTTCAGCTTGGAAGTCAACAACTTTACACACAGTTTTCAATGAGAAATGAAGTTCTATCAAGGTACAGTCTACTCTGTTGTCCCAAAGAATAACCCCCCTTCTTCACAAGTAAATTAAAAAAAATACTAATAATGGATTCTATGTATTTCAGGGTGAGTGTTATGTGTAGATGAGTGTGGGTGCCTGAAGATACCAGAGGAGGGCATCAAATCCCCTGGAGCTCAATTTACAGGCAGTTGGAGACTGCCTGATAAAGGTGCTGGGAAGTGAACTCAACCAGCCCTCTCTCCCATCTCCCCATTAGACTTTTAAAGAAGGAAATGATCTTATAAACAGTTCAACCATCAAGAAGTAAGATCTATGTAATCATAAAATCCCATTCATATGATACTGGTTAAAGTTTCCACTTGTTCCAAAGTAACTGGAAAACCCTCATATTTTCAGGAGAATTAAGTAGTTCCAGGAAGAATGGAGACCACAGAATCCAAGAAGACTCGCTGTGCCAGAATATTAGCAGCCTCCAGACAGTTTTCCCTTCCCTGGATGTCTTCAAAGGTGTTGCTTGTGTTTGATTTAAGAACTCACCTGAACCTATGTTCCCTAGGCAGACCATGCTCTTCCCACCTTTCCTTGCAAGCCTTATATAAGTTAACACACCCTTCATATTGCAGTCAATTATTTTAGCTTTGGAGACTTGTCTGCAAAATTACACAGCATTAATTTTCTAATTAGACTCACAGAAGATTATCACGGTTTTCTTGTTTCTTACATTTGAGAAGGTGCCCACTGAAATCCCCTTGTTGAACACGCCATTAAAATAAGAGCTACTAAGACTTCTGGAGCCTAGAAGAGCACATTACATACATTAAGGATAAGGAGGATGATAGCAAAGACTAACACTAAAAACACTGTGGTGGCAGCAATAATCATAAACATACTTTGTTTTAATAACTGATCAAAGTTTACTAATAACATATTCTTGGAGAAAGAAATTATAAAAATGATCCATTTGGAATAATTTAAAAAGTAGGAATATACCTGACCAAAGAAGAGAAAGACCACTATAACAAAAATGCTAAGATGTTGAAAGGGGGAATTAATGAACTTCATGAGATGAGATGATGGAAAGACCTTCCATGTCCCAGGATTGGCAGACTTAATAAGGTGAAAATGGCTGTACTACCAAAATTAATCTGTAGAATTAATGCAATACCTATCAAAATTCTGAGGTCCTATTTTTAAAATTAAAAAACATTTTCAGGAATTCATATGGAACCACAAAACATTGCCAGTAGCCAAAGCAATTCTAAGAAACAAATACACTGCTGGAAGTACTGCAATATCTAACCTCAAAATATTCTACAAGGCTATAATGATAAAGACAGCCTGGTACTGGCATAAACATAGACAGAAAGAGCAACAGATTAAATCAGAGATCAAGAAATAAAACAACAAAGCTATGCTCACTTCGTTTTTGACAAAGGAGGCAGATGCAGGTATTGAACAAAAAGATAGCCTATTCAACGAAAGGTCCTGGCAAACTGGATATCTACCCGTAGAAGAATCAAATTAGATTCATATCTTTCACTTTGTACAAAGATCAATTCAAAATGGATCAAAACTTTAATTTAAAACATAAAATGCTGAAACTTAAAAATAAACCATAGAATAAACTCTTCAAAACATTGGGATAGGCAAGAACTTTCCAAAAGAACACCAATAGCACAGGAACTAGCCCCAAATATCAAAAGATGGGACTACACAAAAGTAAAAATTTCTGCACAGCAAAGGATACTATCAGCAGAGCACACACACAGACCATAGAGTGGGAGAAAATGTTTACCAACTGAACTTCAGGCAAGGAGATAATATCTAGAATTTATGAAAAACTGCTGCAATGAAATACCAAGGAAATAAAATGTAAGTCAACAAACAGGATAAGCAATAGAATAGACAGTCTTTTCTAAATAAACACAAATGGCCAATCACTATTCTTTTTTTTTTTTTTTTTTTTTTTTTTTTTTTTTTTTTTTTTTTTTTTTTTTTTTTTTTGGTTTTTCGAGACAGGGTTTCTCTGTGTAGCTTTGCGCCTTTCCTGGAACTCACTTGGTAGCCCAGGCTGGCCTCGAACTCACAAAGATCCGCCTGCCTCTGCCTCCCGAGTGCTGGGATTAAAGGCGTGCGCCACCACCGCCCGGCTGCCAATCACTATTCTTAACAGTGTTCAATATTCCTAGCTATAAGGGAAATGGAAATTAAAATTACTTTGAGATAGCTCTTCATCCCAGGAAGAGTAAATAACATCAAGAAATATGAAAACAAATGTTGGAGTGTATGTGGAGAGAGAGAAACTAATGGGGGTACAAATTAATACAGTCATTGTGAAATTCAATTTGGAGATTTCTCAAAAAAATAAAAAATAGAGCATCAGTCAGCTGTCTCACTCCTGGGCATATATGCAGAGAACCCCATAACCTACCACAGAGATATTTACACCCCATGTTTATTGCTGCCTTATTCACCAAAACAAGGAAAGAGAACCAGTTTTGCTGTCCAACAGGTGAATGTGTAATAAAAATCAGGTTCATTCATAAAAATAGAATATTATTTGTTCTAAAAAGAAAAGAAATCACAATATTTACAGGAAAATGGATGGACTTAGAATAGATAATATTAAGTGAGATCACATAATCTCGGGAAGAAAAAAACACATATCTCTCTCATGATGCAGATCCTAGCATGTGTGTATGCATAAACAAGTGTATATGTGATTACAGTATAATTCGCATAAAGGAGAACAAGAAAGTGTAAGTATTAGATGATGGATAAGGATGAACTCAACAATGGGCACACCAGTCATGAAAGAGGATATAAAGCTGATTGTTTTTCTAGTTTTAAGTCTGTCACTGATTTTTCCATTTTTGTGCAAATAAGTACATGAAAATATAATCAACAATGAAAGTATAAAATCCGTGAAGTTCCATAGCTTTAGAATGGCTATCCTAACTGTATAGAAGAGTTAATTGAGATGTGTGGTCTGATTGACATCACTGAATGATTTTTTTCTTTTTTAAAACTTTACAATAAAGTTTTAATTAAAGATTGACAAAATCTATTAATATACATTTTATCATTTAGGAAGAATAGTCACAAATCTAAAAATTATTTCAGGTGTTCAAGCAGCTCACAACTGCACATGGTGATGAGTTGAGAGACAATACAGTTGAAAATCTAAAAGTCGCAGTGAGTCAGGAAAATAGAAAATCATGATGTAGAACATGGAGCTTAAGTTTGTCTAGTAGTAAAGGGTAGTGACCATGATGCACTTGCCAGTAACACTATAGGCAAAGTGAGTAGAAAGAACGAGGTCACAACAACGGGAGGACCATCATTGAGGAAATTCAGGGCCAAATGCCAGGGAAGTACATCAGATTGAAATGGTGTTCCTACTCCTGGACATAAACTAAGATAACCAAGCAACTAAACTGGGTTTGCATGCACTAAGAATCTAACTACGACTCGAAAGCCTAAAATCTGAGGTTTCAGTCATCTAGCAGTGTCCCCCAAGAACCCAGGATCTTCTCTTAGCCTATTGGATTGTCATCCCTGGGACTCCTTGAAAACTCGTTTGTTCTAACATCCTTGTTTTCAAATGCCTTATCATCCTTCCAAACCAGAAAACCATTAGGAAGAATTTAAAAAATGAACTTACCATGCTCTAAGAGAACCCAACACTTGCCTAACTTTGTCCTCAAAAAATTCATCTTTGGGACAAGTAATCACATTTCAGAATATTTCTTGAGGGACTGTATCTAGGATAAGAAGAAAATGAAGGGTGAAGGATGAGCCCAAGTTTGGGGTCTGAACTACAACAGCCCTGGTGACCAGTGTCTGAAATGCAATAAAGAAGCCTGCATTACTCTCTCCAACTCTAGCCTACAGAAAGTTCCTGTTCTCTTTATGAAGGTCCTTTAGGCACTAGCTACTTGTGGTCAGAACTTAGCCCAAAGACAGTGGTGCTAATCTGTGAGAACTGAGCATTTCTCAGCCAAAACACTGGATAAAAGAATACAATTATCTAAGCCAGATCCTGAAATTGGGGAATAAAAAGTAACGTGAGAAAATACTCAGACATTCTGAAAATAAATGATAAAGACATAAAAAAAAAATGAAAATGATGAATGCACTTCAGCATTTTCCCACAGCCTGCTCTCCTTCTATTGTATGCATGCAGAACAACCCTGTGGTGGTATTGTGTTCCCCAAAATATTGTGCATGCTAATAAACTTATCTGGGGTCACAGAACAGAGCAGCCACAATATTAAACATAGAGGATAGGCAGTGGTATCACATGCCTTTAATCCTAGCATTCCAGAGGCAGAAATCCATGTGTTCAAGGATACAGCCAAGCATGGTGACTCATGCCTTTAATCCCAGAAAGTGAGCCTTTAATCCCAGGGAGTGGTGGTAGAAAGCAGAAAGGTATATAAGGCGTGAAGACCAGAAACTAGAAGCTTTTGGCTGGTTAAGCTTCAGGCTTTCGAGCAGCACAGTTCAGCTGAGAGCCATTTGGATATGAGGACTCAGAAGCTTCCAGTCTGAGGAAACAGGGTCAGCTGAGAAGTTGGCCAGGTGAGGGCTGCTGTGGCTTGTTCTGCTTCTCTGACCTTCCTGCGTTCACCCCAATAACTGGCCTCAGGTTTGATTTTATTAATAAGAACTTTTAAGATTCCTGCTGCACAGCGCCACTATCAAGCATTTCTATGTATGGAAGAAGGGAAAGGACACCTTTCTAGCTTCATCCAACCTTGACCATGTGAACAGTTCTTCTACTATTGTTCTTTTTTAAATATTCTAATTGAATAAAGTCTGGGGAAAAGTTGAATTCTTAAATCCATAAAAGAACAAGAGTGGGAGAAATTGCCTTTAAATCTTCTGCTTTCCAGGATCCTTGGCTACCCGTTACTTAAGATTCTCTCAATGAAAAGCACCGAATCCACAAAAATCAGTAAAACATACAATGCTTAATGCCTGTCAGAGACACCATCAATATGTGAATATATTACCATTCGATGAAGTTTCAACTGCCAGCTACGGAGATGAGCAAGATAAATCGCCAGCGTCATCTTAGTCTTTCAGAGGTACCTGTTCCTACCCTCATGAAAAATTCCTTCTCTCATGTGATGGAGTTTACCCTGTAAATTAAATCTCTCAAGTAATGGAAGAAATAACCCATGACACTGGCGAGGGAAATGAAATTAGAGTCACTAATAGCAGGTCAGCCCAGTCTGAGCAGAGGTAATGGCAGTGACCACATGAATGATAAACAGGTCTTCTTCAGGCTCTGACAAGTGCCTGCCAGGTAGGGTGACAAGCTTTCATCCAGCTGGTGAGCGATTCTCACTCCAGACACCAGCCTGTTTATAATGCAGCTCGACCCCCATCTCCGCCAGCCCATGTCGGCCTTGTGGAGGAGGATGCTCTACTTCCCCTGTGAAGATCATTAGGAAGGGTTAAAAACGAGGCTGGCTGTTTTGAGGGTAAATCAATTTCTCATTGCCTAGAAACCTTTCCGGCCAGAGCAGATGACCTTTAGAAACAATAAGAATCACAGAACTGTACTTAAACACCTTATTTTCCAAAGCGTTCCAAGGAAACTGAAGTAAAATTGTGCTCCAGTTCAACGGGTCGGGGTAGCGGAAACAAAAGGAGTTATTCTCACCCTGTGGTTCAGGCCCCGGGGAGCACACTCTCGCCAATGACCAGATAACCTGGAATGTGAGGAAGTTCACGTAATGTCTTACTCTTCTGGGCCTCAGTTCAGATTTGCTTCCTGACATCCGAGAGGAATCACTGAGCTTAGGCTATAAACATAATAAGCAAGTCAACAGCACAGCTGCTGAACACAGGGATGAGAACAGGAGGGATTATGGGTGGGAAGGAAGAGCTGCGTGTGCCATGACACCAGATAATCACTGATGTCTGATGGATACAACGTAGTCTACTCTATTAATATAGTGTTGCTATAGTCTTGGGTTATAAATAGTAGGAGCATAGTACATGCTACCTTTTAAATAGGGAAATGTCTGCATTGCCTAACATACTGTTACCGGTATCATTTGAAATGTGCGATAAAGTTGTCGTATATCTGAGAGAATAATATTGCACTTATTGCATGAAGCTCTCACTACATTTACTGTCCTCGGAGCCACTGTTCACCACTCTGTTGCTTCAGGTAATAAATACTCACTGTTGATTGTAATAGTTGCCATTTTTAATATTTTTCTTAAAAATAGGAAGCTAACAGTGTGGGATTTTTTTTTTCAGTTGGTAGAGTGCCTAGCATGTGTGGACCCCTAGTATATGCCCATTATTCCAACAGCAGAAAGACAAGAGCATCAAGAAGTTCATAGTCATCCTTGAATACAAAAGTTTTTCAAGGCCAGCCTGGGAAACAGAAAGAGACACTCTGATTCAGGAAAACAACAAATAAATAAGGAAGTCAAAGGCAGCCTGGAAAAAAAAAAAGTCATTTGTCGTCAGTTCATTTTTTTTACTACTAAAGTAAAGTTTACTTGTTACTATAGGAAGAAAAATAAAATTATCTTTATTCTTCTTCTAATACCTCAGTCTTTGCATCGTTAGCTAAGAAAGGCATCAGCTTTGGATTCTGATACCATGCTTCCCAAGTGTATGGAGTCAGATCAAAACCTGAAACATCTGAGGGGAAAAGGGGTAAATGAATTAGAAAAGTTGAAACAGTTTCATAGAGTTGAAGGCTCACAAAATAGCATTTAGAAAACACATGGCCTATAAACCCTTCTAATTCAGTGAGGCAGGCCGGATGAGCTTCGGGCTACACCCAATCTGCGGCTAAAGCAAACACTGGTCAGGGGGTTCTGATCCCAGCCACTTACTCACTCACCGTGTTACAGGGGGGTGATATTTGCTTCTCTGAGTCTGTTTTCCATCAACAAAGAAATTATTTTTAAAAAATGCTCTGAATCCACTTAGAGTTTTACGTAGGTCATATTGGGCAAACTGGAAAAACCCACTAATTTTATAGCTGGTGCCATTATGATCAATAAACAAACTACAGTTGTAAAGGCACGTCATATGAAATACAAATGGGCCTGCATTTAGTTCCAAATACACACACAGTAATTAAAAGTTGTCCAAATAGCTCTTATGCTTTAACCAAAAGAAGGAAGAAGGGGGGTCCCGTTTAGATAAGGATAACACTATTTCTTTGAATTATTCATTTTCTATTACTCTCCTATTTTTATCAAAATAAGAAACTGAGAATGGAGAGCTTACACTTCTTAGCCTGGTTTTCTTAGAATAGCATGTCTCGCCTTTCATGTGGGAAAAAAAATCTCTAAATCTGAAGTGTGAGGCCAAACCAAATTAGGAACACTAAAATAATATAAAACTGTAGAAGATAAGGTCTTCTTTCTATACCTATATTTTCTTTGTCTATTAATTGTCAAATAAGACTGGTTAACCTTAACTACATAAATTTTAAGAACTTAATTTAAAAAAAATCACTTATTTTATATTTGGCTTACTTCTTTCTTAATAGCTACTTAATTTAGCAGTAGGAAAAGTACTGAATAGAAAAGATGCTATTCAGGGTTAATGTTAAGCTTTCCTTCAGTATGTCCTTAACTCAGCCCTAACTTTAGTGTTTCTCATAAACCAGCATCAGTGCCGTGGTTACACTACTTTTGATATAAAAGGAACAAGCGTACCCACCATCACAATATAATTGGATCATCAGTAATTGTCTTCTCTAATTTTTCTTAATTAAAATGTTTCTACATTGTGCAAAATATTTTAAGCAAAAAGAGTACAAAATAATGTTGTCTTAGAACTAATTTAGAAGAGGGATTACACTATTTTCTGATACCATTTCACCTTAAATTTTTCCTAGATAATTTGAAGCCAAATATTTGTTAATTTATTACTGCTAAACATAAAATATACCAATTCCAGTACAAGTACAAAATTAATAGCATGATATTAAAGATCAAAGCCTCAAAATTTCAATTAGCCTTTGACTTGCATCAACTATGTATTTAAATAGTTGATTGTAAGTCTGAGATAGGTAAATCAATTTGATCCTTCCTTCATATGAATTAGGTCTTATTAGACAGACTAGCTGGCAGATTTGACAACAATGCATGTATCGGGTCCAGGCATGCTATGTTAATGAGAAGCTAAGTAAGAGGAGCAATAAAGAATAGACAAGGTAGCATTCCGTTCAGGTGTTGTTGCTATTCAGCAACCGGAGTCCAGACCAAAGAAGACTGTGCAGGATTTTCAATTCATTTCCACAAGTATAAATTCAGCAAAATGATTATCCTGACCAAACAGAATTCATAGGCGACCAGTTTGCAATCTGGACTATTTTCCATTTGGCACTAAACTCAAGCATTTCGAACTAATTTATTCTCATCTACTGACACTTGTTGATACATGTGTTGGCTGCCCAGACAGATTTCCACACATTTTAGCCTCCATTAGACAAAGACTGATCATTAATATGGACACTATATGATCATATAATACTTTGATATTTGTTTGTTGGTAAATTAGCTATATTCCTTGAGGAAATAGGATTGATTTCATAAATAAGAATATTTAAATAAATCTTTGGAAGGTAATCTTAGTTATCCCCAAAGAAGTAGATTTTAAGCACTTCCTTCAAGAATTTTTAAATAATTGAACCTAAATAAATATTAACATTATCTGCTTATTTTATTCCAGACACAAAATTGACACCATTATGTGAGATTTTGTTTACTTATTTACTCATTTATATTTTGAAATACTATTATCAATTCATATGAAATCATGTAGTCCCCAGGGCCTAACCATTATATAAAAAACCTTATAAATAGGAACTTCTTGCCATGTGAAGCAATCAGTATAACTTTATGGCCATTCTTTTTGCTGGTTAATTATTTGATATTTTTTCCTGTGGTGCAACTGAAATATAGTGTCTCAGTCACCATTCTCCTGGGAAACAAAACCAACATGATATATTTATACTTGCAGATCTCAATTGCAAGTCGTGATTTAAGGAAAGAGATCAACAGAGAGAGAAGAGGGCAGGAATGGACAAAGAGATTCAAAAAAAAGAATGATTACTATATAATACTTACTATCTTGCATGATTATCAAAAGTCTCACAATCTAATGCTTACAAAATAGAGTCCCTGGAAAGCCAGTGGTATGACTCCATATGGAGGCCAGAGAACCACATGAGCCAAGTACATAAACAAATGCCTAAAAATACACCCAGAGTCAGAAGCACAGTTGCTCAAGATCCAAAAGAAGACACCCCAGTTCTGGGAAGAAAGGTGCTTTCACCTTCACCTGCCTTTTTATTCTATTCAGGTCATCAATCGATTGATAACTCTCATCTGCACTGTGTCCATGAGCTGATTCTTAATCTAATGATTACAGTACTAATATCTTCTGCACATACTCTAATAGACACACCCAAAACTGATGTCTTATCAGCTATTTGAGCATGTCAAAAACCCATTCACTTTGGCGCATGCACACACACACACACACACACACACACACACACACACACACACACACACACAAGCTAATCATTACATATAATGATTTGCTGTCACAGACAAGAAACTGAGTTGACATGACAGCCTTTCTGTATTCCTCTGTGGACAATCATTTAGAGCATTTCCACACAGTAATTGTGATGAGCTGACCCCTGTTCCAAGAATGAGGCAGTGGCAGTCGGAGACCTGATTTCAGGATTGTGACATATGTTGAGGGAAACAAAACACAAATGAGAAATAGAAAACTTAGTGATATAATTACACTGAGTCCTGCAGTACACAAGAGTGAGAAGACGAAAAGTCATGAGAGGAGGAGGGAAGGATGGAAAGAGAGGGGCAGAGAAGAAAGAAAAGAATAAAGAAAAACCAGCATGAAGAAAAAAGCTCATGAACAGCTCAGACAGAGAGCAATGAACATGTCTAGGGTGGCTGGAAAGGGGAGGTTGCTGACACACACAACTGAGATGTGGGCTGATTCCAATTCCCATAGAGCTATGTTAGGCATAGGTCAAGTGTATGTTTCCGCTAAGTTTACGTGGTTAATGTACATGACCTGAAATCTGTTTCAAAGGGTCCCTCTGCTGATGCCTTAGCAGAAAATGCATGGGGAGACAGAAACACAGGCAGAGATTAAGTATCACAAGGTGTGATGATGGGTTGGCAGACGAGGTGGCAGAAGTAGAAGGGGTACATTTTTGGCAGATGGAATAAACTTTTCTTGCTAAAGAGCCGAATGAAGAAAGTGAGAGGCAATAGAAATATAGATTTCTCGTAGATTTTATTTTCTTGAGAAACTCATCACCACCTTGCTGTGACTTGGCAGCTTTTCATCATCATACCAAATGCTTGAAACAGCTACTTGCAAGGAAGGAGGTTTATTTAGTTCACAGCTCCGTGAGTTCGAAGTCTAAACAACATAGTACAAGCTCTGTGATGAGGGCTGCCTCTTGGCTGTGTCACCTCATGGCCTGAGGTCAATGGCAGGGCTGTGTTTTAGAACAATTACAAGCAAAGGGCACTGTATTGTCTCAATTTGCTCCTTTTATATAAAATCTCTCTCATTCTAGAACTACCAAAGTTTGCCCAAGGACTTGGAGAGGCCCCAGCTCCCATGGATTCCATTACTTCTCAGTAGAGCTTCTCTGAGAGTCAAACCTTTACTCTATGAACCCTGGGTGAGGGGGGCAATTAAACCATAGCCAAACCATAGCAGTAGGTAACACTACTAAAATGGGAAAATATAGAGAAAAAAGTTTGGGTTAAGGAAAGAAAGTGAAGAGTTCTTCTTTGAAGCAAATCAAGCCTATGCTGCCTTGTAGACATCCAGGAAGAAAAGGGCATTAGATACATGATTCTGGAGTTGTCAGCGCATGTTATGGTTAGGGTATTGATACTGGAAGTAGCCACCAGCTCAAAGATAGTAAATAAATGGGTCAAGATGATGTTACCTAGAAACAATGTGTAGGTAAAATTCAAAGCACAATGCAAGCAAAGAACTATGGCCAGGTCCTAATATAAACTTAGTTAGCAAAAGGAAGAAGTCAGGAAGAAGTTCTGGGAGAAGGAAGTGGTCAGGTCTGCTAAATGCTACCAAGGTCCATCCAGTGAGGTAAGTAAGGTCAGAGGAGATGACCGTTGGTGCTGGCAGCCAGGCAGTCCCCCAAGAACATCAGAAGTAATAACCCAGATGGATTACACAAGAGAGGTGATTCAGCACAGAATGGGGCTATTCAGAACCTTTTCAAAAAGTTTTGCTGTGAAGACAACACAGAATAGGACCAGAGCTGCAGAGATGGGTAGGGTACGTTTTGTCTTGCTGTGTTTGGAATTTGCATTCTAACATTACTTGGTGGTGGGTTAGCTAAATATTCTCCTCATCTTGACCAAATTTTGGATTATTTTCCTCACTGTAGTCTCTGAACTTTTTATAGCTTTACAACATTTTATTTTAAACAAATAAATGTAACCATAAATCTTTCTCGAGATTTCTTAAGATATAAATCTTTTTAGGTTATCTAAATGAAATACCCAAATACTGGAGGAGACGGAGCCCCACTGGATATCTCTTGCCAGAGACGATGGAGCACACCATAAAAGCAACTCCCTCTAAATCAGCAAGATCAAAGCCCATATGAACTCACAGACACTGAAGCAGCATGCACAGAGCCTGCACTGGTTTGCACCAGTTCCTCCTTCTATATGTTATGGCTTCCAGTTTAGTGTTGTTTGTGGAATTCCTGAGTGTGTGCACAAGTGGGTCTCTTGTTCTTGTGCCTTCTCCTGGGCTCTTTTCTTTCCGTTGTTTTGTCCAGTTCTGATACGTTCATTTTTGTTTTATCTTATTTTATTATTATTCCTTCAAAGCCCATCTGTTTTGTAATGAGAGACAGATAGGGGTTAGATACAGATGAGAGGAGAGGTGGAGAGCAAGAGGGAGGAGTAGAGGGAGTGGAAACCATAATCAGGATATATTACATGATAACAATAGTAAACTGTATAGACTCTCACCTGAATACAGTGTACCATATAAAGACCTAATTCATGTAACGATATCGCACAAAAACTATAGGCTCTTATGGCTGGAAGAAGAATTAAATAAAGCATGCCCAATATTACAAATAGTCAATATAGGTTTACTTTTTTAAGAAAACAATGTAACAAGTTTTCGTTTTATGCTCTAGCATGGGAGAGGAGGCTGTACTTACTTATCATTTGTGTTCAAAATAAAAAATGTTTTAAGTACAAACCATGCTACAAACCACTTAAAAGACATTTAAGTCATTCAGAGTTCTGATTCTGGTTCTGTCCACTCCGAAACAAAGATGGATGGATGATGGATGGATGGATGGATGGATGGATGGATGGATGGATGGGTGGGTGGGTGGATGTGTGGGTGGGTGAATGGGTGGGTGGGTGGGTGGATGGATGCATGGATACATGGATGGATGGATGGATGGATGGATGGATGGATGGATGGATGGATGGGTGGATAGATACATGGATACATGGATGCAAGGATGCATGGATGGATTGATGGATGGACCCGAGGCTACTGAAGCCATGGAGCCTGACTACAAGAGTGCTTGTGTGGCAGAGAGGGCTGCATATGGACATATGAGCATTCCAGGTCTCTTCGATCTTAAGAAACCCTGTAGTGTAACGAATATGCACATATGTGTTTAGCATAGATATGCATACACTTACAACTTGGTACATGTGTGTATTTATTTCCATTTGTACAACAGTACATCTGTATCTGTACATTTGTTTTATACATCTGTATAAACATGCATTCTTAAAATAAAAACTTTATAGGGTTTTTTTTTCCCCTTTTCTTGAGTCTCAACAAAACAACTCTTAGTGTAGGGGCTTGGATGAAGTGAAAATGCCGAAGCTAAAAGCCAGAGACTGCACACTTACACTAGCTTGGTGCAATGTCTGAGAACCCTTTTCAGCCCCCAAAGCTGCAGTTTTCCCTGTAAATAACAGGCTTAGAGTTTGTTTAGATTCACCTCCATTCTAAATGCTTTGACTCTGAAAGTTATTCTAGAGAGATGAGAGGACATTAATGTTTATAATGGAAGATAAAGACCTTTGCTGCATGGAAGGGAGTTAGTGCCATGGTTAAGGGTGCACAAGCCTTTGGCTAGACTGTCTGAGTTAAAATCTCAATGATACAGCTGCTGGCTGCTGCATGTTTGGGCAAATTCACTATCTTGCTGAGCTCCAGTTTCTCCTCTGAAGGCAGAACTGTAACTGCATCCCAGAGCTGTGGTGAGCAGCAATTGTGTTGCTACTTATAATGTCTTCTGAAAGGGGCCTGGAGAAGGCAAGTGCTAAATAATATTAGATGTTATTATCATTACCCTCACTATAACTGATATGGAGCATTAACTAAAGAGTGCTAATGTACTCTGTGTATTGTAATAAATTTTACATAGTTTAGAAAAGTTTAGTTACTCTCAGGGTAGGGAAAGTATCAATATTCTTATAATGTAAATTAACTTTTGACTCAAGCCTCTTCCACTGATTCTAGACAAATTAACACCTGGAGCTCTGTAGTCTTTTCTGTGGTATCTCCAGTTTGTTCAAATTAAGACTGACACAGCCCATTTTGTTATTCTGAATTTTTAACTTTTGTATTCATTTGCGTGTGTGGTGTGTATGTGATATATGTATGTGTACATGTCTGTGTGTGCACACAGGCATGTGAAGGTACAGGTGCACAAGCATACTTGTGTGAGGGTCAGACGTTATCATAGGGTGTCTGCCTTCATCATTCTCCACCTTCTTATTTCACTGAGCCTGGAGCTCACTGATTTGGCAAGACCAGTAAACCTCCAGAGATCCCCCTGCTTCTGCATTCCCAGCACTGGGCTCATAAGCACAGGCTACCATGTGCTGGGAATCCTAGCTCAGGCCCGCATGATTGTACAGCAAGTATTGTAATGACTGAGCCATCTTCCCAAATCCTGTCCAATTTTAAATTTATTTTCCCAAATTTTTCCTACCTGGCGGCAAATCCCATCCTAGGCCTGAATTAACGCCACCACCTTTCTGCGGTATTTAAGCAACTCAATCACAAAGATCCTACAGTGAAAAAATATTATCTTGATTAAAGCTGAGAAAGCCAGTTCCTTGATACAAGTAAGGTAGTGTTTTTATGTGATGATGGGTATCCAAACTCACTGTTTGATAGTGCTAAAAATGTTAGTGTGCTTATATGCCAATTATGATCATGTGCACTTCCAACAACTGAAGGCATCCTAAAGTCACATCATCTGAAGAGTGACTGTATGCCTATAGCATTCTAATCCAGTATGACTGCCACCTGGTAGGAAACCCCTCTTGATCATTTACTTCTCTCCCAAACCTTTTAGTTCACTCATATTAGAGACAATTGAATTAGCTGCACAAGAGTGGGGCTATAAAATTAGACTGAGTAAAAGTAAATGGATAGCTGGATATGAAGGGCCTCATTAGTCAAAGAACGCGGGTATGTGTGATCATTAGTGAGAATGTGCTGTGGTGATTTCTAGCAAGAGAATAACGTGGTCGGATGAGCATCACAGAAAGAGCTCTAGGACTCCTCCATTTCTATCCATCAGTGTTCACTGATGTGACCTTGCGCCCATAGGTTTTTACCTTTGAATCATGCCAAACCAAGTCCTAGCTGCCACTGTCATCCTTCCTCTTTACTATTCCCAGTCAGTCCCTGGTAGAGTATTCATTCAGTCAACCTTGATTTCCTGATTTCCCCCAGTATGGTAAAACCCACACCATGCTCAATATAGCACCAAGGACATGAAAAAGCGCCAAACTTGGCCCTTTCCCTATGATCATCTACATTCTTGCCAAAATGGAGATACTTTCTGAATTTCGGTAGAAATAGAACTAAGTAGAAATAGAAAACAATTTTTAAATTTACTAAGACTTAAACCTAAGTTAGAACTAAAATAACACCCAGAGTTAAAAATCTTTCAAATCCCTTCTCAAAATTCAGCTGAGTATCTTCAGACCTACTTGCAGCCATTGGCGGGGGTTTGTACGCTTGTTCTCGATACCTGTTTAAATCAAAGCAACGAAGGAAGTGGACAAAGTGATCCCCTCTCCATTCTGCTCTCACCGGGTCTCTGAGCCTTAGAGTGGGAATATGTAATCACTTAGAGTGGGATAATCCTGTGCTGCCTGAGGATGGATGCAGAATCAGGACCACTGTATCATTCCTACCTCCTAGTGGACTGACCGTACTCATTGAGTAACAGAAAGAAAGGGAGTCCCCAGGGGAACAGACAAGGGACTGTTTGAAGAACAAGAATCAAAGGGCGTTATCCAGTTACAGTTATTTTGTACATTATTTGCTTTCTTTAAGGCCAATCTTCAGGTTTTAGGAGACTATATTTTAGACAATTTCACCCTGTTACCAGTTGTAAGCTAGTTCACAAGTTAGTACATTGCACTTGATACAAAAAGCTTTTAAAATATTTCTTTTCTAGATAATGGTTCAACAGTTCCCAATGTTTGTAAAACACCTCTTCAACATAACAGCGGTGTGTGACTTTCTCATCTACACCCTTCACGGGCATTCTCGCAAACCATCTGGAACGCTATTAATATGGAAGTCATGTTCACAGAGCTAGCGATAATACTTGCTGAGCGTGAGAGCATCTCCCCTGAGGGAGCTGGGAAAGAGGGGGAAGTGAGGAGGGAGAGAGACAGAGACAGAGAGAAAGACAGAGATAGAGACAGGGGATTACAGTGAGCAAAATATACAATCTTTTGTTCAATCAGAATCCAATTTCATCAGAAGTAAACCCCCTCAGAAGCATGATTTGAATTGCCCATTTTGATTTTGAGAAAGTCACCCTGGACCCGTCATAATTTATCTCCAGCAGCATCAGCCAGCCTGTTAGACACTGGTCACTGAATCTTGAAGCATGGCATTCTGCTCCTAAAGGTGCTGGACTCCATGCCCATTAAGTCTGTGTTTCCATTGAGCCTGCCACTCCGTGTCATTTACAGCCACCGTTTGGGAGCATTCAAACCATTACTTACACTAATTTCAAATATACTGGGACTTAGTCCAATCTTCAAAATGTACAGTTTCCTAAAAGAACCTCTTAATGTGTCATCAGAAGACTAATTGTCTATAAAAGAATAATTGTGCAGTCCCAGGGCACAGTGCAAGTTTAAACTGAAATAACAAAGCAAATTTAGCTCCCAAGCATAAAATAGCTGAATGTCTTTTGAGGAAAAAGCACAATGTTGGAGAAGAATTTCATCCACTGCCTTATCAGAGTTGGGTTCTAATGGAGAAATATAACATGGACCCTTAATAACATACGGGTTTAATTTTTCTACTTTCAATTCACGAGATGAATACAAGCATCTGATGTCTCCTCACATCTGCAAGCGCTAAGTGGGCACTTCAGGACTTTCATCTCGTGTAAGGGATTGTGGAGTCGTTTTCTGCAACCAGTGACGGAAACAAGAAATTCTAGATTTGTGACTGCAAAGTGACAAGCCAAAAGCTGCTTGTCTTTCACATCCAGTCACATGAATTGCATAGGGTTTAAGGCTGGGACAGGGGGAACCTAGTTGAAAGCCTTTAGATGGAGTCCATATTCCAATTTTCCAAGACCCCTCGGCTTTCTATTAATTATATTTGCTCAATTACACAGGTGGTCTTGTGTTTGTGATGAATTGGTTTTGGTGGAGGGAGGAATATTTATACAGACTCTAAAATAGAAATAATAGTCAATGACTACCTGTCAACTCAGGTGAATCACTCTAAAGTCTTGGAAAACAACAAAAGCCCTTTCCACTCAAGAAGGTCTTCTAGCTATGGCTAGAAGCCACACATGCCTAGCTTTTCATACTATTTTTTTTTCTTTTTTTGAGCTATTTTTCTTTTGTTGTAAATAGTATTTTATGTTTACTTATCCAACAATCATCTCATGGAGAATTTTTGGAAGAGAAATGCAGAAATGAAAGCACAATCTACAATTTCCTCTGTGCAACGAAATTACTGTTGTGCTAAGCTGTTTCTCTTTGTTACTCTGCACATTTTCCCTTGATTCCTATGCTTTCCTAGGAGTGATAAATGATGTTTCATCTTGTCTTTAATTACCTCTTAAGCGTTTTAAACAACCTACTGTTATGAGTGCTTACATTCTGTAAGTGTCCCATGCCATTTCCCAACATAGCAAAGCAACACAGTTCTCGACCATACCTTTTCAATTTCAAAATGACCTTCTTACTATAAATTTTCAGAACCAAGATTGTGAATTAATGATGAGGTTTTTAATAATTATTAATAGATTACCATAAATATTGAGACACTCTCAGTTTCACATTTAGAGGGTCATTGTAGACTTTCTGACCCTGGACAGTATCGTTTCCTAATTACTGGGCTATTGTTTTTAATTTTGCCCTTCTGTAAGTCTCCATTTTTCACTGGTCTTTAAATTCAAGGACTTGAAAGTTGAATAAAATGTCTAAAGCTAACCAGCCCAACCACTTAATTTAAATATCTAGAAATTAGAGAACAGAAACATGAAATGATTTGCCCGTTTATTGGTTTTGTTTTAGTTTTAACTTTTATCAGTGGTGTGACCCAAAATTCCCGTTCATAAATTCCAGCTGGTGGGGCTAAGTTCAGGTGACTGCCTGTCATGCTGCCTCTTGCTCAGAAGTTCTTAGTCACACGGGTGCAATGAAACAAGCTGCAACCAGCTTGTTATGATGACCATAGTAACCTGTGCTTAGCTGTTCTTGGCAGCTTCACCTTACTTTAACATAACCCATCATTCCAACCCTCAATCAACTTGTCAAGAGTCTGTATATGTGGTGTGTGTGTGTGTGTGTGTGTGTGTGTGTGTGTGTGTGTGTGTGTGTGCATGTGATGTGTACATATGAATGAGCATGCCACAGCATGGGTGTGGGCATCAGAGGACAATTTTGTGGACTCAGTTTCCTCCTGTCTTTTTGTTGGTCCCAGGGATCAAACTCAGGTTGCTAGGCTTGAACTACAAGCACCTTTAACCAATGAGCCATCCCACGAGCCCCATGATTCTTAATCTATTGGGTTTCTTGTCTCTACATCACTTTCTTTTCTTTCTTCCTGGCTAATGTGCCTGGAAGTAAACATCATGTGAAAACAAAACATAAGATATGGTCTTCACTCCGTCCAGCACAGCCATCCTCTCTAATCAATACAGATGACTGAACACATGCTGTAGGCTCAGCTTCTTTCCTGCTTCACTAACTGAGCCTCGTCCCTCCTTTATATTTAACGATTATTTACATGTTCCTAGATCTCATTACCCTCACTAATTACAACACCAGGTAGATGTAAAATTTAAACAAGCAAAGCTTTTACAACACTGGTTCTGCCTTCTTCAGTGTTCTCCTTCAAAACCAGCCGCCATGGTGACAAGTTCCACAAAGCATCCTAGAGTTCCCGTTAACAGAGACAGAAGAACCAGTGTTCTGGCTCCGAGTCCAGCATTCTCCTGGAACACTTAAGCTCTCAAAGGGAAACATATCACATCCTCTGGGAGCTTCTACTTGGGTAATAGTAGAAAAAAGTTGGCACAAATAAATGGTTTGGGAACAGAAATAACCTTCTTTGCCAGTCCTTAGCATTTAAATCTTGTTAATGAACTGCTGCTTCCTTTTACAAAAGTAAAAGGGAAAAAAAGAATGTAACCCCAAATCCAATGACCACCCCTGTCCCAGCCATTTTCATCTTCCACAAACCTCCTCACAGACCTAATCCACACACCGGTCAGTTTAACAAATACCTCATTCTAATGAACCTTTGATAATATGTTCAAGCTCCTCTCCTTCCCCTCATTCTCTATACCTTAAAAATACTCTGACCTGGTAAAACCCAGCCATATTCTTCCCATCTGCTGCACAATGTTGGATTAAAAAGAAATCACAACAACAAATAGCTCTTCATTTTATTTTATTTTTATTGTGTTTATAGCCTCTTTATTGGGAGAAAAAGACTAGTCATCTGTAATTATTTAAATGTAAGACAACTTCCTTACAAACTCTAACCAATATAATTTTTCATACAATCTTCAGGCAACTTAATGGAAGCTGGAATTCATCTCATTGGTAAAGGATGGTGGGTGACTCAAAGGCATGTTTGACCTGCATTTCCAGGTCTTAGAGCTGTACCACCTTCTCACAACACAAACTGCAAGGCCACGTTAGAAAAAAAAAGAATGAAAGAAAGGAAGGAAGGAAGGAAGGAGGGAGGGAGGGAGGGAGGGAGGGAGGGAGGGAGGGAAGGAAGGAAGGAAGGAAGGAAGGAAGGAAGGAAGGAAGGAAGGAAGGAAGGAAGGGCTCCTTATCTTTGTTGGGGGGGGCTGGATATGGTTGTCCTGGATCTCACTCTGTAGACCAGGCTGGCCTTGAACTCACAGAGATTCGCCTGCCTCTGCCTCCTGAGTGCTGGGATTAAAGGCGTGTGCTGACACCATTGCCAGGCCAATTTATCTTAAATTCATGCTCATGAACCTCTTTGGTCCTGACAGCCATGCGATCTCATGACACTTTTGACTTGTCTTTTATCATTCTGGCCCAGAAAGCATTGCATACCCTACATTTTTTTGTAAATATACAAAAACCTATCCTTTTATCCCACATTACAAATGGTAATTTGACTTCATTCTTTACTGGGAAAATAAAAACTGTCTAATAACAGAAGAAGTAGACCCACATCTGGGCTGGCCCTCTTCTGCTTAGGTTCCCTTATGAGAAGAAAAAGGAGTTTTTCAGACATAACTCCCTCTTATCTTCACAAAAGTGGTGTTTTTAGAACATGTCTCTTCCTCCCACTGAAAGCTCTCCCCTTCAGTCTTCGCAAACGTTTCTGTCAATGGAAAAAATGTGGCTGTGTTTTTTAAAAACGGAATAAAGGGGGAAAATCTTCTAGTTGCACAGTATCCTATGCCCCTCCCCCAATCTTTTTGTTGTTGGTACATAGACATCTTTGGAGAACGTTCCTTAGAGAAACCTGCTTCTTTCCTTGCTACGTCGTTCAATCTCCCTGTGGTCTCCAAATGACAATCTCGTTGACTGATACAATTTTCTTTTGCATTGTCATCTGCCTCCATGACCCCAAAATGGAGTTCATGCATCCTTGGAATGCCTAGCACTCTTTTGTGAGGTGTGGGATAAAGACTATTTTTATAATAAGAACTTAAGTGATATTAACAAACTCGAAATATTTTATAATGAAATATGTCATTGTTTGATCAATGTGCTAATGTGCTAATGTGAGAAGCAGAGTTTTAGTTCTGTTGAACCTGCAGAGAAAGTTGGATGCATGACACTGATGTCTATATCCCAGTGTTCCTTCAGGAAAGGGAGGGAGGCAGTAACAAGAAGTCAGCGGAAACTCAAGGGCCAGCTAGCCTGGACTATGCAGAGGAAAACAAAAAGACATTGTTTCAAGAATAAGTCAGAAGGTAAGGACTCACACCTGATGCTGCCTTCCAACCACCTACAGTGTGTGTCCACAATCACACACGTGTACCTGCACCCCTAACACACCCATGCATAACCACGCTCATTGAAAAACAGAAAAAAAAGGGAAAAGGAGAAACCTCATTTTTCCAAGTACACCTTCTGCAAGGCCAGATTTTCTTTCTACGCCTTAACCCCAACAAGAGGAAACACAACAAGAGAATATAGCTGTCTTCCATGAAGCCACACACTTCAAAGTGTGGCAAAATA
Organism: Peromyscus maniculatus bairdii; assembly: GCF_049852395.1. Taxonomy (NCBI): domain Eukaryota; kingdom Metazoa; phylum Chordata; class Mammalia; order Rodentia; family Cricetidae; genus Peromyscus; species Peromyscus maniculatus. Next base: position 20,143,439 of record NC_134867.1, read on the forward strand.
TACAAGAGTGCCACTGTTCTCCATATTTTGCTGTTGAGAAGTAACATTTCATGAAGGCATGTTTATGATAATTTATTTTTGCTACTTTTAAGTTATTAAACACGTATTTTAAATATTCCTCAATGTTTAATTCCTAATATGGCCAATATTAGCTGCTTCCGTCCATGTAGACAAAAGCTCCTTTGTGATCCCCATAATATTTAGGAATATCATGTTTCTTGAGTCCAAGATGTTTAAAAGATTACTGACACTCCCTTCCAAGAGAAACTTCTTTTGTTTTTACAGCATCACACTCAGATCATTTTTGTCATGATTCAATTTTCTTGCTCTTTCCCCTTTTTTATGTTTTACCCATCTTACTTATCCATTCTCTTCATGGTAGGCCAACTGTTAGCTCTCTGTTAGATTCTCTGTCTTTCTAGATGTCCCATCCTGCCAGACCGGGTTATTATCATAGCCTTATAGTCTCCCTCTATATGTGTATCTCTCCCATGCATATCTTCAATGGGTTAGCCTCTAATTTCACATCACACATTACATCTCAGTATCTGAAAACTATCATGTTCCACACTCAATCTTGATTCCACCTCCCAGAACCAGTCTAGTCCCTTATGAATTTCCTAAATAATACCTTCAAGCCAAAGACCCAGGGATTATCTTTCAATTTTTTTTCTACCCATTCCCTTCCACTTTCAATCTGGAAAAAAAAGTGCTATACTTTTCTTCTGAAATATAACAAAAAGGTCTTTGCTTTTTTCCATGACACTGACTTCAGTCCTTGTGGTTTCTGCCATGGCCCTCAATGACAGCCTACATCCTGATCTCCAAACTTCCACTCTTGTCTCACTGATCTGATTTAAAATGGTAACTTCCTTGTGTGTGCTTGTGAGCCCTTTGTCCCCAGTCACTTCTACGAGATTGTAAACTCCATGAGAGCAGAGCTCTTGTCTGTTTTTGCTGTTTTGTTTACTGATGATTCTGAAGGGCTTAGTAATATGTCTGGGCCTGTAACCTACCCTGACTGTTTCCTTACATGCACATAGTGTTAGAAGACTCCTATAGTGTTTCAAGATGTATGAGTTAGATATGCAAGAACTGTATTTCCTGAATTCTACTCCCTTTGTGGCCCTGACTTCAGTCAGCCTTAGGAGAAATGAGGAATTTAAGGTGGACGGGAAACAGCCATTTAGCTCTGAGATCTGGGCATGCCAGGAGACCGAAGCAAAGCATACATGATCCTTGGCACTCTTGGGTGATGTTGGGCCCCTGTCAGCTTCCACTGGATCTCTTCATCAGCTCCCTGCATCCTGAGAATTGGCTGAGCCACACACCCCCAACCCCCAGTCACCTGCACCAATGAAGCAGAGAATGTTAAGAAACAGAAGGGGAGAGAGCTTGTCCTTACATTCCTCTGTCTTCCAGCCTGTCTTCACCCTCCCTTACATCAGCCTTTCCATCTGGTCACCAGACCTTAGACCCACAGCTACTTCATTTAAACCATGTGAGATAGACAGTAGCTTTCCTTCAGAACTCTTAACTGGCTCATCCAATTGTGGAGTATCCAAACTATGGAAAACTTTCTTTCCATATCACCCCTTGGTTATACTTAGTTCATCAAACTCTAGCTGGGAATTTTCCCTAAGTAAAAAATATGAAGATGTGGTACTTTAAATGAGAAATGTCCCCAGGCTCATGGGTTTAAACACTTGGTCCCCAGCGGATGATATTAAAAGTTATTGGAAATGAAGCTTTCTGGAAGCAGTATTGTCACTGGGGTGGGCTTTGGGAGTTTAGAGCCTCACCCCATTTCCAATTCATGCTCTCTGTATCCTGCCGGGGACGGGGGGGTGGGGGGGTGGGGGGGGGAGATGTGCAGCTTCCTGTTCTGGGTATCTGCTGCCATGCCTAGCCCACTATTAATGGATTCTCCATCTGGAACTCTAATCCAGAACAAACTCTTCCCTCTACATGTTGCCTTGGTCATGGTGTTTTCTCACAACAATATAAAAGTAACTGATAACAGAAGTGAAGAAATCTCACATGTCCCACTGATCTGCACTGATATTATCAATACACAAGGTGAATGCTGGAGAGAGAAAGAGAAAGTCTAAAACGTCAACCAGTTACCCATTTTCTGAGCCTGGGGGAAAAAATCTGAATAAGAGTCCAAAGTTCAAGTATGAAGGAAAAACGTCTTTGTCACCAGAGCCTAAATAATTTTTACATGTTTCTTAACAGCAAAAAATCCCCAAAATACTTATTTTAGTTGTTTCTTAGGAAAACTATTAAATTGGTATACATTGGAAGAGGAGCAAAAGCCTGACCAGAAACACCAGGAAGCACAAGTTTGTATCATTTAACCAGCTTCCTCTGATGCTAAACTCAGAACTGCAAAATGAACTATAAAATCTGATATAGAACCACATAGCTTTTAAAGCCAAGCTGGGCTTATGCTCTGAAATAGCCACTGCACGTCCACGGAAGAGATGGGATGTTGCAGTTTTCAATTTGGCAGAGAACTGGCAGATATAAGCAACCCACAAGCCTTTGCTAGTCACCGTGAGAAACAGCTGCTGGCCGAGTTCAAAGTCTCTGCAACTCCCAACAACAGCGCCGATTATTAGCTTCCATATTTAGCTGGTGTCTGTGCACAAACCCGGGGCCTTGCTGGACCAGCTATAAATTTGCTGTAAAGATTTAATGGAAGGACCCTGCTGCCGACAGCTCTATCTGTGGTGTAGACACCCTCACTGAGTTGATGGAGGTCTGGGGCTCGGGGTCCAGTTCAATCCTTTTATATCTTATCCATCGGCTTCCTTGAACTACCCTCTGTGAATTCAGGGAAGATTTAATAGTAGTGTTCTCAGAAATAAGATCAAATTTTACATTTTCCTGATGTGGTATCACCTTTTAGTATCACTTTAATAACAACAATACCACTCTAAAGTCTAACATTTCCATCAAGAAGCATGCATGGATATACACATACAATTTCAGATGTTCTCACTTATTTTACCTCCTCTGACATGAGCAAAAGGAAGAATTTCTGTTTTATAAACACTCTGCTATTACACAGATTCCTGGCCTGAAAACCCACAGGAAGTCAGAGAGAATGATCCAAAATTCTTCACTCTTAAAGGCAGTCTTTCCACACTCGAGTGTTGTTGTTTAAAGAATTCTCTCTATCCCTCACTAGTAGTACACATAGTGTTAAAAAGGTTCCTATAGTGTTTCAAGGTGTATGAGTTGGATATGCAAGAACTGTATTTCCTGAATTCTATTCCCTTTGTGGCCCTGACTTCAGTCAGTCTTAGAAGAAATGAGGAATTTAAGGTGGACGGGAAACAGCCATTTAGCTCGGAGCTCTGGCCATGCCAGGAGACCTAAGCACCAATCCTAGCACTTACAGAGTGCTTAGCAGTTGACACTGTCTTCCTATGACTGCTCTGTTAGCAACCAAGTGGAGGTTCCACAAAGATATATTTCCCTCTGTGTGGTCTGGCTGAAAAGACAGCCTAAAAGGAAGTGTGGACTGGAAGAAACTCATCTTCGAAGTTTTAATGCTTGTTGAGACACCTCTTTAATGTACTCGGGCAAGAAAATGCTGATTTCACAGTGCATGGAAATTTTACTAGAATTTGTGATTTTAATCATCAAAAAGGGTTTATAGGGCACGTGGTCTCTCAAGCCCAGAGCTGAGTATATTCTATAACAGAGAAGTACAAAGTAGACTCCTAACAACATCAGACTTGTACTTAAATCACAGAAGAAAAAAATGAACAGATAGCATGCATGAGCAAGATGAACAGACAAAGCACAGGTGAATGTGTAAGAGTATTGGGGTTTCATGAGAGTGAACACCTGCATGGAGTTGGGGTCCAGCTAAGATTTGAGTTGGGGATTCCAGGAAATCCAAATCCACATCAAATACCATCTGCATGACGGCCACACATTTGTAAGTTTATTTTAGTCTCTGAACACCAGCTTACTCATAGGTAAGAAACAGAGGGTAATGACACCCACTTTTAAAACTACTTTATTTCAGTATGTATTAGTTTTACAACTAGTGTACCTGCTGTGTTATTTCATTGGTCACTTTCACAGTCAGATTATGAGAATTTCCTCACCTAACGATTCTGTGAGCTGTCTGCAACTGTGGTTATTCTAGGAGATGTTAGAGATGATTTCAGACAAGCAAAACTATCAATTAATAGAGTTAGTGTGCCAAAAAGGTTGACAGAATTTTAAAAGATGTATCAGTTTAAAGCACAGAAAAGAATGATTATAAGCATCCACAAATCAAGGAACCAAGTAAGGCAGAGCCTCGAGACTCAGAAAGTTGTGTCTTGGACCCAGAAAGGCCACAGTGTCCTTCCTGTGTACACAGGTAGATGGAGGTATTCTGAGAATACTCACTGAATTAAGCAACCACTTTAGTTGATGGGGATGATTTGAGATTAGGGATTAAGAACTACTGGAAGTTGACTTGTTTATCAAACATACCATAGTCACTATTTCTGTCACAATAAAAATGGTTTTCAAGAGTCTGGACAAATAACTCAGTCTGTAGTTTGCTGTTTAACTGTAAGAAACTGAATTCAATTCCCATAACCCACAAAAGCCAGGCATGGCAGTAGACATCACAATCTCAGCACTGGAGAGGTTCAGACTGGAAGATCTCTGGGCTCTCTGGAGTCTCCCCTCAGCCAGCCTAGTCCAATCAGTGAGGTCTAGGTCATGTGAAAAACTCTCTAAAAATTTTTTTTAATTCAAAAAAAAAAAAAAAACTAAAGTAGACCGTCACTGAGGAAGGATACCCAAGGTTGACCTGTGCCCTCTGTGTGTATCTGGTACATATGTGCATGTACACACACACACACACACACACACACACACACACACTTTTCTATTCTAAAAGACTGAGAAGAGCCAAGCACATCTGCCTGGGCTTCACACTAAGATGGGTTTGAGCAAGAGTGCTCTCTGGTTTTCCTAAGTGATCACAACACAAATACTATTTCCGTGGAGTTTCAGAAGGAAATATATTTGACCAGTTAGTTCATCAGGCCTGTAGCTTAGGGTCCATTCTTCTACAACACTGCAAGTCGGGTGGTGGTGGCGGCAGCGGCAGCTCACGCCCTTAATCTCAGCACTTGGGAGGCAGAGCCAGGCAGATCTCTATGAGTTTGAGGCCAGCCTGGACTACAGAGTGAGTTCCAGGAAAGACGCAAAGCTACACAGAGAAACCCTGTCTCGAAAAACAAAACAAAACAAAAACAAAAAACAAAAAAAAAGCAGGTACACTGCATACTCAGAAATAGTAACCCTGCCCATAGTGAGTCCACTAGCCCAACAGGAAAAACCTATAGGTCATCCCAGGGTCACTTAACAATACCTAATACAAGCAATGTCTTTTATCATTCACTCAGAATATTTCAAGGGACCACACTAAGCCTTTTAATGATACTGGCTCATTTTTAACAATTCTTCAAAATAAAAAGCATTGTCCTATCTTTATATATGATAGAATTGCAATTCAGATTCCAAAGCAGCTTTCCAGGATGGCTTTTGCCTTATATTATACCACTCCAAATTCTCTCTCTCTCTCTCTTTCTCTCTCTCTCTCTCTCTCTCTCTCTCTCTCTCTCTCTCTCTCTCTCTCTCTCTCTCTCATGCCTGTACACATGCATATGTGTTATGGGGTCATCCTTGAATACTTAATATGTGTACACTTTATTTCTATATTATATCATAGCAACCAAATGAATTAAGTCACATTCTCACTACTTTGTAAATGTGAAAAAAAAAAAAGTGCAGGTTTCCAGTTAATGTGGCTAAAGTTGCACAGCTAACAAACAAGAGAGCTGGGTTGACCCATGTTTGCTGCATCCACTCTTAACCAGTTATGCCCAAATCTGTCCCTGGGAATATGTGTTGCCCTTCCTTGATCACCCTATGGGCAATGGCTTCCGTCTGCCTGTTGCTAATAATCTAGCTTGAACTCTGAGCTGTCCTTGCCCAGGAGAAAATACCTCTGCTGACAGACTGACTGCCCCATGGCTTCCCCAGACTATCAGCCTCCTACTTGCCCAGGATGACCTTCTCCCTGACTTCCCAGAATGCACCTCCCTGAGTGGGCCTACTACAGTGGTCACCACGTGACATTTCTGCTTATTCCCCACAGGCAGCTTCTTGCTCCTTCAATGGTGGCCAGACAGTGAATTTTGCTTTCTTTTATTCATTCTTTTATTTATTTGGAGCGAAGGTTTGGGAGTCTCCTATATTTCCCAGTAAGGCCTGGAACTCCTGGGCTCAAACAAACTTCCTGCCTAAGAGTGAGAACTGGATATCAAGACCACAGGCACATTCCCCCATATCCGTTGACTCAAGCATGCCTTTCTTGACTAAGTTCCTGCGATGCCTATCTATTACTGCCCTTACTATCATGGGAAACACTTAAACTTTTCTGCCTTTTCTTGTATTTAAAGTCACACTGTCCAGTATGGAAACACCTCTATCAGTAAAGTAACACATGCAGTAAGAACCTAAATTAGCCTTTAGTTAAAAAACAAACCATGGAACTCACAAGCCATAGCACAGATTAAAAAAAAATATGATAGAAGACAGAGGAACACCATATCATACAAGCATATTATGCAGAAGTATCCGTGCCACTGATGTTGACAGATGACCTAGCAGAGCATACAGAGCAAATTACGATTTGAATGTCAAATCTTGAGCTTCCAAGGCAAAAGCTATCAGCTCTCTAACTAGTGTGAATGACCCCCAGCTTGCACATCAGAGTCTTGAGTAAGCTATCATTCCACAGTGCTAGGTTCACAAAGAGCCTCAAGGTTGCTCTTGCCTCGCAGAGCATGAAATATTTCCCTGATTATCGCCCCGTGACAGATTTAACATTTTTTTAATGCAATTTCTAACACACAAGATGAATCTTCCACTTTTAAATTTACTAATAGAATCGGAGACACCTAGCCCCACGGGGCTCTTAGAGGTCATACAGTCCATCCCTGGCCTGCAGGCATGTCCACACTTACCCTCTCAGACTTGTGAAGGTCTCCTGCCCTTGAAAGACTTTGTAGCCTGGATAGCCCAGCAAGTTCCCTCCATGCCCAGGAGTGTGAACTGCTCTCACTGTCAGGAAATATTTTTCTGTTTTGACCTCAGTCCCACAGTGCTGCCCTTTCTACACATTATTGTGAAATGATGTGTGACCTTCCACTTGATGGTGTTTAGCATTTCTTTCTTTCGTTGTTTTACAGAGCGGTCATTGTCATGTTTTAATGTAATTATCTACCTCCGCCATAGACTGTTAATCCTCTACAGGGATCAAACACTCCTTGTTTTTTTTTTTTTTTGTTTGTTTGTTTGTTTGTTTGGTTGGTTGGTTGGTTGGTTGGTTGGTTTTTTTTTTGGCCACAAGGTGAGTTTTACATGCACTCTCCCGCCCAGACAAACAATTTTCTATAGCATCCCAGGGCAAGCTAGTGAAATGTGGCCGTCTGATGAGGTCCACCTTTGAAGACCCACAGGTCTCGCGGCATTATTGCCGAGTAGCCCAGTCCATTGCGCAGTTTGTGGCTCCTGTCCATTTTGCAAGTCGCTGCTCTGTCTGGAAGGTGGCAGGGAAGGAGAGTGGTGAAATCCCGCAGTTGGGGCTTTTAGGAAAGTCCGCTCTGCCTTCCTGCAGAGTGGCATCTGTGGCCAGCAGGGAGTTCTGCGACTCCCTTTTCTTAATCATTGTCTTATCAGGATTTATGTCCTGTTCGTCTGCCACGGTCTTGCAATCTGTGGAGTGTCTCTCCTAGCCCAGGCCCCAGATACTCTATTTGCCGCCGCAAGAAACCTGAAATATTTTCATAGATAAACCTGAAGCCTCTAACAATGTTTAAATCTACTGTCCTTCACTCTCCGTGTGATAGCTCTCTTCTCTACCCGACTGCGGAATTTCAGAAGCTGATTAAAATCCCTTCTTTGACGTGTCACTGGCGTCGTCGTCATTGATTAATTGATCGATTGATTTTTATTATTTATAATTTTGATATTGTTGAAAATAGATTTTTTTTCGTACAATATTTTCTAACCACGGTTTCCCTGGCCCAAATCCTCCCAGATTCTCCCCATCTCCCCACTCACCCAAATCCATACCCTTTCTTTCCCTTTCATTAGAAAACAAACAGGTGACTAAAACTAAAACAAAACAAAAACAGACTAGAACTGAACAAACAAAAACGGGGGGAAAGCCACGAAAAAGCTCAGGAAACGAATGCATACAGATGCAGAGACTCATTTGCCTACAGAAGTCCTATAAAAACACACAACTGGAAACCAGGATATAGAAGCAAAAGGCCTCAGCAGATCTTATTTAAATGGCTGTATCTTTGAGATTTCAAAGGTGCGACTTCCCGGTCATATATAGAAGATACTATCTCACAGCAGAAGGCCTGGTCTTTGGTCTCTTACAGTCTTTGCAGCCACTCTTCCAGGATGCTTCCTGAGCTTTGGGCGAAGGCGTTGTTTATATATAACAATTGGGGTTGAGTACCCAACCATTCACCACGAGTTCTTCTCTGCGTTCTGACCCCTTGTAGATGTCTGGAATGATTTCTGTCTGCTACAAAAAGAAGCTTCTTTCATAAGGGGTAGTATCCAACCCCAAGCTGTTAGCCCTAAAAACATAGACATCTGAGCAACACTAAATGGACTCTGCCTGTATACAGATACATAATATACATATGTGTGTATGAATAATCAAAGAAGGAGGGGTCATGATTTTGAGAGGGAATGCGAAAGATATGGAAGAAGCTGGAGGAAGGAGGGGTAGAAATAATGTAAATATAGTACTCATGTATGAAATTCTCAAAAAAATCCTAAAAATATAACTTCCTATTTTTTCGATAATAAGAGATTAAACAGTACTTTATAAGTCTTTATTTTCCTCAGCAGAAGAAATAAAGCAATATTATTTTAGGTTTTGAAAAATCACTCCATATTTTTCTAACCTTATATTCTCCATTTAGAGTAATCAGAACAAAATAGAAAGAATTAAAATATATATCTAAATATAATTTTGAATATCTTAGAGAAAATTTTCTATGTATAGAGTGTACAACAGATAAATAACATTTTACTCTTAATGAGTCCCCAAAAGTAATCTAAAAACCACTTTATAGAGCCAGCTGTGTATGATCAGGTCCATCATAACGGTTCATTTCAGCACCCACTTCTGCTGTGCAAGTGGCATATGGGCCTAAGAGCAGACCATTGTAAAAGAATTTTCAGGAAATAGAGCTAGATAATGCATTTTTTAAATCTTTGATACCTTTTCTGATCTAAAACTGGGTAGTCTGGTTAAATCAAGCAAAGTGACTTGTGTGGTCATTTACAAGCTACAATATTGCTGGAAAGATGAGTTTCACACTTAGGGATACCTTTTGGGGATGCTATGTGATTAATAGTGTTTTATTTATGTGTGAGTAATATTATGCTCCAATTCTTCCAAAGTGCTTGAGAAAACTTAAAGTTCTCCCTTGAATGATGACTCCACCAAAACAGACAAAAAGAAGCCACATAGAAAAAGAAAAAAGGGTTATATAGAGAAACTAACGTGAGGTCATTGCTACCATTGGCAAAGAAGTTTAGCATCTTGAGAGACCAAAATAAAAATTGATAGGATTAGAATTTATCACTAATATACAAATTATAACAATGCAAGATGTTAATAATGGAAAAAATGGGAAGGGTGGGAATTGGAGAAATAAGGAGAGCTAGAAGTCTCTCTATACCTTCCACTCAAATTGTTTTGTGAAGTGAAATTGTTAATGGAATTCAGGTCTATCACCTTTCAAATAGCAGACATGCTTAATACCAAAGCTTAATAAAAATAAGTACTTTGCCACAATCTAACTTTGTATGAAGACGAAGCTTAGGAAAGATGCCTGTGGCCATTCTCAACCCTACCTGACATTCTAGGCCGAGCAACTCTAAGCCTTCCCACAGAAGTTTAGCAGGGTCCCTGGTCTCTGCTAAGTACTTACTGGTCGTGGCCCCAACACAACTCTGACAAATGAAACTGTCTCTAGAAATTTTCAAATTCTATTTAAATGGGGCACTGTCAACTCCAATTAAGCCTTGTGGTCTACTGCCTGCAATCTTAATATCCACTGTATCAAACCACTTCACCAAGAACTGTGCAGCATGCAATTGAAGATCCAGCAATCTTTTTAAAGGTACCTCTTGTGGTTTTTTGTTTTGTTTTGTTTTGTTTTTGTTTTGTTTTGTTTTGTTTTTTGGTTTTTTTGAGACAGGGTGTCTCTGTGTAGCTTTGCGCCTTTCCTGGAACTCATTCTGTAGTCCAGGCTGGTCTCTAACTCACAGAGATCCACCTGGCTCTGCCTCCCAAGTGCCACCACCGCCTGGCCAAGAATATAAATACATCTTAATTTATTATTGTTAATGTCTTCTTGAGTTCCAGTTTCTGCAGCCTTCCCAAGCCACAGTAGCCATTGTCTCCCTATGTAGGCTTATTCTATACTTAGTTTCCACGTGTCTTCAAGATTCTTTACTTCATAGTACAAACCAGTGAATGAGCTCCCTCCCACACCCCAGAGAATAATTGCTTAGCATACCCAACATTAGCATAAGAGAATTTTTTCTTCATACTACTAAAAAAATTTGACTGAAAAGAAACATTGTTTGAATACTGGAAGATAACTGTCAAAAACGATTTCCAGGAGATGGTCGGTCCTCCTCTCTGTGATGAACAATAGATTGATATGCTTCTGACATCTGCTGAATTTTTTCCTACTGAGAAATAAGCTCAATTTTCTACTGTTCGAGAAGAAATAAAGCACTCCCCTCACTCCAGATTTTCCTTCAATTTATTTCTTTGCCTCCTCCTGCCATCTTCCACTGAAACTCTCCTTGAAGGTTTAGGTACTGTGTCTACCTTCCCCATTTCATCTATTCTCCAACTCTTTTTATCTCACACTCCTTCTAATTCAATGAAATTACATCACGGGTATTCCTGATGACTCCTAGACTAAAAACCACAATAGGTCATATTCATCTATTTAACTCTACTGCTATCTCCCTGTCTCTTTGAATTATTTTACTTAATGAATTTCAGGTAATTATTTGATCCTTTTTCAGGTAATTATTTGATCCTCTTTCTAACTTTCCAAATTGTAGTGGGTAGCCATTCCAGCTTTGGTCTGGAAGTTCCAACCCCCATTGAGATTTTGGTAACTATCACGCCCACAAGGCCGGGCCAAGGGAGGGCCTGAAGACCTGAGATTGGGACTCGCTGCACTCTCTTGCTGCTGGGAGCTGGGACGCTAGAGGTGGACGGAGGAGAGTTCTCCAGAGAACATCGCCGGACTACTGCTGCGTCTTTCCCAGAACGCTCAACCTACCTATTCCTTCATTTGTAAGTTAAGCCATTAAATAAGTCTCCTTTTAACTACGTGGAGTGGCCTTAATAATTTCATCAATACCAAACGTTTGTTTCTTGTCCTCATTCATCCTGGACCATCTTGCAGATGTATGAACCCTGGCTCCTCTGCACATGTGTGAAAGCCTCTCTGTTCTGAACCCCAGTCACTCTCATTTTCATATAGGTGAGCATTCTGAGTTCTCTCAGCTCTACTTAACCAGCACCAACTCATCCATTTTAACAGTTCCAAAGCCAATTAATAAAGCCACACAAAAATATGTGTCTGTTCTTCATTCTCATTTCTACATTCTTAAAAGTAAACGCTGCTGCTGTTGCCCTAAGCACACCTTTTTCTTATCTTTCAAGGTCATCACAATCAACTACTGAATCCTGTCACAAGATTTCCCATTCTTCCTTTGCATTTTTGTTGCCTTATATAGACCCCGCCTTATGACAACAAGTAACATTGCTCACCATCCAACCACCTGAGGATCGTTAATATGACCTTGTTAATTCCCTGCAGATTGATTTCATTTGACTTTTTGTTACTCAATCCAAAGTGTGTTATTATTCACCTCAGACTAGCAACAAGTTTTCCAACATGCCCATCCAGCCTTAGCTTTCCTTGTCACGCAATTCCACATCTGTCCAGTTCTAGTTCCCTGCCCTCGACACTTGCCCCAACCTCTCAGGAAATTCGTATTTTTCATTTAAGCACTTGTTTTGGTTACTTTTCTATTGCTTTGATTAAAAATGCTGTTACCAAAGGAAGTGTTTAATTGGGTTTATGGTTCCAAAGGGTTTGAGCTCATGATGGTGGAGTAAAGGCATGGTGGCAGGAACAGCTGAGAGCTGAGATCCCAATCACCAAGCAGGAGGCAGACATAGACACAGTGGGGATAGGGGGAGCTTTTGAAACCTCCATCTCCTCCAATAAGGCCACAATTCTGTTATGTAAATGTTTCCTCTGAGATTGAAACATGGTGTCCTGCAGGGAATCTCCTTCAACTGGAAGATAACTAGAAATAGCTTCAGGAAGTCCCTGAAACTAATCAGATTTTTCTGGGCTCCTTCATGAGAAAGTAAACAAGTCCAGCTGCAAAGAAGACTCTTGGGACCAGGCCAGCTGCCTTGAAGAGGCTTACCTCAGAGCCACGTGCAAAGAACCCTTTCCAATCTGTTGAGCTACCTGCAGGCTGTGCAGTGTGCTCCAGGTTCCCAGCTTTTGTGAGCTATCACCTGGTATGGGTTAGGATTTGGGGATGTAGCTGTCTTTGAATCCTTTCAGCTATTGGAAGTAATCCCTCACCCATATTTCTGTAAGTAACCCCAATAAAACTCATTGGTTCATCAAGTTGGATCTTGGTGTTAGAAAGGGAAAAATCAGTAGCCATCTTGAGAAACACCCCTCCCCCTCCCAAAGGTATTTGCTGACCAGCAGTTTTAGACCTGACCAGAAGTTGAACTCATGGGAAGATAAGGCTGGAACAATAAATCTATATAACCTGGACTTGGTAAAACAGGATATGGGGAGTAATGGACTCAACTGGCCAGAAATTGAACTTATGGGAAAATAGGACTGGAACAATAAATCTGAATATGTATATCCTGGGTTCAGCAAAAGCATGACATAGGAAGTAAAAAACTTATGCTTCTGTAGATATCCTGAATCCTGTTAGCCGTCCGTAACCTCATGCTCATAGTTCAGCCAATAACTTCAAAGAACTGCCTCACCCCTAACTCCCTCATCCAGTCCCAAGATATGTAACTCTCTGCATGTAAACCTTTCCTATATAAACTCCTTAAAGTGGGTGCTAGGGCTGTCCTCCTCCACCCACTATCTGGAGTGTTTGGAATACAGACCAAGCCCTGGCTTGCTTTGTTATTTAAAAAAAAAAAAAAAACCTCTGTGTGCTTGCATCAGATGTCGGCTCTGTGGTGGTCTTGCTTGGGGGTCTTGTGACCTGGGCACGAAAGTGTTATCGCTACTGTAGTCTGATACAGGCTCCCTATCTGAGGTAAGTAGACATGTGTTTTGTGTCTCCCCAGGAAACATTTTGACACACAATGATCTCCTAATCCTTCCCAAACAATTTCACAACTAGGGACCCATTGTTCAGACATATTAACCAATGGATGTAGTGGGTAGCAGTTCCAGCTTTGACCTGGAAGTACCACCCCCACTGAGGCTTCGGTAACTGTCACACCTACAAGGCAGAGCCAAGACAGGACCCCTGAAGACCCGAGATCCAGATGGGCTGGCTCACTTGGTTCCTGGACCCTGGACACTGGAGGTGGACCGAGCAGAGTTCTCCAGAGAACACTGCCAGACTGTGCTACACCTTTCCCAGACCCTGTAGCCTATCCCTTCACTTGTAAGTTACCCCACAAAATAAACCTCCCTTTTAACTATGTGAAGTGGCCGTGTATTCTAGCAATACATGGGCGTCATTCTCATTCTAACTACCAGCTTTTAACCTCTCTGTGAATTATCTTCTTACAAAATTATATTCTTACAAAGATGTTTCATTTTTATCACATGTGACTCTTCCCTTTCTCTTTGCTTTTCCGGTGGAAAGTGTCATCACTTTATTTTAGTGGTTGCATCCTCTAATAAACTGTAAGGTCCTATTGAAGGTTATATTATTATAACTTGAGTTTTTCTGTGGTGTCTGTTATATTAACCACTTTACAAATGCGTGCTGAACAAACATATGAATAATATCATCATTACAAAACAAACTTATTTCTATCCAATTCTCTTTGGCAAAAGGATACATGGACTCAGTTCCTCTAAAATGTAACCAAGCTATTTAGACATGTGTCTAAAGCATGACAAGCTGACACAGACTTATCTGGTATTCAGTTTAAAAGTGAAGACTGTTACCACCCACACAAATTCTGTCAATAGTGGGTAGTAGGAGTTGAAATAAATTTATAATTTATTCTGTAACAAAATCACAGTGTTTGGAGCATAGGCACTATTTCTGTGGAATCAGCAGAGCTTACCACATCTGGATGCAGAAAAGTCCTTAAGCAATATTCTTAACTGCCTTTTCAGAAATATTTAACAATGTTACACCTCACTCCTCATGAAAAATAGGAGATTAAGACATCTTCTATTATAAACTAAAGACAATTTAACATGCATATAGAAACCCTGGAAATCTCTGGCAGAGATTACACATTCAGAAATATCCAAACATCCTTCAAAGTCAGACACGTGGTCTTCATCATCCTATAGAGGTTAGAGTTTAGCAGTGTGCCTGAAACATATAGGAGGTTTAAAGACAAATCATCAAGGCCATACACAAAATAAATCTAGGTGAAATGAGTATGTGTGTGTGTGTGTGTGTGTCTGTGGGAGGGGGTGTCTGTGTGGGTGTCTGTCTGTCTGTGTCTCTGTGTGAGTGTGTCTGTGTCTCTCTGTGGGTGTGTGTATGTGTCTCTGTGTGAGCATCTGTGTGTGTGTGTCTGTGTGTGCCAATATGTGTATCCCTGTGTGTATCTCTATATGTGGGTGTCTGTCTGTGTGTGTGTGCCTGTGTGTGTGGGTGTCTGTGGGGGGGTCTGTGTGTGTGTCTGTGTGTCTGTGTGTGTGTGTCTGTGTTTGTGTGTCTGAGTCTGTGTATCTGTGTGTATGTGTCTGTGTTGGCCTGGGTCTATGTGTATATGTGTGTCTGTCTGTCTGTCTTTCACAGAAGGATGCTAGAGTTTCTGATCTCCAAAGACTCTTTCTGATGCAACTTCTTTAATCTTCATGTTACTAAGCTTTTCATCAGTTTAATAAATAAATATTAAATTCTTACCTAAGTAGGTACATGCACTCATTTGGAGGAAATAAATATGAGCAAGACTAATCTCAGTCTTCAAAGTAACTCACACAAACTGCTGGGGGACATAAATCATGTTTAAAGCATGCAAAACTGGAGAGCACCAGTCTTTTAACTGCTATCCTCCACACAATGGACCGTGGTCAACACTTGGACTTAGAGACACAATAACTCAAGCAAACTAAAATTTCTGAAACAACACACAGTAAGGAAGTAGTTTATACCTCCAAGCCTTGGCATTATCTGATGCATTTTCTTCCTTGCATGCACACTAATAATAAACCAGCTTCACAGCTTCACTACACCTCAAAAAGTGGTAAATAGAAAAAGAAAGATTTAATGAGACACAAGATTTCATCAAAGCAGAGAGGAGAGCATTAAAGGGTCTGTAACTCAGCCTAATAAAAGCAGAGAGCAATGATACTGAAAGACAAGATACACCATAGTAGAAAAACATTTTATAGAATTCTAGGCCTATCAATGTGATAAGAAAACCGACATCCATTAAGTCTAAAGAAGTGACTCAAGATAAACTCTGCTCCCATAATTCCAAGTATGAATTTATTATCAGTTCCTAGGAATCCTCTATTACTATTCAGGAGATAATGAAAAGATGTGGAATTCAATTTCAACTCCAGCTAGAGCTACTTTGGTGCTCCTTTGGTAATCCTCATAAGACTAACAGTACTTTCTCTGTCCCTAAATGCAAGTTAGCCTAAACTGAGTTCAGGGATCTAAACACTTCTTTATCTCATGTGCTGCTGAATTTGCAATGGAGACCTTTCTCACATTCTAATGGGGCTGCGGCATGTTTGGAATGATGCTGTCTTCCTCAGCCTTTGGCTATGAATTCAGGCCAAATTACTGAAAACTGTCTTTCACTGATGAATGCCTCTACCTGCTTGCATAGATGTTTCATTCCTGTGGCATGAAAAGGCTTTTTGGAACTGTTCCATATATAGGTCATAGTGTTCCCTTTGCTGTTTGTAAGTCTCCCTGATACACAGAAGCAAAGAACAATATCTACTGTTTATGTCATCAAACACTTAGTCTGAGAACAATTCAATGCCTCCATCACTCTTGCCCACACATATGTTTGTCCGTCTGACTGCTAAGGAGATTCGTGAATCCAGTTCTCCTGTGTTTCCTTTCATGGTACTTCTACCAAATCCACGTCTTCAAAAGTCTGACTTTCCTTGCTGAATTCCACAACTACATCTCCTGCAATTCTGAGATTTTTAGGCTCATTGCTATGAGAAAACACATATTAAAAAGTAGACTGGGAAAAATCATGGGGTCATGACAATATTTTAAAGTCTTTTAAAATACATAAACATGGTTCTGACACCTTTTTTACATATTCTCAGAGGTTAAGTACTTGGCTATAGACCCAAACTTGAGCAATTTCTACGTAAATATACATATACCATTTGGAGTAACTGGACCAAAGGCAATAGAAGAAAACAAGTTAGTAAAAGGATATTGAGTCTTATTTTAGTTGACCTTTATTTTCCATAAAGAAAAGTTTGAGTGAGTTAAGAAAACGTTTTATTGTAAATTTAAACATGGGTATTAAACAAGTAATAGAGAAAAGAGTAATATAAGAGTAATAATATAATATAATAGATAACATAATTACATAATAAATAATAATGTAAGAGTAATATAAGAAAAGAGTAGTAGAACTCAGTCTAGAGTCCTCACAAGCTTCTCATAAGTACTCCCTTAAGAGAGGTTTATTTATATTTTTTTTGTTTTTCATCTTTTTTATTGAAAATAGATTTCTTATACAATATAGTTTGATTATGATTTTACCTCCCCATCTCCTTCTAGATCCTCCACACCCATACCAATCCATATCCTTTCTTGTTCTCTCTCATTGTAAAAGTCGTAAAAAGGAAGAAAGGAAGGAAGGAAAGAAGGAAGGAAGGAAGGAAGGAAGGAAGGAAGGAAGGAAGGAAGGAAGGAAGATAAAAACAAACCTAAATAGGACAAAAACAAACTGAAAAATAAAGAGGCAGATGAAAAGCACCAGAAACACACAAGGATGTAGAGACACACACATTGGCATACATAAAAATCCCCTAAAACACAAAATCAGAAATCATAATATCAAAGGAAAAAAACTAGAAGGAAAGAAAAATGAAAAATACGCCAAGAAAAACTATCAGGAGACAAAACAAACAAACAAACAAAGTCAAAAATACCTTTGGGTTCATTTTATGTTGTCCGTGTACTGCTGGGCCTGGGGCCCGGCCTTAAGAGTGGTTTGTACACCCAGTGAGAGAGGAAACTTATTCTTCATTAGCGAATGGTTATCAATTTTGAAATAGCTTCTGGGTTAGGGTTGTGGACATGTGTCCATTTCTAATCTCAGCACTAGGACTCCATCAGGCCCAGCGCTGTGCAGGCCCTGCCCATGCTGCCTCAGTCTCTGTGACACCTGCATCGATCCTGCCATATTTTGAAGGCCTTGTTTTCTTGGTCTTCTCCATTTTCTCTGCCTCTCTCTCCCCTTCTCTTCCACAGGGCTTCCTGAGCTGTAGGAGAAGGGGGGTTTGATGGAGACATCCCATTTAGTGCCTAGCATTCCAAGGACTCTGCACATTGTCCAACTGTGGATCACTGCATTTATTCCCATCTACTACTGGACAAAGTTTCTCTGATGATGGTTGAGCAAGACACTGTTCTATGAGTTTAGCCATTATTTTGTTTCAACATTCCTTTTGCAGAACACTAGTATTTGGTTTCCCTCAAGGAACCTGGCTTATCTAATCTCAGGTTTTTGGCCATCTGAGCATTGTCAAGGATGGGACCCATATAATGGAGTGGGTCTTAAATACCGTCAGATACTGGTTGGCTACTCCCACAAGCATTGTGCCACTATTGGACTAGTGCATCTTGAAAGCAGGTCACCATTGTAGAATGAAGAGTTTGTAGCCTCAGTCGGAATGAAGGCTCAAGGTAGGTACCAGCACGACTTCTTCATGTTCAATGAGTTGTGTAGGTATTGTGTCCAGCAACAGAGCCCTACTTTCAGTTTGTAGAAAGAAACCAAAGCCTAGTATGTTTGGGGGTTCCCAAGGAGCCCCTTCATCCAACAAATCAATTAGAGGAAACCCATTCCTAGAACTGTAGGCTTCTGTGTTGTGGATCTGGGGTCACTCAGAGATTCATCATGACCATAAATAAATTTTAGTAAAAAGAGGCTTTATTAAATACTAGCGCCAGATACCCATGGCATCAGGACTGCAAATGAGAGAGCTCCCAAGATGCAGTATCCAGCCATATCAGCCCAAGGTTTATAAAGTTAAAAAACCACAAGATTATACGTATTATCTCTTCATGTAGGCAGGTTCTAATTTTAACATTTATTGTAGTTGTCCTAGCCATTGAGCAGACTAAGCAAGTTTGATTACAAAAACAGAAATAGCAGCTATTCTTTTGACCTATCATCTTGCTATTTTACAGCAAATTTTACAAGATCTGTCAATTTAAGATTGGTCTTCAACATCTGGGATAAAAGGGAAGTAGGATGCTAGGGTACAGCCTGTACAAGCTAGGGACCTACATATTAGAGGCTATTTTGCTTATTTTGGTCTCTCAAGCATAGTAGGTATAAGGTTTAAGTGTAACATTAGCTATCACATCTATCAGTGATAAAAGATGTCCAATGGGGGCTCCATCTCCTCCATTATTTGACAATTTACATCACTTTTACGTATGTATTTATTTTAAGAAGACTCTACTCTATTGGGTTTTCCTATGATCCCTCAAATGGCCCTTAGTTTCAGCTCTCCCTTCCCATATTCCTTCCTTCATCTTCCTGGTCTCTCCCACTCCCCATTTGATCTTCCCGATCCAGACCCTGCCCCACCCATATGTAACTATCTATTCTATTTCCCCTTCCTAGGGTAATCTAATCCATCCCCAGTCTCTTAGTCTATACCTAACTTCTGTGGTTATATGGATTATAGCCTGCTTATCAAAGACTTAACAGCTAGCATCCACTAATAGAATATATACCATATTTGTCTTTCTGTGTCTAAATTACTTCACTCAGTGAACTTTTTCTATCTCCATCCATTTAACTGCAAATTTCATGAATTCAGTTTTTTAACAGTTCAGTATTGCTCTGTTTTGTAAATAAATGAATCACATTTCTTTACATGTTCTTCCACTGATGGACATCTAGGCTGTTTCCAATTTCTTACTATTATGAATAGAATAGCAATGAACATGGTTGAGCAAGTGCCTCTGTGTAGTAGGATGTAGTCTTTGGATCATATGGCCAGAAGCAGTATAGCTGTATCTTGAGGTGAATCTATTCCTAGCTTCCTGGTGAACCAACACACTGATTTCCATAGTAGCTGTACAGGTTTGCACTCCATTCAGCAATGGATGAGTGTTCCCCTTACACCAGCATGAGCTGTCATTTGTCTTATTGATCTTGAGAATTATGACTGGTGTGAACTCTAAAGTAGTTTTTTTTTTTTATTTGCATTTCCCTGATGCCAAAGGATGATGAACATTTAAGTGTTTCTCAACCATTTGTGTTTCCTCTTTTTGAGACTTCTCTTTAGTTTTGTACCCTGCTTTTTAATTGAGTTATTTGTTTTCTTGGTGTCCAGGTTTTTTCAACTCTTTATGTATTTTAAATATGAGCCTTCTATTAGATGTGTAGTTGGTTTAAAAAAATCTTTTCCTGTTCTGTAGGCTGCTTGTTTGTCCAACTGATGGTGTCCTTTGCTATACAGAAGCTTCTAAGTTTCATGAGGTCTCATTTATTAATTGTTGTTCTTAGCGTGTATGCTAATGGTATTCTGTTCAGAAAGTCCTTTCCTGTGAAAATGAGTTCAAGACTATCCCCTACTTTCTTTTCTATAAGATTCAGTGTATCTGTTCTTATATTAAAGTTCTTGATCCATTTGGGGTTGAGTTCTGTTCAAGATGGTAAGTATGGCTCTAGTTGCACTCTTCTGTAGACAGCCATACAGCTTGACCAGCACCAGTTTTTGATGATGTTGCTTTTTTTTCCAGTGTGTATTTCTGGCTTCTTTGTCAAAAATCAGGTGTCCATACGTGTGTGGACTTATTTCGGGGTCTTCAAGTCCGTTGATCAATTTTTCTAATTTTGTGCCAATGCCCTTAATACTTGGTTAGAGTTACCCTGCTGTTGGTGTTTTGTTGTTGTTGTTGTTGTTGTTTTAACTCTTTATTCTTTGAGGGGCCCACCACTAAGCTCCCAAATAAATATACAGAGGCTTATTCTTACTTACAAATGCCTGGCCTTATCTTGGTTTCTTCCTTGACAGCTTTTCTTAAATCATCCCATCTATCTTTTGCCTCTGGGCTTTTACCTTTCTCTATTTCTGTAAATCTTACTTTCACTCTTACTCCTTGGCTGACTGTGTAGCTGGGTGGTTGGCCCCTACTATTCTTGCTCCTTGCTCTCTTTTCTCCTTCTATTTATTCTCTCTGCCTGCCAGCCCTGCCTATCCTTTCTCCTGCCTCACTATTGGCCATTCCACGCTTTATTAGACCTATTGGGTGTTTTAGACAGGCACAGTAACATAGAGTCACAGAGTTAAACAAATGCAACATGAAAGAACACAGCACATCTTTGCATCATTAAACAAATGTTCCACAGCATTAATGAATGTAATAAACCTTAAAATAATATTCTACATTATCCTAAGATATTTTATGATTTTTGAAGCTATTGTAAAATGCATTGTTTCTCTGATTTCTTTTTTAGTCCATTTGTTCCTTGCATATAGGCAGGCTACTGAGGGTTTGTTGTTGTTGTTGTTGTTGTTGTTGTTAATTTTGTATCAAATAATTTTGAAAATATTTACTGGCTGTAAGAGTTTACTGGCAGAAATTTTATGATCATTTTTGTATACTATCATGTCATCTGCAAATAAAGATACTTCAGCTTCTTCTCTTCTTATTTGTAACCCATTGATCTCCTTCAGTTGTCTTATTGCTAGAATTTCAAGTACTACATTGAATAGAGAGAGAGAGAGAGTGGACAACTGTGTCTTATTCCTGATTTTAGTGGATTTACTTTGAGTTTCTGCTGCTGTAAGAACCAACCTTCAGCAGCTCAGGGATTGAAGGGAGCCATGGAGTCACACAATTGACTTTTCTACCTAAAGGAGTAAAACTTAATTCTCTGGAGCCAGTGAGCAGGGCAAAACCTTATTTTCTGGTGCAGGTAAAAAAGGGACACACACACACACACACTCACACACTCACACACTCACACACTCACACTCCTCCAACGAGTCAGATTCTCACCTAGGGTGCTGATGAATGACAAGCCTTCAGCAGGTCAGAGAAACCGAAGAGATGCAGAGTAGATGAACTACTGGACAGACAGACACATGAGGACTTTTTTCTGAGAGCTAAAAGTTAGTTCTTCATTTTATTATTCTTTCTGTTCTACTCTATTCTTCTCTTCTGTTCTTCTACCCTGATGTTTTCCTTCTATCTCTTTCCTGATGACTTCCTTCTCAGTACTTTCTTATGTCTTCCTTCCAACTTCTTTCTTTTCTTTCTTACAGCTTATATACTCTAGCAAAATACTTCAAGCAATATAAAAGTTACAATGTGGTTACATTTTATTTTTTAAGGGAATGATTACATGAATACAAGTAAAAAAATAGCATATTTTCTATATCCCTTACATGATTAAACATTTTATATATTACAAGAGAAAAACAAATTATCACCAAGAACCCATATACAGTTAAACATTTATCTTTTAGACTTCTCATGGATCAGGAAACTGTCAACCATAACTGTTTACATTAGCAGTGTTTTTTTATAATTGGAGAAAAACAGGTTACTTGTTTTACTTTTCATATTTTAGAGTCCTGTCAAATTATCTTAACTTACCATCCAATTCTTTGTTTTCTAGCTACATGAAGTCAATTGTTTGAAGCTTTGTTTTAACTATGATGCACACTGATACCCATGAACACATTTCCCAAAAAGAACTTGAGCTAACTCTTGGGATTCAGTTGTTTTTCTTAATCGTTAATCTAAACCATAGTCTAGATTGCTCCCCAAGAGAAACTCAGAAGTCCTAGCTGCATGACCCTTCCTTGGTCCCCAGGGATAGGGGCAACACCCATATCCTACCTTTACCTATATTAATTTTCCCACTAAACTAAACCTCTATCATTATCCCTTAGTGCATTTGTTAAAAACCCTTAATCATCAAAATTCTATTTAAACCAACACTGCTATTTTATAAAATCATTACTTCAGTTAAACAGTATAGCTTAAGAGGAAACCATCTTCATAATAATCCACTGGTAAAAAAAAAAATGCCCAGTAGAATGGGATATTTCCATGAGATAATCACACTACATTATAAGCAGGGGGGATCGCCCCAACACCCATTCACACCATGCTGGATAACAAAGAAAAATGACAGTGGCAAACACGTAAAGGCACAGCAGTAGCAAAAGACATTCTGCAAAAGACAAAGACCCAAACCCCTGGGCCTTGCCTATCTGAGATTTACTCATCAGTGCCTTGCATTCTGGTGAACCAAACTCCAGAACCTCAAGTGTTACTTGCTGCTCTTCTGACATGGCCACCAGCAAGTTTCTTTCCATTTAGGTTGATGTTGTTTGTGGGCTTCTGTAAATCACTTTATTATGTTGTGGTATATCCATTGTATCCCTAATTTATCCAGGACTAATATCATATAAAGAGTGTTGAATTTTGTCAAAGGCCTTTCCTTGCATCTAATAAGATGATCATGTGGCTTTTGTCTTTCACTGTTTATATGGTGGGTTACATTTACTGATTTATGTATGTTGAACCATCCCTGCATCTCTGAGATGAAGCCTACTTGATCATGGTAAATGATCTTTTTGATATGTTCTTATATTTGGTTGGAAAGCATTGTATTAGGATTTTTTGCATCTGTGTTCATAGGGGGAAATTGTTCTTGGTTGGGTCTTTATATCATTTATGTATCAGGTTAACTGAATTTGAAAATAGAATTGGGCAACATCCCTTTGTTACTGTTTTATGGAATAATTTAAGGTGTGTTGGCATTAATTTTTCTTTGAAAGTCTGATAGAGTTCTGCAATAAAACCATCTAGGTCTAGACTTTTTTGGTGGGGAGAATTTTAATTATTGCTTCTATTTCACTAGGGGTGATAGGTCTATTTAAATTATATATCTGATATTGATTTAACTTTGGTACATGATATATATTAAGAAAATTGTTCATTTTAAAGGTTCAACTCTTCAAAATCATCACAGAACATTTCTTGTATAATTAAAGGAAGAAAAGTAAACCACGTTACTTAAAAGTGTCTATGTGCCTTAAAATAGTTACCTAACTATTCTTCTATTTATGTGTGCATATAACCTTTCATCAAGCAAAATTAATACCAAAAAGAAAACATTTACTATAAATGATACATCACTCACAATCTACCCCTTCTGTGTTAGCTAGAACTTAAAAAAAAAAAAAAAGTGCCTGTTTCTTTCCTGTGAGATCATATTTTCATAAGGGATAAAAATCAATTCAAATATTGTGATATAACAAAGTTTATTATCAAAAAGCTCAGAACTACAGGAAACAAGTGATTTCCAATCATCTCTTCTAGGAAAATATGGTAGTTATTAACAGATATAGTCCAGGATGCTCTTGACATCCAGTTAAAGACAAATATCTGGGTTGAGGTGTCTCATTGGGTAAAGTGCTTAACATACAAATGTGGAGCTCTGAGTTAAAATCCCCAAACGCTGTGTGGTAGTATATATCTGTGATCTTAGTGCTCTTACAGTGAGATGGAGGGCAGACAGAAAACGCTAGCCTGGCACAGGCAGAGATGAAACAGCAAAGATACCTTGTCTCAAACAAGCCGGGAGACAAGGACCAATACCCAAGCTGGTCCCATGACCTCCATATACACCTCATGTCATATTTACACACCCCACATATGCGCATGCCTCGTGAACACAAATATATTTGTGTACATCATATGTATATGATCTTAAACATTTTAAGATCCACTGATCTTACGATATTATAATCATTTGCCTTTGAAGACTCAGAGTTAAAATTGCTGATTATCTAAGTCTTGAACTGAACTATGATGTAAACCAGTTATTCCTACAAAATCCATGGGATGTCTGTACTAGGCCATTTGAAGAAAACACGGGTTGTTTTTGTTTTGTTTTGTTTTTTCATGATCAGCACATGACATACAATCATAGAAAGCAGCAGCTTCAAGGTAAGAAGGGTAAAGATCAAGGATCCCCAGCATCATCATAAGGTCGGAGACGTCATAGCAGAAGATGCTGTGGAAAAAGCAACCACTGACCTGCTAGACAGGGCCTGGAATTACTGAGAAAGCACTGAGAAGAGGGCAGAAATGCGGCAGTATTTTTTAATGTGTTTTCTGAGCAAAATGTAAGATTTAAGAACAGATTTGGCGCCGGGCGGTTGTGGCGCACGCCTTTAATCCCAGCACTCGGGAGGCAGAGGCAGGCGGATCTCTGTGAGTTCGAGGCCAGCCTGGGCTACCAAGTGAGTTCCAGGAAAGGCGCAAAGCTACACAGAGAAACCCTGTCTCGAAAAACCAAAAAAAAAAAAAAAAAAAAGAACAGATTTGGCAACATTGTTACCAAATGTAGGTTCTCTCAAATTGAGATAACTGAGGATTATTTTCTGAATGTAAACCTGCATGTGGAAAGCCTCTTGCTATTCCTTAAGATGGTGTGCACATGACTGTAACAAACCTCCCTCCTCCAGATCTATGAACTCAAGAGTTGGCTGCCAGCGAATTCAAGTCTGTCTGCGTGGGATGCAGTCTTACTGACCATGATCTAACTCCTTGTCGTCCTCTGTTCCATCCTCTCACCTTCTATATACAGTCTAAAATAATACATTGAAGGTATATATTTTACCTGAAAAGTGAGTAGTTATGGGAAGAAAAAGAATCTAGAAAGTATATGCTACAAGTCATGAATGATTGGGATATAAATCAGTTTGATTAGCTTTATTCCACACAGACTAATAAGAAATAAATTTAACAACACACTGATGAATCCACTGATGCACTCTGACCCTTGAAGTACTTTTATCCAAAGCAGCAGCAACAACAACAAAACTCTGTTCAAGCACACACTTTTAAAAAAATCAATATGGAGTTGAATAAAACTCCCCTTGTTTCCTGTTAAGACGATTTTGAGAAATATTAGGCTAATGCCAAGAGATTCTCTGGCAGATCAAGTGCTCTGTTTGCTAAGCTTCTGGGTTGGGAAGTAATACTAGAAATATGACAAGCATTGCCATGGTGATGATCTTGTAAAAACTCCTTTGGGTCATGCATGACATTTGTGTGTAGTGATGAGGTGGAGGAAACAATGTAGATAAACTAAGCTAGCGGAGGTGCCATTGTGCCTATGTCAAATGAGACAGCATCTTCAGGTGTATCAGTGAGAGATAACCGTGTAATTTCACAATGAAAACGATGGACAATGGTGCCTTTAGAAAGAGAAAAGGCAATTATTTTGTTGTCAGCTAGAGTTATAGGACAGTGGCATAGGGAGCAGGGTTGGTTATGTACGACGCAGCCTCTTGGACGGAAGTTCTCCGTCCTCTGTGTGAAGGATATTTGGTAAATTTATGTGCTTTATTCAACTCAGCAGAGAGAAAGTAACAGTGACATTGGCATCAACAAGTCAGCACCCTTTCGAATGGAAATGAAACTGTGGCTCCATTTGCTCACAGCCCAGTCCTGCCCACAAACTTGAGTGTAAATCAAATGTCTCTCTTTCTGCTGAACTGTCTGAGTGACACAATCTCTTGCCATGGCCACACACTGTGATAAAAAAAAAATACCCTGCCAAAAGCAACTTGAGGGAGAAAGGACATTTTGTCTTATAGTTTGAAATTCAGTCCATCATTGTGAAGTCCTGGTAGCAGAAGCCTAAGGCAGCTGGTCACAGTGAGTCTGCAGCTGGTCACAGTAAGTCTGCAGATGTTCACAGTGAGGAGTCTGCAGCTGGTCACAGTGAGTCTACAGCTGGTCACAGTGAGTCTGCAGCTGGTCGCAGTGAGTCTGCAGCTGGTCACAGTAAGTCTGCAGATGTTCACAGTGAGGAGTTTGCAGATGTTCACAGTGAGGAGTCTGCAGCTGGTCACAGTGAGTCTACAGCTGGTCACAGTGAGTCTGCAGTTGGTCGCAGTGAGTCTGCAGCTGGTCACAGTGAGGAGTCTGCAGCTGGTCACAGTGAGTCTGCAGCTGGTCACAGTGAGGAGTCTGCAGCTGGTCACAGGGAGGAGTCTGCAGCTGGTCACAGTGAGTCTGCAGCTGGTCACAGTGAGGAGTCTGCAGTCAAGGAGCAGAGAGTGATGTTCAGAGTTTTCCTTTTCATTCCATCCCAAAGCCAAGCCAAGGGCGTGGCACTGCCCTCTTCATGGTGGGTCTCTGCCTCTGGTAACCTACCCAAGATCATCCCTCACAGGTATGCCCACAGGCTGACCTAATCTCTATAATACTTGGGAGGTGTGCCTGAAGCCTGTCTCCTAGGTGATCCTAGATCCTATCAAGGTCACACTATCACAGTCACCTTTCTACACTAGTTCACACTTTTCCTTTTCTGTAGGGACACAATGCATAGACAGTCCTTCTGAGACTGCCTAACACTCTGTATCCCATGATACCTTTCTCTTCAAACAAAATGAGAATGAATTATTTCTTCACCTTGTGCTCAAAGTAGCTTGTCCCTTTTTCTCCTTGAATATACTTACTAAGCATATGTTTAGTTGTCTGATGGATAAAATTTAAAACATCTATTGCCATAACCTCTTCTTTTACAATTAAAATTCTGGTCAATAAAAATAAGTGCTAAATATGTTACTGTGAAGAAGATGCTAGTGATCATAATCCTTTTTTAAAGTTTAGTAGTCATAATAAAACAGGAAAAATTAAAGTTTTTCAGTTTTAAACTAATTTGTTGATAAAATTAGCATTCCATTAACATAGGAGATGCTGTCTTAACAGGACAAAAAAGC
Source organism: Peromyscus maniculatus bairdii (assembly GCF_049852395.1). Lineage (NCBI taxonomy): Eukaryota > Metazoa > Chordata > Mammalia > Rodentia > Cricetidae > Peromyscus > Peromyscus maniculatus. The sequence goes on from NC_134867.1 coordinate 20,170,783, forward strand.
CCTCTTCCTAAGAGAGATTGCTAACTCTAGGCATACTCCCTCATGAGCAAATGAAGGAAGAAGTAGAGAGTGGTGCATTTTTCTATGTGTGTCACATCGATAAAACGTGTGTGTGTGTGTGTGTGTGTGTGTGTGTGTATGTGTGTATACATGTATAGATACCAGACATAACTTATCCCATCTGTATAATGGAGAAGTGCACATATTTCTACGTATACAACATACATACATTATATATGTGTGTGTGTGTGTATGTGTGTGTGTGTGTGTGTGTGTGTGTGTATAAATCCAGTCATTCTACCTCATTTGAAAAAAAATCTCATTTATAGAATCAAATAAGTTCTGGGGAGATGAAGAGAAAGTTTACTTATATCACAGTAGTCTTCCTGAATATCGGCCTCAATTACCTGTCCAAGATGGCCTTAATACTTCATCTCAGCTGACTTAAATTTCAGCAGGCTTTCTTCTAACTGAATTCCATTATCTCCCTTCTAAAGGAAATTTACAGTTGTACATTTGTTTCCTTTAAGATGAAATCTTCCCCCCAGAATATACCAGTTTCACAACCTAAGAATGTTTCTCGAGGCCCTTGAGTCATTTCTTTGAGAAGTCATCATGGAGCAAGTCATCATCATCCCCCGCCTCCCAGTCTCCGAAAGTAGGAAGCTAACGGCACTAAGCCGTACCAGGCAGGCTCTCTTCCCCTCCTCTCACGGCCTTTATTAGCTCTCTGTGGTACTTACAAACGTGTCTTTGGTATCGCTGAACTCAGTCCCTCTCCCCTTGTGGGACAGTCTTGACCCCTATGGTAACAGTCACAAATAACGTCATGTTTGCCTGTGTAACTTGTCCAGTGCAATTGTACTCGGACATGACGAGATGAGCAGGCCAATGCACAGCACCGTTGCCCACTTCAAGGAGGAGCCTTTTCCTAACGTCATCCTCTATCATCCTTTGATTGGAGTTAAACCAGGATGACAGGCTATTAATGTTCACCATCTCCACAATCCTATAACCATATGCAAAGGATAAATAGGAGGGAAAGTGTCCTACCTTACTGCTCTGGAGAGTAAATTCATTTGAAGAAATAGTGCAAAAAAAAAGGGGGGCGGGGGGAATGTGTGAAGGAGTTAATTGTATTTTATCCAGCCTAAATTTCAGAGTAGAGTCAAACTGTAAGTATAACCATCTCTTTCTTAGGCTGATGCTCTAATGGCGTGTATATAGGTATAGGTAATTTAAGTTTGGTTTACTCTTGATGGGTTTTTACATTTTAGGAAAGAGAATAGCATCGTCGTTTTACTCGAGAGATGATCTTCGTGAGTTACTGGCCAGTTCATAGCCACAGATTACTGTAAATACAAAACAGCCTGTGACTACCCTTGGCTGTATAATGTATCCCTACTTCCTAAAATGTATTTCTTCAACCATTACATTCGATCATTCTAGCCCATTTGCTTCCCATATCTAGTGTATCAGAGAGAAAATGGTAAGCTATAAGACCAGGCATGTCAATAGTAATTACGAGACGTTCCTGACAGTGCAGGGGAAAGACTAGTGAACAGTGAGGAGACAAAATGCATTCCAGATGACATTCAAGAATTTACAAAAGACATGTTCTGTGAATCGTCTTAGAAAACACATTTGACTCAGATATCCTCGCCTTTTTTAAGTCATTCTTTGAGTCTTTCCCTTTGGACATTTTCAGGGTAATTTAGCTAGGAAGCATTAGGTAGAAGAGTGATGATTTGTGATTTGTTGCTTATGGTGAAAAGAAGATAAAATAGGCAAGTTGGTTATTCCATTTTTGAAAGGCAATACACAAAAGATTTCCTATGCTCTTGTCTGAATTGAGTCTTAAAACAAGCCTACAAAGGGAATTCTGAATTGAAGTACAGTTTTAAGATACTATTTGCATTCTTTCAAATTCTAAATAAAGTTTGCTTCACAGGACTTTCATGTTCTTATAGTTAATTGCTAAGCACATATGCCCAATTCAAGCAAATGCATATTTGAAAATATTAACCATAAAACTCTATTAAACTAATAACAAAAATTACATCTAGTGAGATAATGTCACATTTAAGTTTTCCTTTTACTTGCTAAATTTCCTTCTCCTTTTCCTTTTATTAAATGTGGATTACTTTTGAAACAAAAGGTCAACAGCTCAAATAAGTTGGCAGAAAGTTATCCTAAAAATCCCTCACAGAATTCCTTAAAATTGCCAACCCTCATTTGTGAGTAGGAGAATCATCTTTATGCTAGACTTATGAAGTCACAGTGCTTGACAGAAAACAAAGATGGAAATGATTTGAGATGCTATGCTCATATACCAAGCTCACAGTGAGGTGAATAAGATGAGTCAGATCTCACATACAAATTAATGATCCAAAGATGGCTTAAACTTTATAGTAGTTTCCCCTGGGTCCAGAAAGAAATGAAATACTGCTAATAGCAGCCCATGGATTGTAGGCTTTGTCAAAATGATAATGAGAACAGGTGCGGCGATTCATTGACTACTCTGTTTCACATGGGATAGGAAATGCTTTCAGAATGAGCTGATTGAACTAATCGATTCTTGATACCCTCTGTGGTTGAGTACTATTACCCCTGTGCCAGACACAGAGGTGTGCTGGTTGTCAGTCTGATACAAGCTGGGACCATCGGAGAACACAGAACTTCAGTCATGAAAATGCCTCCATCACAGTGGCCTCTATGGAAGTATGTGGGACATTTTCCTGATTAACGATTGTTGTCAGAGGGCCCAGCCACTGTGGGTGATGCAACCTGTGGGCAGGTGACCCTGGGTATATAAGAAAGCGGGTTGAGCAAGTCATGGAGGAAAAGGCAGTAAGCAGCACTCCTCCATGACCTCTGCATCAGCTCCTGCCTCAGATTTTTTTTTTTGCTCTGGTCTCCTGCCCTGGCTTCCCTCCACGATGGACCTGTAAGATAAATAAACCCTTTCGTCCCCAAGTTACTTTTGGTCATGGTGCTTACCACAGCAACAGAGAAGCAAACTAATAGAAGATACTCGAAAGGGTACTCCAGGGTACTCCACAACATTGTCTCTCAAAAAAAAAATAATAATAATAAACCATGAAACAATCCCACATGGCATCTCCTGCGTTGTCTCTGTTTGCATCCTTTACCCATTATAAAATGAGAGGATTGGCGTCTTTGAGTGCACTGCATGTTGTTGTAGTGAGCTCTCTGTGGGAGGACTGTGGCTCAATAATAGTTTCTGTCTCTCTTGGCAACTCTGGGTCATGGTTTCAAGCAGAATGATAAAGGATTAGTTTTATAAACTTGGCTCTTTCCAAAATATCCCATTGCCAACCAAGGCACCAACTACTATCTGATTATTATCCTAGAATGCGATGGCAACTCTGCTAAGACTCTATTGATCTTGCGGATACACTAAAGGAATAGGTGTCTTGTCACTCACAACCCACACCCACATGCATACATTCATTCACATTTTACTTCATCTAGAGAACCCAGCACACTAATGTATGATAAAACTAAAATCGATGGAATAGAGTACCTATCAATAATAATACAGCAGAAGCACGCGAGAGCTGAAAGCCAAATATTTGTTTTGCTGGCGTCTGTTGCTGCTCTTCAATCTAGTGATAATGATGCTTCCTTCTAATTTATTGTATTGTTCTTGGCCACCAAGGAACAAAAGGACTACAGCCTGCAAAATCAGAATCATAGCAACTCATTACTGAGCTCTACTCACTGAAGTGAGCCAATAGCATCAAACTAAAACATTAACACAGAGGTTATGCCCCCCCACCCCCCAACACACACACACACACACACACACACACACACACACACACACACACACACTATCCTGTCTCTCCAAGTTCCCACAGGGTGTTGAAAACTACGGAAGTCTCACAAACGTCCCTTGGACGGAGGAGGGGCCACATTGCCCAGGCAGCTCCTCTACCAGCAATGAGCCAAAAGCAGCATCCACAACTGGGAAATTTAATTACCTTTTATGTTATGCATATCCTAACAATAAGAGCCACGACATCTTCAGGCTAAAGCTCTAACCGTGCATTTCAATCACAAATTGCAGGTTTCTGCTTTGTCTGTAGGGTCTGAATATTCAGTCAGAAACTAACGACGAAAGAAAGCCATTTGGGAAGTAGCTGGACTGTAGTGAGGCAGAGAGTGACACCGGAACGCCTTTTCAGCAGCTCACACGCAGCAATCTCCTCAGAAAGGCTTTTACTGCCTCGGGTCAAGGCCTGCTTGAAATCCAGGTCAGCAGAGCCTCCTAAGTGCCAGTTGGACTGAGCTCTGGATTTTTGCATTCGTAACTCGCAAAGCAGCTCCGAGGAAGTACCCTCAGAGGAAGACCCTTTTTGTTGTCACTGGTAATATGCAGTGCACCCAGAGACACCAGAAATGCCGTTTCATAACTGACAGAAGACACAAGCACAGAATCAAAACAGTGGATACCGTCAAGAATGTTTTAATAGCTGTTATTTCTTCATTTTCATGGAGAGTATCAGTCACCATAGCTCAGGCTGGCCTTGAACTCCTGAGTATCAAGCCTATTCCAGTCTCCCAGATGCTGAGACCTCAGATACAAACCACCAGCCCTTGTGGGACTTTAAAGATTTATTTTTATTTATTTACTTTTTTATTATTTACGCACACGTGCATGTAGCTGTTAAGGCTAGAAGAGAGTAGCCGATCTGCTGGAGCTGCAGTTACAGGCAGGTTTGAACTGTCCAACGTGAGTTGTAGGAACCGAACTCTGGGCCTCTGGAAGAGCAGCAAGCACTCTGAACCTCTGAGCCATCTCTCTAGCCTCTTGCAGGAATGTTAGAGATTCCTTAACCATATGAGACCTTTCCTAACCTACATACTGTCTATTATTTTATTTTATTTTATTTAGTGTCTTTGAGTATATGTGTGACATATGTGTGTAGGGTATATGTGCCAGACATAGAAGCCACAGGAAGAATACAATAATCTGCTGTATCATTTTTCATCTTATTTCTTAGAGACCGGGTCTCTCACTGGATCTAAAAGTAAGCTGGTGGTCCACCATCCCCAGCAGTCCATACTTCTCTACTCCACACAGCACCACCGGAGTGACAGGTGCAGGCAGCCTCGCCTGGGTCATTTTTTTCATTTGTTTTTGTTGGTGTTGCTTGGGTTGGAATTTTTGTTTTCGTTTTATTGTGTATACGGATGCTGGGATTCAAACTCAGATCTCTGTACCTGCACAGCAAGCTCTCTTAGCAACTTAGGCATCTCCCACGTAGGTGTTGAGTATTGTGTCCTCTCAGAACCTCCTTGGCCAGCAGTGCCAGCCTTCTGTGCTGCACACAATGATCTTCCAGTTACTCCTTCCTTTGTTATCACTTGTGTTTATGGGCTTTGTGCAACATCTGCAAGGCAAGTGCCACTCACAAGCTAGTTCTCTTACAGAACTGTCATTTACAGAGTGATTGCATCCCCAAAAGGAAACATTTCCACTCTTACTCCGTGTCTATTTCTCCTGAAGTGGACTGCTCCTACAACGCTGTCACTTGTAATCGACATCATTTCCCCCCCCATATTTGTAAGTTCTCTATTAAATAATAAGTTCCTCACTTGCTGTCTTTAGGGCTCTCAAGCCTAGGAAAGTGCCTGACATTGAACGGTGCCAGCTGAGACGAAACAATGGATAGGGAAATCCCATACACATAATACCACATCACACTTACATTCAAATCTAGTTCTTCCACTTACTGGCTCTGTAATTGTGGAGCATCTTTCCTCTGTGTGTCTAAGTTTGTTCATCTGTAAGACAGGACATTATGGCCTCAAAGAGTTAACCATAATTCAAGGGAGGGTACTTAGAGCATAGACATTCTCTAGGTTCTTAATAAATAGTAAACAAAAGCATCATCATCGCCACCACCACCAGGACTAAGGTCATCATTGTCTCCCCCAGACTGACAGTGGAGCTCAGTGACCAAGATGTGGAATTTTACAGTACCATACATTTTAATTCAAGGCTCCCTCCTCTACTTACTGGTTAATGACCTTGGGTAATTTATTTAGTTTCTCTTTAATTTGGTTTATTTCTAGAATAGGGATAATAAAAGGGCCCACATCATTAAACTTTTTGTGAAGTTCAATTAAATTAGGTGTGTGGTAAAATGTTTCATCAGAGCAAGATCTTTCCTATTATAGCTGCTTTCCAATCTTAAATCACTGTCAGTATCACTGGCTTTGAGTTTCACCTCAATACAGGTGTCTTCATCAACATGGTACTTATATTTGTGCCTCATTGGCTGAGGACAGGGAGAAGAAAAGTCGCTGAAGGAGAAAATGTGTCACGCTTTCTACATAAAGCAAAATGATCTCAGGAAATTCTTAAGGAAGTAAGAGTCACCATTTTATCTTTGACTGAGTTGCTACATAGCCTTGGGCCTGCTGGTGGTTAGGTCTGTTCCCAGACTTTGAGTTGTATTCTGTATACCATGCAGCAAGACAAGGAGGAGGTACGGGGCATAAATTGGAAGGAGGAACCTCTACTACTGGAGTGGTAGGTTGACTTTCTCTTATGATACACTTTAAGGTTTTGTGGTAAGCTTGGTGTTAGAGTGCTGAGCTGGAATGTACAAGGTCCTAGGTTTGATCATCAGCTCTGGGCGGGGTGGAAGAATACACTTTGGAAGGCAAAGCCTTGAGCAAGCTTTCCTCTTCCTGACTGAAGTTCTGCAAACCCCCACTGACAGACTCTTCCACATGCCTCCTGCAGGGCGCTTCAAGCCTCGCCACAGCAGTCCTTGCTCTTACATTCAGCAGAAGCTCACCTGGGCTACTCTGCTAATAATCTCAGTCTGTAAAGATTACACCTTAATTCTGTTCTCCTTGAAGCCTCCCCTACATCAGCTGTTCTCCTTAAATATCCTGCAAAGCTGGCTGAAGATGAAACCCACACCATCTGAAATACCACAGCAAACCTCAGAGATCTCATTCTCGATATATTTTTGTTCCCAAATGTTTCCCTCTCTGTGAGTCTCCGTGAAGCTGCAAAATGAAAGAGTGAGACCAACGCCTGAGCAATCTTGCCACGGCGCAGCGGGAAAAGGGGGGAAGGTTTTAAATTTGCGGTATGCTAATGAGATCATTCAGGGCAAAGGCACATTTCTCTCTGACTCTCTCCTCTCCTCATCCTTTACCCTGCTTCTCCATATCTAAAGATGAAGGTTAATATTAAGCATCACATTAATGGTTGTCAAATCAATCATGATTTCCTCTGAGTTATGTTACACAGAAGCAACATGCTTTATCAGAAATCAAAGAGAAGACAGTGCCAAAAGTGGATGAGCTAATGTAAAATCACTTACATGGGCACTCTAGAGACGGAAACCTGCTTAATATTTAATGTAGTCATTAACCTAAGAATAAGAGGAATAGGATAATGGATGGCCTACTCTCTTAGCCTGTGGGACAGGGTATGAAGTGAGCTGTCCCTTCTGGGATCAAATTGACACATGTCTAAAGTCCATAAAGTGGGTCACAGGTGAGGGGAATTGGAAAAGTCTCCAAACTCCCAGATGTATTGTGCTGAGTGGGCACTTCAGCTTGGTTGGCAGTCGTGCCTGAAGTTCACCACGCTGCAAGAAACAGATGCATTGTCAATTGAATTGCTCAATTAGCTTGTTATGGCAACAGACACGCTGTCCCCAGCACATATGGTCAAGCTGCAGCAAATAATCAATTATCGAGAGAAACTATCTCCAAGAACCACTAATCCATCAGGATATTGAAGGGTTTGTTTTTGTCTCCGTTCAGATTGGGTTTTCATAGAAAGAGATGTCTGTTTTGACTTGATGGCTGCCCAGCGTTGTCCCAGAGAGCCAGGCTGTCAAAACCGATTGAGAAAGCAGAGCAGGGAAATGCAGGCCAAGTCCATAACAGCAAAAGCTATCTGCAAAGAACATCCTTGAGACAGGAATGTGATGATGCTGTAGAGAAGTGGTGTGGCCAGAAGGCAGTGTACACTGTGTGTTCACTTTCAAACGAGTTCAGCCCAAGACAACAGTGCCACTACAATCATTTCCCACAAGCTGTGGGATTACTTTCATCCCACTACGCTTGCTTTATTTAATTGTAAAGTTTCTATTGCATATTATGGTCTCTGATGTGAATTTCCAGGAGTTTTCAAGAATGCAACCTTGTCAAAGTGATCAGTTATGCTATTTTCATGTACAATCAACACCTCTGCCTCACCAATGCAGATGCCATCCACTTTTTCTTCTTTTAGCGTGAGTCTTGTCACTCAGTGGAGGTCTTTAAAAACTGTCTCGTAAAATCAGTGACTTTCCGTGGACTGAGGCATTAACTTGGGTAATAAAGTATTTGCCATGCAAGCCTTAGGGCATGAGTTTGATCCCCAGTTCTCAAATGAAAGCTGGGCCTGGCCATAGTGCCAAATGCTGTTACTCCGGAGATGAGGGGCAGAGAGATAGATGGATCTCTGAGGCTCACTGGCCAGCTACTGTACTCAAACCCATGAGCTCCAGGTTCAATTAGAAACCCTGCCTCAAAAATAACATATCTGTTGTTTCTCTCTGGCCTCATGTGTGTGCAGGGCGCGCGCACACACACACACACATACACACACACACACACACACACACACACACACACACACACAAAGAGAAAGAGAGAGAGACAGAGAGGGACAGAGACAGACAGGGGCGGGGCCTATTAGGACCAGACTCCAGATATCTGGCACCATAGCAAATGCTAGGCAAGTGTAGCAGCTGGCCTGTAATCCCAGCAGTAAAGTGGCAGAGACAATGGGGATCTAAGGGGAAATGAGCTAACAAGACTAGCCAAATATGTAATCTCTGGCTTTAAGTAAGAGAGCCTGCCTTGATATATAAGGCAAAGAGCAATGTACAAAGACACCCAACTCAGCTGCTGATCTCACACAAATTCTCACACACAAGTATGCACACCTATATCTATACATATACCTGTATACATGAAAATATAGTCACACAGAGCACATATATACACATGCCAGAAAGAATTGAAATAAAAATAAAGAAGTGGCTTCTGAATCAGAACAGAAGCCATGGGAAAACTGAATTTCAAAGACTTTGGCAGCAGATAGACCGCAGCAAACTGTCCAAGGTCACTGGGAAAAACTGAATATTAAAAGCTTTAGCAGTGGCTAGACCTTGGCAAACTGTTGCGAGACCATCAGGGCGAACCCGGTAGTGGCTAGGCTTTCTGTCCAAAATGTGTTTTAGAATTGAGGATAATTTCTCATATAGTTTCTTGTTAAATTTGCATAAGATGTTTTACTCCACAACAATCAGTTTGACTGAAATCGCTAAGCAGCAGGAATGTCACTGTCTATTTTCTTTTGAAATTAGCAAATATTCAAAGGGAAAGAAGAAAACTTGTAGTTGATTCATCTGGATCTCCTGAAAGAAAAATAAAGACTTTCCTTCCAGGCAGTGGTGGTGCACACCTTTAATCCCAGATCTTGGGAGGCAGAGGCAGGTGGGTCTCTGTGAGTTCAAAACCAGCCTGGTCTACTGAGCTAGTTCCAGGACAGCCAGGAATACACAGAGAAACCCTGTTCCAAGATAGATAGATAGATAGATAGATAGATAGATAGATAGATAGATAGATAGATAGATAGATAGATGATAGATAGATAGATAATAGACAGACAGGCATACAGGCAAGCAGGCAGGCGGATGGACGGACGGACGGACAGACAGAAGATAGATAGATAGATAGATAGATAGATAGATAGATAGATAGATAGATAGATAGATACTTTCCAAGATAGAGTGGTAGTTATGGTTATATTTTATTTGTGCTGAAATGTAATTTTATTTGTATGTTAATAAATAAAGTTGCCTGGGATCAGAGCTAAGAGCAAACCATTTAGCAGAAGTCCGGCATTGGTGGCACACGCCCTTAATGCGATCACATGGCAGGCAGAATCTCTGTGTGTTCAAGGACACAGCCAAGTGGTGACCTGAACCTTTAATCTCAGTATGAACCATAGAGACCTGGAGGTCTGTGTAGACAGGCAGTGATTAGGAAGTCATGTGGTTGGGTTTAGAACTAATGAGAAGGCAGAACAGAAAGGCAGTAAAAAGACAGGACACAGGAAGAAGGTCTCTCAGGGGAAGGATGGCAGCGAGTGGTAAGATAAGGTGGTCTTAGCTCTTGGCTACTGCTCGATCTCTGGGCTTTTAACTCTTTATTTGGCTCTATGTTTCTTTTCTTTTTCTTTTTTTTTTTTGGCTCTGTGTTTCTTATTTAATAAGACCGTTTAGGATTACATCTATAGGCAGTTTTGCCTGTAAGTCTAGTCTACAGGTGGAAGCAAGAAGATCCATTTCTCAAGGTCACCCTCTGCTATAAAGTACAAGCACAGGCAACTGTAGAAATCCTGTCTAAACAAGAAAGGAATGAAGGCAGAAAGAAAATAGGAAAAAAGGAAGGAAGGAAGGAAGGAAGGAGGGAGGGAGGGAGGGAGGGAGGGAGGGAGGGAGGGAGGGAGGGAGGGAGAATTACTATTGAAAACAGGACATTGTAAGTTCTAGCAGAATGTCATGGTAGAGCGGGCTCTTAACTCTCAGACCTGGACCCAGAGCTTCTTGAAAAGGCAAAGAAAGAAGCAGCAAGAACTTAATTGACAAACCACGTCTCTAAATATCTATTAACTGGACTGTATCCACATCTTATCACTTTCTCTTTCCCCTCTGAAAAATTCAGAGCAGTGACCATGGCACAGCGACAAACCCCACAGAAGGACAAAACCTCACTCCAATACGTCGTCCTCTTTAGTCCCACCAGACTTCAAATGTTGCATAAACACCGACCCAGACCCTCCAATTAAGAGAATTTACCTGTCCTCACCAGAAACATCAAAAAGTACTTCTAGTGGTAGGTCAACAAATCTTTTGAGGCTAATCACTGTACACCCAAAAGGAGGACTCTTTGATGACTCACAGCACAGGTTTCGGTTCCTGGAATATACTTGGAGCATACATCTCCCATTCTACCTTTGCCAGAGGTACTCTTGACCTCAAACATCAAGTAAAGGGCCAGAGTTTCCTGTGACAGTGGCTCCAGAAAAGGCTGGAAGCCGAATTAGAGCTTTCCATTAAATGCTGTAAGACCAGAGAATGCTGAAGCTTGAAGGCTGTGCTCACGGCCTTTCTCTGTGCCCTGAATGATTGATGAGCCGAGGTTTTGCTCAGGTAGAAATGCAGCGTTCAAGGTGCCAAGCTCTGCACAGGGGAGAAAGAATGCAGAAAACAAATAGATTAGGGAAAGTGGTACATCAGCCCGAGAGCAGCGTCAGAAGCTCTCATAAATGGAAAAATTTCCCTCTAAGGAAAAGCAACAGCAGTTGAGAAAGTGTTCCAAACACTAGCTATGGAGGGAACCATGGCAACATGTCTCACTGATCATGCACCCTATAGGACAGTCTGCCTGCCAGCTGACGGGTTCTATTCATACAGTTGCAAAAAGGCTTTTTATCACTATAAACATTTTTATTGTTTTATTTTGATTGTAGTGTTGGAGATGAAGTCCAGCCCTTATCACATGCTAGGCAAAAATGCAACTACTGAGCTACATTCCTTAAGCCTCATCAAGCTATGATCTTTTTGCCTTGATATGTAAATGATAACAGTATAATTACACATGCAAACAAATACATTTATTCCTTCAGCATATTGCACATGAAAGCAGAAGCATATATTGAATGGTAAGTCTATGTAGTGTTGTGAGTACAAAGATAATGAGCCCTAGGTCATCCATCTTTGGCTCTTCAGTGGCTGTTTGACCTTGTGTACTTAACCTCACCGTGTATGCTCTGCAACTCTGTATAAAAAAAAGGCAAGGAGAAAGAGTGGAGAGAGAGAGAGTGCTATCAGTCAAGTGTTTGTATCTTAGGCGTAAGGACTTGAGTTCAGTCTCCAGCACTCACATAGAAGGCTGGGTATGGTCCCAAGCAGTTATAATCATAGCTCATAGCTTTGGGGAGGTAGAGACAGAAGGAGAGTGCATGAGTACACCCCACACACAAACAGAGAGAGAGAGAGAGAGAGAGAGAGAGAGAGAGAGAGAGAGAGAGAGAGAGAGAGAGAGAGAGAGGGAGGGAGGGAGGGAGAAGGGGAGAGAGGGAAAGAGAGAGAGACTAAAAAGCAAAAAAAAAAAAAGATGCATTAAGCCTGGTAATATAAATGAGCTGCTTTCAGATATAAAAATAGTAGTAGTCTAGTAAGGAGACATGAATCTTAATAATAACTTTAATATGACATGATATATAGCCTTCTAAAGTTATATCTTAATGGCATAAAAGATAAAGAAAGATCTATGTAAACCCTTTCGGTTTCAGTTACCCTTCATGAAAAGATCCTGGAGAATCCTGGGCCTCTGCAGGAAGATCAAAACTGACACGCTACCAAGATAACTCCCAACTCCAAGCCCAGGAAGACACTGTGAGAATGCTTCTGAGCAGACATTCAATCAGTCACTCCAGCCAACTCATAGACTCAAAAAGTTAACAGTTTTATTCTAGGAATATATGTCTCATCATTTGTTTTCTTTTTTTTTTTCTTTTTTTTTTTTTTTTTGGTTTTTCGAGACAGGGTTTCTCTGTGTAGCTTTACGCCTTTCCTGGAACTCGCTTTGGAGACCAGGCTGGCCTCAAACTCACAGAGATCCGCCTGCCTCTGCCTCCCGAGTGCTGGGATTAAAGGTGTACGCCACCACCGCCCGGCTTCTTTTTTTTTTTTATTTTTTATTTTGAATTTATTTCTATGTAAAAGACGCAGCCTTTAGTAGACCTCCAGATGAATTTTAAGAAAGACAAAGAGTGACAAAGTGTTTAAAAACTACTCATAGAAAAGGTTAATAGGTATGGATGGAAGTACTTGGAAGTATTTGGCAAGTGGCATCGTTTTAACTGTTGAAAATCAGGAGGTAGAAAGAAAGCTAACAGAATCACTGTTATCTCAACTAAGAGTCTAAGGAAAGTTCATCTCCCATTTCGGTTGCCACTGGCCCTTGGGAGCTAACACTGCAGATGTGTAGGACAGTGCCAAACTGGGAGCAGTGGCATGAGAGACAAACAGAGGGCCTTTTGTCCACACCAAGAAGGAAACTTGCACACACACACACACACACACACACACACACACACACACACACACAAACACACACACACGTCAGTGGCCCTCTGAAGAAACAAAAGAAAACTGCACCCATTACAAGGGATCTCCTGCTTCAGAGATAAGTTTATAGAGGAATAAATGAGTGCAAGTTTCCATCCTTTGGGATCCCATTCATAAGCCAGATCATAAAGGCTGTCCGTGTTCAAAAGAGAAAGGGAACTCCATCAACTCAACAGAAAGAGAGCATGATACCATTCGGTTGTGCTGAAAGAGAATTAGGAGGACGAAATCGAGCAGCACTCCAGAACACACCCGAAACAGGCAGATGGGATATTGCCCTTTACACATAATTGTTTCAGGATCGTACCAACACAGCCTATTAAACTATAATGTAAACCGACTCTCTTCACACCCCAAGGAAAATAGCCAAGAAAGGATGTGTTATCTAAAGATATGAGACTGGAATACTAGTTAAGGATATTGAACTGTAGAAAGATGATCCACCCCCAGAATCAATAACAGCATTTTAGTTAGGACCTTGAGGGTGTGTACTGGCCTTATTGACTGCGGCCAGTTCCGTTCCGTTAAACTGGAGACAGTTGATGAGACTGTACCCTGGGGTGGAATTACCACCCAATTCATCAGCGATCCTTATGGAGCAATAACCAGCGAATAAGACCTGAAAAGTCTTTTGAAAGCCAAGTTATCCTAGTAAAAGGATCTGGTAAATATTTCCTTTTTATGTCTCCCTATTTTTCTTCTTTTTGAGCAGCTCTTTAAAATACCTAACCCCAGAAGTAGTATTCAAAGAACATTGAGTCGGACCTGCTTTATAACCTTAAAAGTTATCATAACATCCTTTCCAGTTATGATGTGTGCATTCATAGGTAAAGTGGTCTCAATCAATAGCAATATTGCAAAGAATGATTTAAATAGCTAATAATTATATGTACTGTTTCTATTGATCCTTAAAATGGGCTTAAGATAGTAAAACTTACTACTGAATCACCATCTTGATAGAAATGCTGAAATAAGAAAAGTCTTTGACATGTGGTTAGAGTAAGCAGTGGTACCATTAACATGATACACTCAATAGTAGTTAGTGTCATACTTAGGGGTAGAGCTGGCAGGAGACAACAGATCATGGTCACCGTTAATGAGATTTACACAAATGATTGAACTCGTGTTTTAAATCAGTGAGGGTTTTGACTATAGTTAATGAAGATTCATATGTTTACCTGTATTTACAGACTTGAGTATCTTGATTTACTCCTAGCCAGTGCTCTACAATACGTACAAATGTGTGTAACATGCATGTGTGTGTATGTGTGTGTGCCCTATGATACATACAAATATGTGTGATATGCATATATATGTATATATATATACATATATATATATATTAAAACTTAGTCATTAATATAGGAGGAACATGGCAATGCAGATACTATTGATAAGAAATAATCAGTATATTGAAAGACAAAAATGGTGAACAATATTCTGCTTGTCCCTTTGTATCAAGTACCAACAAAGATACCATAGACACAAGCTACAGAGCATTCTTTGTCATGCGCTTTGTTTTCCTGCTGCAGACCAGAGTTTATAGCCACAGGGGGAATACTGGATCATATGAGGAGAGCTGATGAGCAGAAGACCAAATAGTTTTACAAAACATGTCCTGGAAACAGGAGCCAGATGTGGTAAGGCAGGCCTGTGACACCAGAGTCCCAGAGGCTGTCGCAGTTTGGAGGCCGAGAAGTTTACACAGCAAGACCCTGCCCAAAAACAAACAAAAAAGGAAGAGAGAGGCAGGGAAGGGGCACGGAGCAGGAGGACTACTGAGAGAGAGGAATGTCAGAGAGAGCCTCTCATCCTGATTCTGGGAGAAGGCGCTCGTGCTGACATCTTGCTCCTGTCGCCCATCAGCGCAGAGAAGTCCAGGCTGGAGTGGTTTCCAAGCTGAAAGCCCACAACTCTGCTGACAGTTTCTTCAGACACTGGAACCAGCAAAGCAATCTGGCTTTCTTGTTTATAAGCAGCCTAGGCTTCCATTCACAAGGCTGAGTCCTCACCCAGTATGTTGTGAATGAAAAGGACCACAGATCTGACCTGGTCCTCTGACTGCATGTGCTGATCCCAAACAACAACAGGAAAGGACAGTGAAGACATCTGCATGGAGTCAGGGAACTGTGCCAAAGCCACTGAAGAGCCTTGGGAACCAGCGCTAATGTTCTGCACTGTCTCCCTTTCCCCAGCTTTCCCACTGTAGGAGACCCTACTGTGATAGAGGAGACACCAGAGCAATCAGAGATTGATGGCCGTTCACCAGCGAGGCTTATCAGCTGGGAGCAGAAGGTAGACGCTCTCCTGGAGTTTTGCTTTAGAACTGAGTAAAATGAAATGTGTTTTGCCTAATAAATCTGCAAAAGTTTACTGAGTGTGCCCAACAAGGTTACTTTTCAAACTTAACTAGAATCAGAATGAATGTTTAGGTTTTTTTTTTAAATCACTTTCGCTTTCAACAGTGTTGAGTGCAGCATTATTGACGTTGCCCTTGCTACCTGATGCTGCGATGAGCCTCTTCTGAGCCAAGGTCATTGCCAACCTCTGTAGTGCACGCTCTTTCTACTTGTCTCTTCTCCCGTTATTGTGAATTCAAGGAGAAGTATTTCAGTTCACCTGGTGTAACCAACAGTTCCTGGAAAGATCTCCATTTAAAGAATATTGGGCTAAATTCTGTAAAAGTGAATTTTTCTGTAAAAAAAAAAAAAAAAAGTGGCTGATAAGGTGACTAGGTCCTAGAACTGATAGATTAGTAGTGGACACAGCTCCCAGGAAAAGAACTTGGGCAAATCTATGTGTTGATGAGTAATTTTTAAGCAATTTGGTTTCCTCTGCATACAGATAACACTTTATTTACATGATTTGTTTAAAAAGCATTCTTAAGTCTTAATTATTTTTAAAGCATTGAATTTCAGTATGGCTAATGAGCTAATTCTATCTGTATATACAAGAGAATGTAACAGTGTAACAAGTTTATTACTTCCTGCAAAGAAAATTGTATTCTGTTCCTTTTGCCTATTTCTAACATTGAACTAGAAGTAAACATTTAATTCTTAACAGTTTTCTCCTTTCATATATGAATATATGTATGGTTCTTTCTTTTACTATAATTTGACTATAATATTATTAAACATAACTACTTTGGGGTCAGTACCTATTTTGCAAGCATAAAGTCCTGATCTCAGATCCCCAGAACCCATGTTAAAGCCCAGGTACCCCAGTTCCCTTAGTGGGGTATCTTAGGAAGATCTGGCCAGCCAGCCCACCTGAATAGATGAGCTCTGGCTCACTTTCACAAAGGGAAAAGGATCTCTTATATTGCAAAAGGATCTCTTACATTTTCTAAAACTTGTTCCAATGAATTATCTTGTGGTTTATTCTCACTCAAAAAGTAAAACCCTACCAACAAATGAGAGACCCTGCCTCAAAAAATAAAGGTGAAGTACAATTGAAGAAAACCACCCCATGGTGTTCTGTCTTACACACACATGTGTGTACATGTGCATGCACATTTGCATATCCCCACATTGAAAAGTACACACACCTCACATACAACATATAATCATACACCTAAACAAATGTTTTCTTCGGAAAAAATATTCTTTTCTAAATTATCACTATCTAATTCAAATACTTTTTATAAAACAAAAATTACTAAAATAAATTTTAAAATATGTAGAATCTATACTCTGAAATTTAAAAGGCTGTTAAAGAACTATACTCTTTTAAATATGTTTATAACTTTAAATTGAAAGCATTAAATAAAAAATAGATATCTGTAATTGCAGAATTTTTTTCCCTAACACCCAGAAATCCTCAGCTACACACAACTCCAAGATTCTATAAGCCACAGCTGCCTTTAGCATGGTTCAGTCTGTATCCTTTTCTTGTAGGCTCATTCTCCATACTGCACGCAAACAGATCATCATTGCAGAAAAACCACACGAGCCAAATCTTTAACAATTATAGTGTAAATAGTCACATTAATCTCTCGGAGGTGACAAGTAGAATTTGTTAGTTGCTCAACAAAGGTGCATTTGACAGTCTTGTGTTTCCATGTCTATATCCCGCATTGAAAACATACACAATAAAGAGAACACCAATTCAGAAGCAAGCACAAAAGAAAAGATGCTCACATATCGCAAAAGGGATCCTTCCTAAAGCCAGTTTCCCCGTCCCCAAATTCTCTTGTTCTCACCCAAAAGTGAAACCCAAAGAAGGTTAACAGCTTGTGCTCAAAGGTGGCATTTACCTTCTGCTACACTAATGTCCTCACTGTGATCACAGGTAGTTTCCATGGTGTGCAAATCAATATGAAAAGCAAATCAAACATTTTGAGGCAGAAACCAGAAGGCTTGCTTTAGTGATATAAACAAAACAACAAACCCCAACTCTGCCACGGAGAAGGGGTACACTAACAGGCTGTGTCCCACCCCGTATGCAGAATATGCCATTTTCACAACTGAGAATACAACCAAACCACTTTGGTTAGTTATTTATATATTCTTACTGTTTTTTGCCTCTGAGCAATTCACATAAAATGGACATCAGGTAAATTGGTTAGTGCTCTGAATTCCCAAGTCATGTGAATGCTTACAGTCCTAAACAATGGAAGGAAGCTGTACACAGGAAGAAAAGACCAAGCTGAGGGAGACTGTACTGAGGAGCACTGAAGGAAACTTTTTGTGTGTTTGTTGGTTGGTTGGTTGGTTGGTTGGTTGGTTGGTTGGTTGGTTGGTTAGTTGGTTGGTTGGTTGGTTGGTTGGTTGATTCGATTTGATTTGGTTTTGGTTTTCTATCTGTGGTTGCACAGGACATACACAGGAGTTGGGAGTTGTTTTGTTTTGTTTTGTTTTGTTTTGTTTTGTTATGATTTGTTTTGTTATGTTTTGTTTTTATATCCAAAAAGAGAAGTCATGCATCATTGCAGAAGAGTGGATGTTCACAGAATGAGAACGAAATGTTTTCACAGTAAATGAGGCCAACATAGCCTTGAACATTGGAAATAAACAGAACATTTATAAAAAGCCATCGTTTGTCTATATCTAAAGAACTGTGTTCATTTTCTTTGCTACTGTCAAAAAGATTATGCTATAACTTTGCCCTTTCATATACCAGAAAGGGAAAGATAGAGCCAGAACAGAGAAAACAGAAGCTGGGACTCATATAGGTGGTGGCTGGCTTACATAACTGCTATAGAATAATCCTCTTGCACACTGTAAAGATTTGTCACTCAAATTGGTTTAATAAAATGCTAATTGGCCAATAGCCAGGCAGGAAGTATAGGTGGGGTGACTATCCTAAGGATGATGGGAAGAGGAAGGGCAGAATCATTAGTTGCCAGCCAGAGGGAGCAGAAGATGAATGTGCCATGCTAATAAAGATACTATCATGTGGCCGAGCATAAATAAGGAATATGGGTTGACTTAAAATGTGAGAGTTAGTTAGTACCAAGACTGAGCTACCAACCAAGCATTTATAATTCATAGTCAGCCTCTGAGTTGGTTTTTGCGGACTGGGCAGTTAGGACTGTAAAGTGTCTGTTTACACAGAACTTTCTCTAAAATGGAACCTTTCATTCTGTCAGCCACTTCTACATACAGAATCATTCCTGACTTTTCATCTCCTGCCCTAGAAGTATGATCTAACTGAGTGAAGAGTTATTGGCTATCTCTAACTTAACAGAAGCAAAGGCACCAGTGTCTCCCAACCCTACCTTGGTCTTTCCATCAGCTTTTCCTATCCTCGTGTAATTGTTGATCTGTCTGGATCTCTCTTTTCACTCTCTTCTCTTATAACTACTCCTTTTCATCCTTCTCTTCCTCTCCTTCCCCCTCTCTCTTTGGGTAGGATCTCACTATGTAGACCAAGCTAGCCCATAATTCACTGTGTATCTTCAGCTGGCCTTGAACTCTCAGACTCATGAATGCTAGGATTACATGTCTTCTTTAAGTGAACATTTCCTATAAATTGTCTCATCATCTATGGATTCCAATGGTGCTGACATAGGAACACCACCTATCTCCAGATCTCCATTTGCTCCTCAAAGCCACCTCTGAGTTCCAGGTATGTAGAGACAAGTATCTACAAAGCATCATTACCTGAAATTCAACCCGAAGAAACAAAGTCTGTGAATTTAAAGCTAAAATCAGATATTTTCCCCCCAAACCAGCCCCTCCTCTATTTTCTACCTCAAATGTCTTGGTGGTTGTAATGTCATCCACCAAGTCACCAGTGTGAAATATGAGCCCACAAAAATCTATTTAATAATTTATTAAGGGGTGCAGTGGAAATACAGAATCACAGAACAAGGAAGACACCGGTGCTGATCCTACCGGTCCAGCTGTTGCTGTCCTGTCCAAGGAAGATGGGGACTAACTGGACAAACTGCAAGCTGCTCCATGGTCCTGGCCACTCAAGAGACCTTTATTCCTCTGCTCTTAGCAGTCAGGTGTTGCAGGAATCTTAAAAGTTCTTATTAATAAAATCAAACCCAAGGCGAGTTATTGGGGTCCATGCTGGTAGATCAGAGAGACAGAACAAGCCACAGCTATCTCACCTCGCCGGATCCTCAGCTTGTCTTGTCTCCTCAGACTGGAGGCCTCTGAGTCCTCATCCAGAATGGGTCTCAGCTGAATTACTGCTCAAAAGCCTGAATGCTTAACCAGCCAAATGCTTCTAGTTTCTGGTCCTCACGCCTTATATATCTTTCTACTTTCTACCACCACTCCCTGGGATTAAAGGCTGGCTTTCTGGGATTAAAGGTGTGTGTCACCATGCTTGGCTATTTCCAATGTGGCCTTGAACTCACAGAGATCCAGAGGGATTTCTATCTCTGGAATGCTAGGATTAAAGGTGTGAGTGCCACCATTTTCTAGCCTTTGTATTTAGTGGCTGTCTGTTCTCTGACCCCAGATAAATTTATTAGAGTACACAATATTTTGGGGAACACAATACCACCACAGTCAGGTATGTAGGCAAGTGTAATGGGTAGCCAATTTCACCAATAGGCAAGGCCACACCCTAGGGCTTTCTACCTCAAAGCCATCGGCTGAATGGAAGAAATTCCCACAACACCCTTGGATGTAGTACCACAGCACAGACACTGCTCTAAATTTGCCCCTCCCATTAGAGTTTAATTTCTATCACTACCAATGTGCTAGGTCCCACTGCTACTTCCACTTAACAAGTGAAGAGATAGAATCTTATCTAAGTTGTTCAATTCGCCCTGAATTACATGCTTAAAGTGTGCTAGAAACAATGTTGGAGTCTAGCCTGCCTGATCATCCAATATTGCAACACTCTTCCATCAAGTTTATCAATCCTGCTTGTGCATGCCTCGTCTTACCAAGTTAGTTATTACTTCCCACATAGATCAATAAAGGAAATTTTTAACTGATTTGTACCAGGCTTTTTCTTTTGGGCCACAAACCAGCTCCCAAATCATGACATGGAGTCATATTAGTTTTGAATGCTCGGCCTAAGCTTAAGCAACTCAAAAGCGTGGTGTCCATTATTTGCATTGTCATCCTGCTGTGTTTATCCCCTACTTTATCCACCCTCAGACTATGACTGAAATATACGGAACTACATTTAAAATAAACCATGGATTCCCACTGTATATGGAGGATAATGAATAACAGAAATTTTACCAGAGATGATGGACGTCCCATATAAAAGAGTTCAGCAGAGCTGAGTGTGAAAGACGAGAGACTATGAAGAGATTAAGGACTTGGTTTCATTTGCCTAGAACATCTAGGAAAGACATGTAACACCCTGTAGCCCAGCTCTTGGCACACTGTGGTGTCTGACTCAGCACACACATCCATTTTTGTGCTGTGTGTTTGATGGTGCCTGAATACCCAGGTTAGAAGCAAGCAGAGTGGAGACTATTTTATAAATGCGGAACAATCTGGTATTTTCTGAGCAAGAAAACTGGTTGTCTTGACTTGAGCCTTGTAACTGTGTCAGTTTATTACACTGAAATGGGGAAGGGGACAGCCTCCCATTCGGGGCTAGTTTTTCCTGTGTCACAATGGTTTTCTTAAATAATGAGTCCGGCTGTGCAGTCACAAGAGCAAACTAAGTAGACACTTGGCTTTCATCTTAGTCACCCGGAACCCATAGATCTAGAAGCATTGACACGTGTTGTCTGAATGCAAAACATCAGGAAGTGATGCTTGTATTCTCAAAATGCGGTACTTGACCACTTCACATGCCCAAGATGGGTTTTGTGTATCCCTTCTCTCTCCTCCCTCTTCTCTCCAGCCTAGACTTCTCCACCTATTTATTCTCTCTGCCTGGCAGCCTCACCTATCCTTTCTCCTGCCTAGCTATTAGCTGTTCAGCTCTTTATTAGACCAATCAGGTGTTTTAGGCAAGCAAAGTAACACAGCTTTACAGAGTTAAACAAATGCAGCATAAAAGAGTGCAACACATCTTTGTATCATTCAACAAATATTCCACAGCATAAATGAATGTAACACATCTTAAACCAATATCCCACAACAGCAGGGGGCTGTATTTTACCTCCTTATCAAACTATTTCACATCATTGTTTTTAAGTAAAATACAGTTTACATCCTTTTCTCCCTTCCCTTTCTTCCCTTCTCTCTCTCTCTCTCTCTCTCTCTCTCTCTCTCTCTCTCTCTCTCTCTCTCTCTCTCTCTCAAATTCATGGCCTCTTTTGCTTTAATTGTTATGACATTAACATCATTGCTTTAATTGTGCTATTAGTAAATGTTTAAATTTACCTATCTGAGGTTTCTTTCCCAAATTCATATAATTATATAATTTTAATGATGTAACTATTGGTTTGAATTTAGTACAGGTCTAAATCCAGCCTGAAAACAATCACTAGTTACTCTTCTTGAGTCCCAGGTAACAGCAGTGCAGTCTACACAGATCGTCAGCACCTCTGAGGAAATGGAGCAGGTCTGACGGTCTCCCTTCACTCTCGAACCTTAGATTTTTGCAATCCCCTTTGCTGAGGAGGAAGGCTGCCCGCATCTGAAATGCACTGTTTTCTCTTGGTGTAGCTGAACAGGGTTATCAGGAGACAACAGCAGCCTTTAGCTACTCCAGGAACAAAGGGGCAATCTTCAAGGGGCTGTTGTCAGACATGACCCCTCCTCAGTCATCTCCTGAATTGGTGTGTGCCTCCACCAGCAATTTAACTCCCAGGGAAGGAGCTTGAGTCATGAGCCGACTCTTTAACTAGAAAGCAAATCTCTTCTCTCTCGTTCCCTCTCTTTCCAACCTCCCTCCATCCCCCTCTCTCTTTCTCTTCCTCTCTGTATCTCTCTTGTATTGGTGCTCTCCTTCAGTGCCTGTGTATGTGTGTATCTGTGTGTGTGTCTGCATTTCTGTGTCCATATGTGTCTGTATATGTACATGTGTGTGTGCATGCATATGCTTTTATCAAACTCATGCCAAAACATGGGATTCTTACTCAGTGAGATGCAGCCCATAACAGTTACTGTAGCTGTCTGTGGGAGGGATGCTTCCCCCTTGCTCTATGATCTCTAAGCTGGTAGGACATGATGATACAGCTGCTAGGGAACTTTTGGCTTTTTGTCCTCCTGAGAAGGAGTATTCCTGTGTGAGAATAAAAGCAATGCAAAACTGCTGGTAGAGAAAGCTTGTGTATGAGTCTCAACGGTTTTAATAAATAAAAAAAAAATTAACTCTGACTAGATGCAACCGGTGCAAAATTCAGTGGCATTTCACTGGCTGTCAGTCACCTTTTCTGACATGGATGCCTCAGTGGGGACAAGGACAAGGACAGCAATGCCAAAGCCTCTTACCATCCTGCCCCATTAAGAAAGGTGCGGTGTTCAAAGTTTCTTCTGTCAGGCAGCAAGAGGTCTCAGGAGGTGAAGGCGGCTGCCTTTGTGCCTGAAGACCTGAGTTCTGTCATGTGGGGGAAGGGGAAAACCAACTCCAAAAGTTGTTTTGTGGCACAGGCAAACACAAGCACGCACGCGCACACACACACACACACACACACACACACACACACACACACACACACAGTGTAAAATAAATATTAGGAGTTGGGGAGATGGGCCAGCAGGTTAAGTTCTTGCTATTCTTACAGAGAACTGGAGCCCAATTCCCAGTACACACATCCGGTGGCTCATAACTGCTTGTAATTCCAACTCCAGAAGATCTGACGCCTGTGGCCTCCAGTGGTACCTGCACTGACATATGCATGCCCACAAACAGAAGAACGTACACACAAATAATTTGAAAATCACCAAAAGATAATCTTAAAAGTTTTTAAATAAAATTCCAGCTGTGATGTGTTTATTCTTGGTCATGAGAACTGAGGGCAGAAGAGACTTTGAGAAATCTGACGGCTCAGGGCTCTGACAGCCAATGCAGAGGAAGGGATGCTGCGTGAACTAAGGGGCTCATGACTTCTGAGCTGCTCATGACTTCAGAACTACACTGCACTCTGCTAGCTGGCCTCCTTTCTGATACTTGTTTGGTACTCTACCTGCCTTCTATTTTCCTTGTTCATTACAATTTTGTTCTTAGCTGCAGTGCTTCAAAAGCATAGATGTGTTAGTAACATGTTCAAGACTGCATAGGCAATAAGTAGAAGTAACACTTTAAACTGGGTCATTTCTAAAGTTTCTGCTCTGCCCACAAGATTTGAACCTCTGTTATAAACTTTGGGGAATTATAGTGAAGTGTTTATTATACAGCCATGAAAGCTGATGATGCTCTTTTTTATTATAATAAATAGGAGGAGGAAACCAAGTTATATAACAATGTGTTATTAAATTTTGTGCCACATGCATACAATACATTGAAAGGAAGTATACCAGAAGTTTAATAATAATAATTGCCTCTGGGTAATTACATTGTGGGTGGTTTCTTATTGCTTTTACCACATATCTCTGTATAAGCACGTTACTTTCCTATAAGCATTCTTTACATTTGTAATTCTATAAAAAATGATACTATATCCATTCATCCATTTACTGACTAGCTACTCAAACTTGGGTGTCTGTTCCCACCCTCGATTCACAGTCAAAAGCCTAGCACAGCGGTACGGCTGCGAGATATGACAGTCACATGGGGGACTTCAGCTAGAGAGGGACAGAATGCCTGTTCTTCTGCTGTTGCTACACCTCCATAATCACAGGGGAGCATCTTTTGTATTCTATGTGTATGATCTCTCCCTTCCTCACCTCACCCCGTGTGTGTGTTTGTGTGTGTGTGTGTGTGTGTGTGTGTGTGTGTGTGTGTGTACATGTGGGAAGAGCAGGGTACAATGTTCTGTGCCAGTTATCCTTTGTCCCGTGTGGCACAAGGTCTCTTTGCCCTTCACTGCTTGTGTACGCCAGGACAGTTGGCATAGTAAGAGCTCTACTCACTGAGCCATACCCCCGGCCTAGAGAAGTATTTTTTTAATCCTTAAAGAAGAGAAACTTAAGAAAAACATTTTTCAAGCAGCAACAAAATTACCTAATTTTTACTAACCACAATAAAATTGCTTACTTTTTTTCTTTCAGGAAAATGAAAAATATAAATGTTTTGATTGGAACATAAGACTTGATTGTGGATTTGGAGTGGAGTATAAATACACAAGATTGTAATTCTATGGAAAAGTACTTCAATGTTTCCAGAGACTACAATTAAGATCAGTTTGTTGGAGTTGCCTTTTACCTGTCTGGTGTGGACTCAGCAATTCTTCCAGCTCAGGAAAAGGCAGGCTTATTCTCACCACCTTGGTTTTGCCTGCTCCCTAAGTTCTTTGTTTCCTCTACCTGGTCTCTAGGGATTTATCTTATTTGGTTTAAAGCCAAAGTGAAATGCTAACCAAATGTCCAAAGGCATCCATCTAAATGTGGCACCGGTAATGTTGATAAGTGCAGAGCGATGACCAGATTGACAAAATAGGAAAGCTCCTGGCACTCTCTGTGACAATGACGAGCATCAGCAGGGGCAGGCTGAGTGCTGACCAGCACAGAGGGGCTGAGTGGCCTCCAGCAGCAAAGTCAGAAAGATCAAGATGTAGTCGTCAAGAGCCCTCGGAAGCAAGAGGTGTTCACAGACAGTAAACAATGGACAGGACCTGAGCCGCCGAGCTCCTCATCACTGTGTAGAGGACGTGACACTCACCTGCTGTTTGGGATTTTCCCCCTTTCTAGACTTCCACTGTGTCTGTTCTCAGTTGTTTCAGACTGCTCGGATTTTCATCCTTGGCGATTTGACCTGCTCTCTTTTCTAAACTTGGGACAAACGCTGTGGTCTTCTCCACACTGAGAGTAGAAATGATTAACATGAGTTCACAAGGCGGAATAAAGAGCATAAAGATGGGAGATCAGTCTGCATGTCACAAAGGAGGTGAACTGTTCCCTGTGTTGCTTCCTGGTAAAAGAGGAGGAGGAGGAGGAGGAGGAGGAGGAGGAGGAGGAGGAGGAGGAGGAGGAGGAAGTTCTACAGATCTCCATCCCCTGCCAGGCACAGAGTGATCATTTCCCTAAATACAGACTGAGAAGAGCCTTTGCCAAGTTCTAACTGGAGCTCCTGCCACAACCCAATATACTACATCCCGCCACCCTGACAAGAACCGAATGTAGCATAGGCATTAACCGGGGGAATTCCATATTATGCGAACCGTGGTGTGCAGGCAGCAGCAGACAAGGCCAGGAAAAGCATCGCTCCGCAGCCCGGAGCCTCTGAACTTGAAGGGACCTCCTTGTGCCTACAGTGGTAAAGATCCTGCAGCTTCACCCTCAAGCAGAAATCAGGGGGATCATTTGCTGAGATTGTTGCCCCGTGTCTGCATCTCAGGAAGCTTTATTATTGAAATTCAAAAGGAAAACAAAATTTATGTACTATAAGGTTCAAGAATTTAGCCCTTTCTTCTTCTCATTAAAATGATTCTTTTTCACAATGGAATTTTTATTAACTTGAATTGTCTTAGGACCACTCAAATCCTACTATTATATTAGAGGGGACTGTTTTAATATATTGTTGTTTGTAAAGAGCCAGGGATTCATTGTAATCAATACGCCCCAGGTTGACTAAAGGGTTGTGTGTATTTCTCTAATATGTCCTACTCTTGCAAGATGAAGAGATATAATTTTTTTAGCACTCCACAAAAATGTGTACTGAATGAGGGCATGGATGAGGGTGCTCATTCATACTATTGATAACAGGTAGCAGGAAGGGCCACACGGCCATGCTTCCCTGCCTTAGTGTAGCGTGAGGGGTGTGTGTGTTTTGACTCCTTCCTCTAGCTTCCGCATTTGCTATCATGGTTCTTCTCATAGTCATCTGTCAGACATTCAGTACCCTTTATCACATTAAGGTTCTTGTCAGATTCTCTCTGTGGAATCACTTAGTACCAAAGTGGTACAAAACCAAGAGACAGCAGAGATGGCTAACTGTGATTGTAAGCAGTGTGGAATTTGGAATAGCACAGAAAACACATACATGCCTGTATGTACATGTATGTGTATGCATGTGCATGTCTATTGTATATCTATGTGTGTCTGTGTGGGTATGAATGTGTATGTGTATATCTGTGTGTGTGTGTGTGTGTGTGTGTGTGTGTGTGTGTGTGTGTGTGTGTGTACATTTCCAGAGAGAATTAACTGAGGAGGGAACACCTAACCTCAAAGTGGGTGGCACTTTCAACCAAGTGGTTCAAATACACAGAGGTCCAAGGAAAAAGCAGGCATGCATGCCTATCTTCTTGTGTGTCAATCACTGAAGCTGCTGTCCTCTGCTGACATAAGGCTGGAGCTTCTTTGGCCTGCCTTCCAGCATGATCTGAAGACCATTGACTCTCCTGGGATCTCCCCACCTGCAACACCAGATGGGGACTGATGAGGCATCCAGCTGCAGGGACTAAGTAACTACCAGGTACCGAGCCTCTCCAACATACAGATGGCCACTGTTGGACCTAGCCTCCATCATGTAAGCCAATATAATAAATCTCCAGGGTGTGTGTGTGTGTGTGTGTGTGTGTGTGTGTGTGTGTGTGAGAGAGAGAGAGAGAGAGAGAGAGAGAGAGAGAGAGAGAGAGAGAGAGAGGGAGACGGAGAGGGAGAGGGTGACGGAGAGGGAGAGGGTGACGGAGAGGGAGAGCGCACATGCGCGCACACGCACCCACACATTCTATCAGTTTTGTTCTTCTGGGGAACCCTGACTAATAAAACCACACAGAGTCACAAGAAAGTATGCTTACTCTTGGGCCTCATCATCTTTGGCTCCTCATCCATGTCCTGGAGACATACATTTTTCCTAGCCATTGTACTCCTAACAATACAGAATAACAGCTATATAGACAGCAGCTACACTGAATGGGTGGATTAGTAATCCAGAGAGGATCTGAAGTTCACAGGGGGATGAGTCCACACTACCTCATACGAGGGCATCTGCTGGTTTGGAAACTTCTGGATGCCATAGAAGCAATCCCCAGGGTGTTGAGGGCAATCTTGCTTGCTTTCATAGAGCAGTCCCTATGAACCAACCATTCAGGATCCACAAGTGAGGCCATGAAGTCTTGCAATTAGATAAACATAAAATTTTGTAATACAAATATGATATTCTGTAGGTAATCATTTACAATATTGCATTGTTTTATTTGAACAGTCCATCTTTATTGAAATAAATTACTTAATCTTCCTTTTTAATATTGACTTCAATTTAATTACATTTATGTTGTTTCTTTATGATCAGAGCACAAGCTTTGTCCTGGGGGAATGCCATCCAGTTTCTAAGAGTAGATAGTGGGGAAATGGATTCAAGAATCGTAATCTCCCTAAACAGCCAGTCTTGGTGGCCCTAAAGTAATTTTTAAACTATCAGTTCACTTTATCTCTTTTGTACTTTTAGTCTGTGTGTGTGTCATGGCGGAGAGGCACACAAACAATCGGCATCAGAAGACAACTTGCAGGAGTTGGTTCTCTCCTTCCACCGCGTGGATTCCAGGGATGGAAGTAAGGTCACTAGGCTTGGCATCAGATGGCTTTACCCACTGATCCATTTTGCAGGCCCTCCAGGACATATGTGATGTCACAAAATGGACTAGAGATCAAAAGAAAAGGCAACAGGGAAAAGGTGGAGTGTGTGTTTTTGTTATTAGCACAGCACAAATCCGTTGTACACACTGATGTACTTTCACACTCGTAGCTCATTCACATGTGTGCACAAGGCAACTTTGTTCACATGTGTGTGCCACGTACTTGGTTCACATACATGTACCATGCAGTTTGTTCATGTGTGTGCCCTGTGTACTTCCTGCATCTATGTGTACCACATACTTTGTTCACATGTCTGTCATTCACCTATGTACAGTGCACATCATTCACATGTGTAGCACACACATCATTCACATCTGTGCACCATGCACTTCAGTCACATGTGTGTACCATACATTATAGTCATGTGTACGTGTCATGCTCTTCACTCATAGGGGCACATGGTGCACTTTGGTCATGTTTATCCTCATCGGCCTGTCTTATTCTTCTCCCCATTTTCCTTGCTCTCCCCAAACAGCCCCTTTCTACTTGCTGCCACGACTATATAATTAGTAGTAGCGTTTGGACATGGAGGCCTCACTTTGTAGCCCTAGACGGACTGGAATGTGCTCTATACACAAGTCTGGCTTCAAAGTCATGGAGATCTGACTGCCTCCACAATGCTGGAACTAAAAGCACGTATCACACCATCCAGCCCCCCTATCATGTATATTTTCACCCTAAACTGCATTGGGCGTGGGATGTTTGTCTTAAGTCTGAATAAAGAGAACAGTCTTTGGGGAAGCTTACCACTTTTCCTGCCAGCTTGCTCTTCTTCTTCTTGTAACAGGTTGGGAAAAGAGAATCTAAATAAGCGTCTACCTTTTGCTCTTCATATCAAAGTGGTCATGGTTACCCTCATACTGACACGGATCTCAGAGGGACACGCAGGCCCCTGAGGGGTGGGGAGGGTGACAAAGCCTTCTTTCCTGCCATCAGCACCTCGCTGCCCAGCAGCTAACGCAGAAGAGACTTTCCCTGCTGGTGTCACCGGCCCCTGCGGTGATTTGCACCCACTGACACCGCTCCAGCTAATTCACCCTCACGACCTGTCAGCTTCCACCGGGGTCACTTTAACTCTGTCTCCTCTGTGACATGGATCTGCCTTTAAAACGGTGATGATCCGGAAAGCATCCCTCCTGGGGCCCAGCTGTGATTATATAATCTGTCACAGGCCCGAAGGAGTTATAAATACAAGTGGACACTGAGCTCCCACCAGGGACAAGGCTTGGAAGGCCTTGTGTCAAATGACTTACTTGCTTCCCCTACGAAGCAATTCTCCCTTTTCCTTTACCTACAAAAGCACCTGATGAGGGAGGGGAGCAGCTACCAAAGGAGGATGAGAAGCTCTCAGCCATTAGCCAAGCAATTTTCCAAGTTACCTCTGATGGCAGGCACTAAAACCAAAGCATACGCGTCGGAGTGAATGGTAATTGGAACACTAAGTGATTTGAACAGTGATAATTGGTGTGTCATTGCCCAATATAAGCAAAAGAGAATGCATAAGTAGGAATAATTCTGTCCTAGTCTATATGAATTTCCCATACATTAAGCAATGAAGCTACAATTACCCACAGTACTGGAGCCCCAGCACCTCAATTACATATGTTCTCTTCCACAGAGTTCCCATTTCTACTCTCTGCTCACAGTTAACTTTCTTGCAATTTTTTAAATGTAAGTCCATTCTGCCAGCAGTTCTATATATATATATACAGTTCGGTAAGGGAAATAGTCACGTTGGCCTCAAGCCAGCCGCCATCTTCTGCTGGCCTGAAAACAATCACGCTGGAAACTAATTCTCACCTTGTCTTCCAGGGGAGTGACTGACACAAAGCATGTTCATCTACACCCACCTGCACATTCACCCACAGACTGGCACACCCCATGCAGGCATTGATCCACACAGAGAGACAGAACACTGACAGACTAGTTCCTCCCATGGCCAGACATTTATTCTTGATAGGTCCGCTACAAATGGCATTGTATTCTTTTTCTTTGTTGAAAAAGTATCTCACGTAACCCAGGCTGGCCACCTTAAATTTCCTAGGTAGCTGAAGCTAAACCTGATCTTTCCGCCTCCACTTCCTGAGTGCTGGGATTACAGGTTATCCCCCCATGCCTGGCACCATACACTTCTTATTAAAAGCATGGGAAGATAGTCCCACCTAACACCATGCAGTGGGACAAGCATGCATTTCCCTGGATCACTTCCAGGGGTCACTGCTTCAATGAAATATTAATAACTAAAGGTATATCTCACAAATAGCCTGATCAAATATCCCAAAGAATACAGTGTAGACCCACCCCAGGTCTAAGAGCCCCTGAGTGACAAGAAGGATCCCAGAGGGCAGAGCCAAGGCCACTCACACATCTGAAAGAATTTAATACATTAGCAGTAGAGAGAGAGAAGCCCGTACCAGACACAATCTGCCCTTCTACGTAATAACTTCAAGGTGGACTTTATTTTTAGAGTTTGGCAATGCCTTAATTTTTACACCTTAATAATAACTTCTACTTTTTCAATGCCTTAGTTTCTTAAGCAGCAACACATTCTGTGGTCTTTCCTCCAAATCGCAGTAGGAAAATGAGGCAAGGTGCTTGCAGGATGTCTGAGTTCAATCCTCTCTACCACATGGACTGCATGCCTGCAATCCTGAAATGGGGGGGGGGGAGAGAAGAGGAGGATTAAAAGTACAAGCTCTCCTCAGCTACATAGTGAATTTGAGGTAAGCCTGGATTACACGAGACCCTGTCTCAGAAACAAATACTAACAAAAAACATTATTGTTATATAATGATGATGATGATGATGATGATGATGATGATAATGATGAGCTGGAGCTGTGGCTCCACGGTAAAGAATGCTAGCTGCTCCTCCAGAGGACCAGGAGTAAATTATAGAACCCATATGGTGACTCACAACCATCTGTCATTCCAGTTCCAGCAGATCTGATGCCCTCTCCTGGCCTCTGTAGGCACCAGGAATGCACATGGTGCACAGACATATGCATATATATATATATATATATATATATATATATATATATATATATATATATGTATATGTATGTGTGTGTGTGTGTGTGTGTGTGTGTCTGTGTGTGTCTGTGTCTGTGTCTGTGTATGTGTATGTGTATGTGCAGGCAAAACACCTATACACATAGAATAAAATAATAATAATTTTTCAAAGAACAGAATTGCCAGCCCTCCTCCACATGACTTGGTGTCCTTGGTTTTAATGGACGTTCCTTATTTGTCTAATTCTGCAGGCACTGTGGACTCATAAGCAGCAACTTTAGTGGCAAAAAGCAGTTGACATTGTGTGTGTGTAATCAGAGAAGCTCATAAGAATAAGAAACCAATGCTTTAAAAAAAACTGGAAAAAACTGAATCTCAATAAACTGGCTAATGGGGACATGCTATTGTCCCATGGAAAGAGAATTGGGATCCCAGATCCTGTCTAGTCTGGTATCTGAAAAATTTCATGCAAAAGACACTGTTGGCATTTCACTCTGGATATCTGTAGTCTCCTCACTGAGCCCCAGCTTGTCGGCCATTTCTGCCACATACCTATGATCTAATATTAGACACTGTATTGTATTCCGTGAAGTGATTCTTCTAATATCTTACTGGGTTTTCGTTAAACTAGCCATATAGTCAATTTAAAGTTCAAAATGAGCATGATAAAAAAATCCAATAATAAATATATTTTCCAAAGGAGTCAAAGGTCAAAGAAGAACTCTTTTTTTCCTCTGCTCGGGCTTTTACAGAAAGGCAAAGCCAGGAGGTTCCATTTTTAGATCTATTCTGATGTCTTTTCTAAAAATAAAAATAAAAGGCATCACACACTGAGCGCATGTAAAGAATGAAAGGAAAATTCAGGAGACTCACACCAAAGAAGCAAAGCCCCGAGGCTGAGATCATCACAGGCAGCACCACCACCCCCGCCCCCGCCCCCCCCCCTGCGGCTGCCAAAGCGCCCACAGGATGCTCTGAAGACGCCAGGGATAACAGGTCTGGTGAGCTAATGATCTTACTTATTGGCTCCTGTTCAGGGGTCAGGTACTTGGGTTCAAAGTTACAGACTTCAGATAATTTATTTTCAAAGTTTAGTCCTAAGTGCAGACCAGTCGCATTGTGTGATCTAATGTGATCTAATTTTTTTTTCTCTCTGCTTGAAAGTCCGTCCCACTCAGTCTACCGCAGAACCTGATGTCTGTCTGGCTTCTTTGCTCCCTGCATCCTCTCCGCCAGGGCTTATTACTAGCATGGGCCACAGATCTCTTTTGACAGGCCAGTGCAATCAATCCCGCCTCCTTCTCGCCACCTGAATGGGCATGGCTTCCCAACCCCCATCAGCACCACACACAGGCAAGTTAAGGTCCTTGCCCTGTGGGTCTTTAGGAGAACCTATATGTTTCAAAGGGACTCAAGAACTTTGAAATTTGATTGAAATGGATGCCATTTACATACGTTAAACTACTACATGATATCTTACTTGATAATTAGCAGGCTCTATAAGAAAGCTAGACACACAGCTGAATAATATTTAAGTAGTAATAAAACTGGGAGTGTTTCCATTTATAGATTACGCAGTTTTATCTTTTCTAATTCAACTAACACAATAAAGTGTCAACTGTGTTTCAAAGAATGTGCTCTCCCCTGGGAATAATATTTAGAATATGCTACAAACTCTAACGCTAACATAATGCGTAATGATTTCAATAAGATAGTAAGAGTTGGGAGGAGGCCAGGTGGTAATCCCAGCACTCAGGAGGCAGAGCCAAGTGGATCTCTATGAGTTCGAGGCCAGTCTAATCTATAGAGCGAGATCCAGGACAGGCACCAAACTACACAGAGAAACCCTGTCTTGAAAAACAAACAAACAAAAAAAGAAGAAGAAGAAAAATAAAGAGTTGGGAGGAGAATAATAAAAAGGAAAGACATGTATTAAGAACCTGCTGTACAGCATACCCTGTGATTTTTCCATACCATGAAAATACTCTATTGTGAAAAATTTGCCATGGCCACTCAGAGGGTGAAACTACAGAAGTAAATAAAGGCAGAGACATATGGTATAATTTCACTTTTTTTTTTTTTTTTTTTTTTGGTTTTTTTGAGACAGGGTTTCTCTGAATAGCTTTGTGCCTTTCCTGGAGCTCACTTGGTAGCCCAGGCTGGCCTCGAACTCACAGCGATCCGCCTGGCTCTGCCTCCCGAGTGCTGGGATTAAAGGCGTGCGCCACCACCACCCGGCTTATAATTTCACTTTTAAAGCTAACTCTAGCATCCACATGGACGGTAAACGGGGGGATTTGAGACGGGAAGACTAGGTTGTGATGCTGATGACTTGAACTGAATCTCGGTGAGGTTGAACACCAAAGAATGTGTCTAAGAAACTGGGTAGAGTTACTAATTAGCCAAGAGACACTAATGATAAATGACAATCATAATCAGTGACTCTGAGGATTCTGGCTTGAGGAGCTTTGCGAATAAACGTGTATGAGATGGAATATGATACAGATACAAGCGACTCAGATGCAGAGAGCAAATGAATAGTACCCAGTTACTATTCTTGAGCTAGCAGAGTGTAGAGCAAGCCTGCTAGACCACTGAACCCATGGATGTACGGGCAAAAAACAAGTGAGAGGCAGGATTACTGGGGCCTCAGCACACGGGTGGGAGAGGCCCCACCTGTCAGTCACAGTCAAACACTCTCAAAATATTGTTCTGATGTGGTATACGGTGAAGACAGCAAATGAGGTTTGTTTGTTGTTTTGATGTTGATGGTGAACTATCCCAACATTTGCAAACTGCATTCCTCAGGAAATCATGGTTTTCCAAATGACCAACGTATGATCTCATGCCTGGCACCATTCAAAGTACAAAGCAAGCCAATGGGTTTCAGCGGAGCGAAATACGAGAAGAGGTTTGCTGTATTCGAAATATGAGAAGAGGTTTGCTGTATTTTGTGTTCTACTTTACAATGTCTTTTTCTGGAAACACTTGCTATTGAGATTTAGTGTAGTGTCAAAGAAAATATCCACAGCTCTATGAGAACACCATTAAATTCACTGCCCTTTCACCAATAGATCTCTCTGTGAGACTGGATCCTGTTCATATACCTCAACCAAGCAGCATATTGAATTAGACTGAATTTAGAAATGAAGGAGAGTCCAACTTTGTTCTATTCAGCCAGACATAAAAGGTTTGGGAAAGTAGAATTCTTCTCAATTAAGTTTTTGTTTTGGAAAATATTTTCATATAAAGTACATTAGTCAGCACACATGAAACCTATGCAAGCTCAAGCCAGACCAAATCCCAGCATGGAGAGTGGAGGTGGGCACAAAGTCCCATCCCTAGACAAGGAGCAATTGGCAAGTGATACTGCCAAGAGGAAAGATGTGTTTTCTGTAAGAGTTTAGGCCCTGATAAGTTGGCCATACTCCAGTGGAAGACCAACACGCTCAAGACTACACAGACAGAACATTCCAGGCTACAGGGGCAGCACAAACTGGGCTTGAAGTTTTAAAGAAAGAAAAAGAAGACAGGAAGTTGTGGGGGGAACGGGAAGAGCGTGTATGGGGCGGGGGTAGTTGAATATGTAGAGGGTAGCTGAACGTGATCAAAACACATAGAATCATATGAAAATTTTCAAAGAGCTGACAAAAATAAAATATATCACTATACTCGTTTCTCTTCATATCATGCAACACTTGCATCTTAAAATAATTACTTACACTAAAATGTAATGTTGAGGCATACAACAGCTGATAAATAATGGTTTTAAATGTTATTTTAAATGACCAAATACGTATACCAGAACCTTCTAAATTTCTGTATTCGGTGCAATAAGTATCAGTAGCTATGACCATACAAGCTGAAGTATGTGGAGTCCTCAATAATTTTCAGATATAAAGAATTGCTGAGGGCTGGGGAGACCACTCAGTGGATAAAAGCATTTACTGCAGGAACATGGCAACCTAAGTTTGATCTCCAGGAACTACATATAGGTGGAAGGAGAGAACGGACTCAGCAAAGTGCTCTGACTTCCACATACAGACAGTGGCACAAGCGAACCAACACACACACACACACACACACACACACCCCACATATCACACACACATACCCCACATATCACACACACACACACACACACACACACACACATACCCCACATATCACACACACACGCATATACCCCACATATCACACACACACACACACACATACCCCACATATCACACACACACACACACACATACCCCACATGTCACACACACACACACACATACCCCACATATCACACACACATACCCCACATATCATACATACACACACATATACCCCACATATCACACACACACATACCCCACATATCACACACACACACACACATACCCCACATATCACACACACACACACACACACATACCCCACATATCACACATACACACACACATACCCCACATATCACACATACACACACACATACCCCACATATCACACACACATACCCCACATATCACACACACATACCCCACATATCACACACACATACCCCACATAACACACACACATATCACACATATCACACACACACACACACATACACACACACATACCCCACATATCACACACACACACATACACACACATATACCCCACATATCACACCACACACACACACACACACACATACCCCACATATCCCACACACATATCCCACATATCACACACACACACACACACACACACACACACACACATACCCCACATATCACACACACACACACACATACCCCGCATATCACACACACATATCCCACATATCACACACAAAAAATTAATAGGTATATTTTTAATTTATAAATTACTCAGAACCTAAATATAATTAGTGAAACTAATCATTAAATTGGAGAACATTCTTTTTAAGGAACATATAACCTAAAATTGTCGTGAACCTCAGAAC
Source organism: Peromyscus maniculatus bairdii (assembly GCF_049852395.1). Lineage (NCBI taxonomy): Eukaryota > Metazoa > Chordata > Mammalia > Rodentia > Cricetidae > Peromyscus > Peromyscus maniculatus. Next base: position 20,207,057 of record NC_134867.1, read on the forward strand.
TATGATGGTAAAAGGATTGTCAAGCAACATCCCTCAGAAGCAGGGATGCATATGAAAATTCCAAACAGGCAGCACAAATGAAGGACGTCAATTTTCATTGTTTGACAATATAGAAAATCACTCTTTCTATATGAAGTCGAAATGTAAGTTCAGCTAAGATGTGCACCGAACAACTTTACCCAAATAACCACACTTCAGGCCAAGCCAAAGTTTCTAAGAGTTTCTTAAAACACAAATTTAATTAATATAACAATAAGAAAAGATCACTTCTATCAATTTTTGTCAGATCTGTGAGTTAACAAGGAAGACTGTTATGAATTGATTCACACACTATGACCACTCAAACTGAGAAAATACTAATGAGAAAATGGAAAGTTGAAAACTCAATTGATGAAGAATTTGAAACACTTCCCTACGCACAGATAAAAGAGTATCAGTATTTAACAAGCGTCTGCTTTTCAACATTGAGGAGGACACTACTGATTTCATTTTATATAAAACCTTAATGAATAGGTCATGATAATATTCTAAGTGCCTCCATTAACAATTACAGGATGGCATTGACACTCTGGACAAAGGAACGAGTGATTCCGTGTGACTGTGAAAGTGTTATCTCAGTGTCCTGTGTCCTGTCTATTTCCTATATATGGCTTGTCTGGATTGGAATTTTTATAGTCAAACATAGTGATCAGAAGTAACAGGAAGTAGTATTGTGAGACTTAGAGAGACATCTGCTCCCTGAACCTTCTGTGTAAAAACAACAATAGCAATAATAATCTGTGCAAGCAAATCTGTACCACAATCTTCAGTCCATTGGACACTGGAGAAAGCACTATTTCAATCAAAGCTGGTTATCTTTAGAATGTTGCAGAGTTTTGTTTTGCTATATGTGTGTGATGTGTGTGTGTGTGTGTGTGTGTGTGTGCGCGCGCATGGATAAAATTGTCTGTTGCTGAGCAATGGTTTTCTCGTATGTCCTTTACATTTAAATATATATACCCACGATTATGTTTCCACCTGGACACATAGAAATGAGAAATCTAGGAAGCATCACTGTTTCTTCCCTTGCTCTTCAGACAATTCACATCATGCTGTGCAGAGGCCAAAGACTCTGAAGTTACATACTGCAGCTCCATGGCCCCCTCTGGTGGTCAGTCTTCATGCTACACTTTGGAGGAGAAACACACACACACACACACACACACACACACACACACACACACACACACACTTCAGTTTCTGTTCTAACCCTAAGTATATCAAATGGAAGATTGAATTCAAATTCAGAAACTGAGAATGTAAGGTGAACCTAGAATTAAATAAAATGTATAAAAACTGTGTGACTTCAGGGTGACAAAATAAGACAGCTGTAAAAGCGGCTCAGAGCCCTGAAGATGGCTTTGACAATACCCCTGGACCACAGGAACCATAGATATCCTTCCTGAGAGATACAGTTATGGTAAAAAGAAAGGACACTACTGTTTAGCACAATTAAACTTTTTTAAAGCTACACAAGAAAAGCAAAGAAGGAAAATCAGAAATTGTTTTTATGTCAATATGTCTTCACTAGGGCAAAGATTCTAGGTAAGCTTTCTTTGGCTAAGAGATTATGGAATACATGAGGAGCCAAGAATCAAATGGCTTATGTTTTGTTTCTCTCAGGTGGAAGGTCAAAGGACATTTCGGAACATGAAACTGCAAAATTAAGGGCATGCTTAAAAAGTACGATATTATCACATCACCGTGGAAGTCAGCTGGTTAAAACGGTCCCCACCTGTCTGTAGTTGCATCAACTGGAAAAGCCATTGCTGGATTTTAGCAAAGCATCCCAGAGCTGTTGAGAACACACCCCAGAAGTGGAATTCCCTAGGGCACACTGCAGAATCCCACCCAACAAGGACAGCTGCAGACACATGTCCCAGCTACAGGGAGCACTGTTAAGACTGTGAGGGAAAGCAGACTCTGCTCAGTGGTATTTTCGTTTCTACCCTTCCTGAGAAGACACAGCTATTTCTAAAATCTTTTACTAAAACAGCCAAGATAAAATAAAGAGCTATTTCTCATACATAAACTCATATAACTGTTTATAAAACACCTCCTGGTCCCAAGAAAACAAACAGTTTTCTTTAAACTCTTTTGTTGAATGGTGTTTTAGTCTGAAGGTTTTTCCTAATATACTGTGTGCACTATTTTAGTGGGCAGAGTTGTCTGAACACTGTTTTACACGGGAATCAACAGGTTATTAGATTAGCGCTTTAAAACCCGACTGTTTATGATATTTTGACTGTGTTCTGACAAATAAAGCTTGCTTGGGGTCAGAGGGCACAGCCAACCACCAGCTGAACACAGAGATTTGGAGGGCTGTAGAGAGAGGAGATAGAACATATAAGGCAGGGCTAAGAGAGGATCTTGGCCCTTTAGGATGGAGGAACTAAAGAGGTAGGAAGCAGCTGGCGGCTGCTCCCTGCTTCCCTGATCGTTCAGGTTCTTACTCCAATATCTGACTCCCGAATTTGTTGATGACAATCTCATCAACTTGACAGTCACAGGACGTCTCTGATGTTGTTTTCATGACAAGAACAAAAATAAAGGAAGGACGAGGAAGCAGTGAATGATTTTTATATATCAAGATTGTTACTAGAGGATCTACAAAACCACACACAGATGCAGCAAGCATTCAGGGCCCCATTTAGTTTTTTCTTTTCTAAATGATTATTTTGCGTCTCTCAGTAATAGATATCTTGCCTTCTGTTTTTAGTTATTTTTATTCAGCAAATGAATATTATAGTAAATGTCTTTTTCTGGGATGAGTACAGACTCTCAGAAAATTTACAGAATGATTGTGACTCTGTGCTAGCATTGAATAGCCCCTCTCTATAGCATGTTACTGTTTTATGAGGGATAGGACCATATCCTGGTTCCTCACTGTAGCACATCTGCTATGTATTATCGAGTAGATGTTATTTGATGCCTGAAACTATATAGATTGTTCAAATACTTTTATCTTGAACATTTTCCAAAGAAGACTGTATTACAAACAGACTCGGGACTATGAAATTGGACACATTTTTGTGCTTGGAAATAGTTCATCTTCAAAATGTTATAGAGAGGCATACAGAGAGAGAGAGAGACAGACAGACAGACAGAGAGACAGAGAGAGACAGAGAGAGAGAGACAGAGAGAGAGAGAGAGAGAGAGAGAGAGAGAGAGAGGAGAGAGAGAGAGAGACAGAGAGAGAGAGAGAGAGAGAGAGAGAGAGAGAGAGAGAGAGAGAGAGAGAGAGAGAGAGAGAGAGACTGGTTATTGTGTGTTAGACATCTATCAAAACCGACAATCCTGAAAAAAAGTAATCATTAGAGGAAAAATGTGTGATTTTTGTTGATGATGGTTTTTAAATATCTTCATTCATTTTCCAAGATGGCAGAACAAAACAACACAAGCCAGCTGGGATCTGTGACTCTCCTGTGGCATACGTAACACAACAGGGTCTTTTTCCCCTCATAATTCTGAGGGTAGAAAGCTGATGTCAACATGTAAATAGGGTTGGTTCTGTTGGATTGTCATGGAGGAGAGAATCTGGTCCAAGCTTTGTCCCTAGGAACTAGTGGTGATTGGCAGTTTCTAATTTCGTTGGGCTTCAGATATAACACTCTAATTCCCACATCCTCCAATGACAACCTCCTTATATATAGTCCTGTGGTGTGTCCAGATAAGAATAGGGGTATTCTTATTTAAAAAGAAAAAAAAGACTCATTTTCAGGTAGGTGTGACTTCATCTCAATTTTCTTACAGATGCAGAACATTATTTACAAATCAAGTTATGAGTGGGTAGCTGAATTCAGAGACAAGTACATGAACGAACTCCTTCATGCTAAATCAACCTCAAACTCAAGACTTCCCATTTAAATCAGTGGTTTTGTTAAGCTAAATTTACATTTAATATTCATATGTTAATATTAAACCAAGACAGCCTTGTTGACAAAAAGCTCTTTTTAAAAATATCATTGCAATTTAAGTTAATTTTCAGAATAATACATAATATTTAATAAAATGGCACCAGTTGCCATTCATGAAGCTACAAAAAAGGATGGAAAACTCCCATTCTTCCTTGTTGTGTTGATGGTAGATAAATAGGTTTTATAAAGTGACCACACAATTGTCTACATATGAAAGAAAATTCTAGAAATTAAAATTACACATGTTAACTAAAATAATTTTAGGCATTTGTTGCCATTTTCTCCTTAGTAAAATATTTAACATAATATTTTACTAAATTCTTTGAGAATGTCGTACCTGGATACAATGTATTTGGATCACATTAACCTCCACTTGTCCTCCTAACTATTCCATGATCTATCCCTTCCCAACTGTGAGCCCCCCCTTTCTTCCTCATAACCTGCTAGTCCAATTTGTGCTATCGATGTACTTATGCTTTAAGAGTCATGCCCTGGAGCATGGCCAACCTACAAGGGGCCATGACCTTAAAGAAAACGAATTCTCCCTCCCTCAGAAGCCATCACCTGTAAATAGCTCCTTGATTAGGGGTGGGAGCTTCTGAGTGCCTCCTCCACCCCCATTCATGCTGAGATGTTGATCAGCTTGATCTTGTACAAGTCTTATTCCTCTGAGTACCTCTACCCTGCCTCCCCGCCCCCCCCCCACACACACAGTGTATGCTGGGATGTTGATTGGCTTGATCTTGCACAGGCCTTGTTCTTCTGAGTAGCTACACACACACACACACACACACACACACACACACACACACACAGACATACACACACACACCTGGTTCATGCAGGGATGTTGATTGGCTTGATCTTGTACAGGTCTTATTCTCCTGAGTTCCCCTCCCCCACCCAGTTCATGCTGGGGTATTGATTGGCTTATCTTGTCCAGGCCTTGTTCTTCTGAGTGCCCTCCCTATATGCGCGCGCGCGCGCGCGCGCGCACACACACACACACACACACACACACAGAGAGAGAGAGAGAGAGAGAGAGAGAGAGAGAGAGAGAGAGAGAGGGAGAGTTCATGCTGGGATGTTGATTGGTTTGATCTTACACAGTTCTTGTGCAGGCAAGTACATCTCCTGTGAGTTAATGAGTGCAGTGGCTCTGTCATGTCCAGAAGACAGTTTCATGTCAGCCCTCCCTAATCTGGCTTTCACAATCTCTCAGCCCCTTTTCTGCAACGGTCCCTAAGACCTGGCAGGGGTTGTCCTATAGGTGCCACATTTGTGGCTAAGCACTACGCAGACGCTTATTTTCTTTGGTTTGACTGTTGTGAGTTTCTGCATTAACCACTGTCCACTGCACCAAGGAACTCCTGATGGGGTGTGCGAGATGATCTACGGGTATAGAGACATGAATTTAGAGAGCAGTTTGAGTCCATGTGCATTTAGCGAAATAATAGTAGGAAGTTCACCCACAGAGGCTGTATGCTCCCAGATGTGGGGTCTTGGCCAGATTTACAGTACTGGGCTTGTGGTTCCTATTGGGATGTAAGCCTTAAATCCAATCAGAAAGGAGTTGGTTACCCCCATAACATGTGTCATTATTGCAGTTCCCAGGGTTCCCAGCTGGGAAACACTGTTTATGGCTATCCCCCAGCAGCCTGCATATAGCCAGCCCTCTAGTACTGTGAGAACTGGCCAGCAGGGAGGAAGCTTCCTGGTCAGTACTAATTTGATTTCTCCACATCCTGGTACCAATGTGCACAGTGTCTTCAGCAATGGAGTTTTACCATCAAGGGCAACCAAGAGCAATGGCAGTAGCATGTGTTGTTTGAGGTGGGGGCTCCGGGACATCCCTGAGGTACATCCCTCAAGGAGAAGTACCCCACACCTACCTGGCACTAATTGGAAAGAAGTAAACACATATCTCTTTAAAGATGGCTCCTCCAGGAAATTACTGGAGCCGATAAACTTTTTCTGCAAAGTGGCAGGCTACACAATTTTTACCCAAAAATCAGCAATGTTTCTGTATAGCAAGGCAGACAGAAAGAAATTTGCAAAAAAAAAAAAAAAAAAAAAAAATTGATAAGAGCTGTATAAGTAACAAGGTGGATACATTTTATATTCTGACTTTTTATTTTTTCATTTTCCCTGTACAGCAAAAAATTCGAACAATCTGAGTTGAAGTTGCCCTTCTACAGAATGAGAGCTGAGTTCAAATCCCTGCTCATCCTTTCTTTAACTATGCAGGCTTGAGCAAGGTAGGTAATGCTCCTTAATCCCTGTGTGATACCCTTGCATGGAGATATTAGAGAACATTCAGGTTACAATGAAAAGTGTGCAAATGAGATGTCTGGCTAGCACCTGTCACTGATGTCCAAGTGTTGATCATCTCGAGCTTGTTTGCACTTGCCTGTGTTGAGGAAATCCTTGGCTTCTATGCGGCTCTCTTTACAACGGCCCATGATGTGAAAGAATATGCAGTGAAATCCCGGCTCCAATTGCGCTTTCTTTTGTCTAATCAGCATAGCCAAGGATGGATTTTTTTTTTTGTATACACAAATAAACATTACACGAATTCTGGACAAAAGTGAGAAAATAAAGTAACAATATCTAACCACAATCAGGAGAGTCACAGATCCCACCCATCAATTTTATACAACCAAATGAAGACTTTAAGAGAAAAATAAATAAACAAATCATGCTGGTGCACAGAGAGACTCCCACGCTGGCCCTTTGCACGCCTCCATTAGAAACTCGGTGTGGAGCTGCCTCTCGAGTGTCTCACTACGTCACCATTCCCACTATTCCATGTCCTTTCTCAGAGCTTCCCTCGGGAGCTACACACCACCGCCACGACCTCCCTCAGCCCTCCCTTTGATTTCCCCATTAGCATGAATAAAATCACAAGCCCTGATCACAAGTGCTATCCTGACGAGCAGAACTGCTCCAATGTGAGCCCCACTCAGACACTAGGCTAAGCAGTCATTCTTCTAAAATATTTTGTTTCTTGTCCATGAGACATTTACATGGCACACGTTGTAACCATTAGCATAATACAGAAAATAAATTTTATTGTTAAAAATAAAATCATTGCGGTAAGTGCCAGACTAGATGGCCAAAATGATGATATGGTCATAAGTAGAATAAAGGAGCATCACCACCCCCAAAATAAATAAATAAATAAAATAAAACAAATCATACCTCTCCTTCCTTGGGAGCTCTGCTTACAACTCTCTTCTGCAGAGGATTTCTAGACATTCAACTTCTGGCTTCGTTCCCAGACATGCTCTCCCTCGGCTGCAGCCTCCCACCCTGATACTTTGGCTTACATCTGAGGTTGTACAATGCATGCCTACACATGTCCATCCCTTACAGGTGTCTTTCATACCATTTTGGCTGAACTATTCTTAGGGACTTTTTTGGACTACATGGACACCACCAAATCAGAGCATGCATATGTACGTGTGTGTGTGTGTGTGTGTGTGTGTGTGTGTGTGTGTGTGTGTGGCTTTGTCTTCTGACATTCCTCCAGTATAAAACAATTTCAGGTTCCCTTGAGAGGGACCTGTGCATCAGGGATTAATTTCTTTTACTTGTGCTGACATAGTTAAATGAACACGAAGACAACAATCTAATGTGGCCAAGTGTCAATAGAATCATCCTATTTCGTTCGGGGTAGCAGGCTGTAGGAGGCATCTCTTTGATGTAAGCTCTCTAAGGGAAGGAACAAAGGAGCGTAATATTTCTGGGACTTGTGAGTTTTGAAACCCTTACAGCATCTTTCTTTTCAAATTGTCACCCCATCATGTGTGAGAAGAGTTGGTGACTTTGTGCTCAGCTCCATTCTTTACCTTGACATCCTCTGATTCTGGACCAGCTCCCCAGCCGCCATTTTTCCTTGTCACGCGGGTCCTGTCAGGGCAGCTCATTCAGTAGCCATCATCGCAGTGAACTATATCCCAGCAGCTCCAGATGGAGGGTGGGGGTAAACAGCTCCCCTAAGAGTGTTCTCCAATGTGATGCCATCAATCACCCTACAGCTGGGACCAAGGAACCACTCAGTGACTTTCCACCCAAAACGGCATATTTCCTAGTGTGCAGCTTCCTCCAAAAGAACCACACAACTCAGAAACCCTCGACACCTGAGAGTTACACACTAATTCATGTAACCACGGCCATTAATATTCATCTTTATGTTTAAACATAACAGATATTCGATTTTGTATCACTAACTTTTCCCTGGAAGAAAAAAAAAGTCTCTTGTTTTCTTGTTTCTTCCATAAATCATAATTTTAAAAAGCAGGTTATTTTACAGTGTTAATTGGCACACTAAATTATCTTTGTGCTTCGGGCCCATAACTCAGTTAAAGGTGATAGCAAGCTCAGGCGGCCGGTGACTTTTATCAGTGGTTCATTTTCTCTTATGCAAAGTGCAGAGGGCATAACTTCTTCTCTAAGTCCAGAATAAAACCAAAAGCGACCATATGGAATACTGTGCTTATAAGCCTTGGGCCCTACATACTGTAGGCAAGATATCCTCCTCGTGAGGCTTTTCCTGTAATGAACACAGAAGTGCAGTGTTGTGACCCTCCATGGACTATGAAAGTCAGGGGACACCACTGAGAAGGATAACTAGCCCTCCTTATAATTATAGCTTCTGCTATGAAATTTTTTAACACAAGTTATGGCATTTTTATCTACTTAACATTATTTAAATGAAGCTAATAAAAGCCATTGCCTCAAGAATAAAGAATAAAATATTAAAGGACAATAACCTTCCACAACATGTTTATGACATGTCTGTTCTGTGTAACTCTCTTCATATGCTGTGGATTTTTCTCCCTTGCTGTCCTAAACTGCAGACAATAAATGATTTCTCCAGAGGTCCGCATGCTGTCTTGTCCTGGTTCAATACACTGAATTCCTATTGTTTGGTTAGATAAGAAAAAGCAATCCACCTATAGTAAAGAATATCTATTTTTACCAACATTTTTCCTATTTCTGCACATGTGGACACACACACACACACACACACACACACACACACACACACACACACCTCTTCATGCATTCCCACACCTATTTTCCTCAATTTCAACTTCAAAGCTGTAATGAAGTTCCAGGACACCTTATGGCCAGATAAAATGGAAATACCTGTAACTCTATGAACTAATGCTCTTTGAGTGGTTCCAAGGTCTGAGACATCCCATCTAAAACCAGGGAGTGGGACTGGGGAGGTGGTTTAGTGTGTGCAGGCACTTCTCATACAAACCTGCTAACCTGACTTCCACCCCTGAACCCTCATTAAAAGCCTGACGTGGTAGCACACATCTGTAATTCCAGCACTCCTGCAGGAAATGAGGAACAGAAACAGGAGAAGTGTTCAGAATCTCAAGGGCCTACTAGCTTACGGTGCAGAAAAAAGAAAAATAATAGGAGAGACCCTGCCTCAAAAACAGGATGCAATGCAGAAGCCCAATTCTTATGTTGTTCTCTGTGCACACCCACAGTTATATTTTATGTGCTATGAAATAAATAGATGGATGGATGGATGGATAGATAGATAGATAGATAGATAGATAGATAGATAGATAGATAGATAGATAGATAGATAATGAAGCCTGAGAGTAAGGTTAAGATGAACAGTAAGAAAGTCAGGGGAGTCAATTTATAATAATTTAGATGGTGACTTGGGAATTGATCTGCCAGAATCTTTATTTTATGACCGAGGAAACTGATATCCTGATGTACAAATTAAACTGCTAAATGGAATCACCTTGAACTGGCTAAAGACTTTAGATGATTTTTAGTTATACAATAGGTTACAGTTGAAAGGAAAACCCTGTGAAATCGTTTGGGGAAACACCACACCATCATATCATAGTACAATTCTCCTAGTTTCCTGTGAACTTCTACAGATCGTCTCACACAGTCATATGATCTTGTGACTTATTAAAGCTTTGAGTCCTTTTTATCAATCAGAAGATAATGAACATAATACAACGCAGACTATAAGCACGAGATGTACATATGTTAACCCTCAATGCTTGCTTTGCTCACATAAAGGCACCTTCCCCTTGGCTAAGAGAAACCGTGCAGTATGAGATCTCTTGAGCTGCAGAGAAGGTTCGGAGGTTAAGAACACCGCTGTTCTTCTAGAAGACCTGAGTTTGATTCCCAGCAGCTACATGGCAGCTCACAACCATCTGTAACTCCACTTCCAGATGCAGGGGATCCAGTTGTATCTTCTGGCCTCCCAGGGCGCGCGCGTATACATACACACACACACACACACACACACACACACACACACACACACACACACACACGGAACACAGACATACTTAGAGTTAAGTCAACTCAATCCATCCCCAGATGGCACATTCAAGGGCATCAATAGTTTCCACTCCAGTGCGTGCCCTATCTGAAATACTTCCCAGGGAAATTTCCAGTATTATTCCTCACAATGAGAAAGGTACCTTTCTGGTGGTGCTGGCCTCCTATGTGATAAATTCCCAGGCCGTGGGTTCTAGCAGAAGAGGACTGGTCCTGGAAATGGACCCCTAACGAAAAGCATGTGCTCAATCATCTTTACAAAAAAGGCCTTGAAGCATAAGATGCTTCGGGACCCTGTCTTTTGCTGCTTCGAAATGAGCGTTTGGCTGAAGCAGTCAGGGCCTGGGTGGTACACCCTTTCTCTGGGGTTTCCTCATGCCTCACCCCTCCTGCGGTCTGACAGACTGCACAAACCACAGCTGCCCGCTGGACTTGTCTTGTTATGAGGGCGTCCTGACGGGACACGAAGCAGGAGACTGTGAGGCTCCTGCCCAGGCGTTTGCCCTTCTCCTGGGTCTCAGCACAAGGGCCATGGGAAGCAGATATGAACAGAAAACGCGGGAGTCCAGAGTCATTTACGGATCGGGAAAGCAGAGTTAAAAGATGTTTATTTGTGAAACATGACATTGGGAAGCTCCTTTCATCCTCAGCCGGATCCTGTGAGGTGTCACACAAGAATCAGAATCCCTGCCAGGCACAGGAAAAAAAGAAACTCCCTCACTGTGGTTCCGAATGAGGCAGGAGAACCCGGGGCTCGGTGGTAGACCTCATGGCTGCCAGGCCTTCTCTCTTTCTACCCCAGGACACAGGGAACAAGAGGTCAACTTTGTTAATAATAAATTTTTATTTGGGAAAAAAAAAAAAAAGACTTGAGTCTGTGATGCACCAGATTGTATCTGATTACATCAAATTGGCATGGAGGTAGTGTGTGTTCTCTTCTCAGCCAGGGTATTTTAATTGAGGTAAGAAGCCAAGAAATTCGTAAATGGAATCTTTAGCAAAAGAAAAGAAGCAAGTACAAAGTGTATTCCAAAATGTGAAAAGTCAATAGATGCTTTCTTTGAAAACAAATGAAGTGGGAACTTGAGCACCCCTCCCGCCATGAGGGACTAGACTGAAATACGGAAATTATTTGGGTTTTTATTTTAGGGGGTGGGAAGAGGATTGGAAGTGGGAAAGCTCTGGGGACAGAGGCTGCCGTGAGGCCAGTTGCTGTAGCTTTCTCCCCGCAGAAGGCCAATGTAAATTATTGAAATGGTGCAGCCACCTCCTAAACGGCCCGGATAGCTGTCCATAAAACATTAACACGACATGTCTGCAGCTTGACAGGTCACCTGGAGAACAGAGGGGGAAGAATAGGCAAGCCCTTTGGTGAAGATGGAGACATTTGTTCAGATCAAAACCAACAAGCACCAGGCAGGGCCGCTTGCCAGCCTCGAGAAAATGGGTGAGAAAACGTGAGTGTTTAAAGACGGACATGGAAATAGATTGGAGCTGGCTGCCCACTGGAGTATGAGCCGGCAGGAAGAGGAGCATGGGGGGGGGGGGCTTTTTGTCTCCTTCTTTACTCTTGGAAGAAAGATGTGCTGAACTACACTCTGCCTTTAATGTATGCTTCTGCTACGTAACTGAGAGACATGTCCTCAGGTACACAATGAACGTATCTATCCATCTTCTCTGGTATTGGTTTGTTTGGGGTGTGAGTGTGTGTGTGTGTGTGTGTGTGTGTGTTAGTTTCCTCAGTTGGCAAAGGGAATATTCCTTTTCTCAGTAATCTTTTTTTTTTTTCATTTAAACCATCACTGGGGTACTGGTAAACGATCACCTGCACACTCTAGCCAGAGGAGCAGGTAGGCTAAATACAGACCTCCCCTCTCCCTCTGTTCTTTCAAAACCAACCCTCCCCCTGCTCTGCTGCAGACCATCTGCTGCAGCCTCTCTTTTCCTCCCTGCCCCTTTCTTCAGAGGCTCACACAGATCTTCCCCCTCCAAACTACCCTTCCTCATTGCTTTATCCCAGGCCCCAAATCCAACGGACATCCCTGGGAACCCACAGGCCACTTCCGCCAGTGAAGCTGGTAGACACATTCATCGCTGCTCTATTCATTACACCCAGAAAATGAAAACAAGCTAGATGCCCATCAACAGAAGAATGGATAAAGAAAACGTGAGATGTTTATACAATGGAATGTTACTCAGCTATAAAAAGAAAAAGAAAAGAAATCATGAAATTCTCAGGTAATAGATGGAACTATTAAAAAAATCATCCTGAATGAGGTATCCCAGACCCAGGCCGACACATACAGTATGTTTTCACTTATATGTGGATAATGATAACCAAGTCACAATCCATAGAACCACGGAGATCAGGTATAGAATAAGGGACTAGAGATGACAGGCAGATCTCATTAGAAAAGGGAAATATTAGATAATTATGGATGGATGAGGGGAGCTGGAATGGAAGGATCAAGAAGGGAGGTAGAGGGGACACAGGGAGAGACAGCTAAAATTAAGGGCCATTTTAGGGGCTGTATGGAAATTTATAAAAACTTCATAAAGTTTATTCATATACAAAGGTGATTGGAATCAAATCATCAAATAATGGAGGAAACAGAGTCACAAGTGGACATCCATGTTATCAAATGAAGCTTTCAGTACAGAGATTGACTTACATCTAATTAAGTGGTTGGGGTCCGAGAGGAATCCCCAAATCAACTCAGGCTGTCACCAAGACTGCAAGTTCCTCTCCAAACTGTCAGCAAGGGCCCATTCCTGACAAGACCTACACAACCCTTCGAACATGGAGAAGTTAGGCTGGCACCTGCGTAGAACCTTCACCCTGTGTTCTACAGTCTGAGGTACAGGAAGGTTCTCTGCATGCTGCCAGAAGAGAAATGTAAAAAGCAAGCCAGCCACATCCCTTCGATCTACAATGGTGTCCTGCCTGCAGGATGCCCTGTGGTGATGGTGGCTCAAAGCTTGGGGGAGTAAACAACCAGTGTCTGCTCTGACTTAAGGCCCACCCCATGAGATGGAGTCCATACCTGATAATGCTTGGGTGACCAAGAAACAGAAACTAGATAGCCCAGAGTCCTGGGGTAAACCCAAATACTACTGTTCTAATAAAATAGCAATAAAATGACTTCTGATCACATTCCTCTTTGCTCATAGATCATTTTGAAGAGAGTGAGAAACCTTAAAATACTCAGCCGTAAACAAGACATCTCTATCAAATCCCTCCCCTCAGGGCTCGGGGAACCCTATGGGAGAGGAGGTAGAAAGAATGTAAGAGCCAGAGGGGATGGAGGACACCAAGGAAACAAGGCCCCCTGAATCAACATGACTAAAGCTCATGTGAACTCATAGAAACTGAGGCAGCATGCCCAGGGCCTGCACAGGTCTATACCAGGTCCTCCCGGTTTACTGTTTTATTGAGATTCCTGAGTGTTTGAATGAGTGGATCTCTGGTCCTTGTGCCTTCTTTTGGGCTGTTTTTCTTCTGTTGGTTTGTTTTGCTCAATTCTGACCTGTTAGTTTCTGTTTTACCTTATTTTATGGGTGTTTTGTTTTGTTTTTTCAAGACAGGGTTTCTCTGTGTAGTTTTGATGCCTGTCCTGGATCTCGCTCTCTAGACCAGACTGGCCTCGAACTCACAGAGATCTGCCTGCCTCTGCCTCCTGAGTGCTGGGATTAAAGGTGTGTGCCACCACTGCCCGGCTTTTTTGTGTTATTTTATTATTCCCCAGAAGCCTGCTTGTTTTCTAATGAGAGACAGAAAGGGAGTCTATTTGGATGGGAGGGGAGTGGGGGACCAACTGGGAGAAGTAGAGGGAGGGGAAACCATAGTCAGGATACATTATGTGAGGAAAAAATCTATTTTAAATAAATCAAAAAAGAATAAAATAAAATGATTACAAAATTACCTGATATGTATGTCTTCCACAAGTTACAACTCCTAAAAACCATAATTAGGCTCTTTGAATGTAGGCATGACGGCTCAAAATTGTCCCCATTGTTAACAGAACATATCCATTCTTGTCAACATGCCACAGAGCTCTGAGTGTGTGAATTCACTGGTCTCTGGGACCATTTCTATGTTAATAATCTGTACCTATAGGACAAACACAACCATGCTGTACTTTGTAAAAGAAAAGACCTTTCTCCAGGATTTTTGCCTATAAAAATTTCCACAGCAGGGCATTTATGAAAATAAGTTTCAAGATATATGGTGAGTTAGTTGTTTCCGTAAACATTTGCTACACTGGCATAAGCCTGTGCCATACGGCAATGTAATTCTTCAGATTCTCCTGACTACAAATGTACAAAGTAAGCCAACAAAGAAGAACCAATACTGTAGGAGTGTTAGGAAGGAGATTAGTGGGCTGAAGGCCTCATTCTAAGGGGGATTTCTTTTTCTTTGCTGGATGCGTTTTTCTTTTAATAGCACTGTATAATTAAAAACATCAATTTTGTACACTAGATGGTATTTGTGGTGGATTTTTTTTTTAACCCAGAGTGTGTTTTTCCAAGAGCACGGGTTTGGAAAAAACTACACCAAAGTACTGGAAACTTGGGGTGTTACATCTTTCTGATCTTTGCTTCGCGTCCCCAAGACCTGTGCGTCCTCTGAAATGAGACAGACATCACAATTTCTCTACTCGAAGATCGATCTCGTGGAAAGCAGAGCTCACTCCCTCTGCTAAGGCCAAGCCTCAGAACGTGGAGAGATCACTGGGCCACCTCTCCCCTTCTCCTGGAAACACCTAGAGTGGGAGCAGTCCTGCCTCAGCCAGGAGGAAGGACCGCTACACCAAGATGCCCGGGGGACAAGCAGACAAGCAGACAAGCTCCGTGACTGTTAGCATTAGGTTAGACTCATTTCATCAGTGACATTCTTCCTCACACTTAAGTGTGAAAGCAGACTGCTTTTCCTCCTCTAGTTGGTCTTCGTCCCTGAAGAATTGATTGTCACGTAAAATTCTGGTTTAAAAAAAAATGTTCTGTGCATTTCTCCTTTAAACATACCTTTTGTTTTGTTAACCACCGGTGCCTTTATGAAGGAACGTTACCAAACTAACCAACCCTGCATTGCCAAGGTGGGCTCATGGGAGATGGAGTTGGTCCGTCGAAATCAAATCTGCAGCATCGAGGATACAACTCAACTCCTGTCTAGAGCACAGAAGACCCTGGGCTCCGTTCCCATCACCACCAGCAGCCAAATCCAAAACACTATCCCTTCTTCCAGGACCTACCGTTCTTGGAATTTCAGCCCCTCTTGTCCTTATCGTTTCTTTCAGAATAGCTGAATGAACAAATCGGGGTGAAACGGCGCTGCTTCTGAATGAACAGCAGTAACCGAAGAAACGGGAGGACTATCACCCCTGTACCCCTTGCCGCTGGACCTTCTAATACCTCTTCCTACCCCTCTTTAAATGGATGTACATGAAGCAGCTGTAAATAAGAAAGCAACCCTGTTGACAGAGACAAATTTTTCCCCTCACATCCACAACGACTAAAGTCCTGGAATTAAAATCAGAGTCCAGCTCTGGACACCTGCACATCACAAAACCTCCCTGGATTAATATTTCAGCTATGGGGGGGGTGGGGAGAAAGAACTGGAGAGATGTCTCGGAGGTTAAGAGTGCTTATTGCTCTTGCAGAAGACCTGCATTGGGTTCCTGTAACCCTACATTAGGCAGCTCATGGCTCCTTCCGAACTCCAGTTCCAAGGGATCTGATGCCCTCTTCTGGCCCTTACTGGTACTGCATGCAAGTGCTACAAACAGGCAAGCAAGCTCACACACCTACACAAAAACAAATACATTTTTTAAAGATTTTAGCTACAAAATGGTACTAATTACTTTAATGAACAAATAACTTATGAACTAAAGGCCCTTTTAACAGCACACATTGTAGTTATTTAGCAAATCAGCAATAATGAAATGATGGGTTAAATAGCGGTTTCTGAATGGAGTTCAATTTTACGCCCTAGCGATTTTCTTAGGTCTTCAAGGTTAATGGGAATAGCAAAGACAAAACTGAATGTGGCATATATTTACCATGTTGAAAAGGCTAAAATAAAAGTTATTGAAAAGAAACAGTTATCTCTTAAAATCTGTTTGCAGAAGGGATGTAGGTAAGAGGAAATCTTTGTTGTCAATGCATTGATCTCAGACTCTGCAGGCATAAGAATCCAGGTAAGTAGGGAAGAAACAGTATCCATGAGAGGAGGAGAACCAAAATTATTAAATTACATTCTTGGTGACTCATTACTATCACACCATATGTGCAGAGAGTTTACACACACACACACACACACACACACACACACACACACACACACCTCTAGTCCTGACTATAATGGCACATGCCCATGACGCTGATAATTAATATGATGACTTTTGCCCAAGAACGGAGCATATGTAAGATTGTATCCAGTGCATTTATAATTATTCACATCAAAGGAGCTGATGGTAAGTCCAGCTGAGCACTGTGAGAGACAGCACCCTGCAGGGAGGTGACAGTAGCTAGGATTCTTCTTCTTCAGGGCAAGCAGCCCCAGTCGGTATCGGAAAGGACTCTCATTGTTCTTACTTGTTTCTGCCTCCGGGACAGCTCCTTCCGCAGCCCCCCATGGTGGACCTTCCATCCTGCCACGAACCATCTGGACAGGCAAGGCCAGCCCTGTTCCCAGTGGAGGTTGTTAGCTCTGTACCCCAGTTGGATCCTGGGGTTTCTGGGGACTTGACTTCTTCACAGGCCTTTCTGCCCTGGTAGGAAGCTGATTGTTCACATCTCAAGCCACTGTCAGCTTCTACCGGATCTCTAAATTACAGGACAAATCTCTAAAGAGAGCCAGAGCGTCTCATGGGAATTGCAGGCGGCTGCTGTCCTGAGGTTTTCTTAACTAAGACGCCGTAGCCAAGTTTAAGAGGAAAACAATCTCACCTGGTTCTTTTAGCACCACTCTTGAAAAATGACTTAAAATCTAAAATATGTAGAAAGAATTATAACTCAAAAAATAAAAGAAATATTTTAATAATAAAATTAAATATATAGAAAGAAAACAAATAATAGAAAAGCCCCAGTAGACTGTTCAATGTAATCATCTGAAACCCGGGGTTTAGAAAGACTTTGTGGCCAGTCATTGAATTGTTGTGATCTCAGGGGAGTCACGGGACCTTGCTGTTCATCTGCTTGATATCTGAAAAGGGGTGCATGCCTGTGTGTGTCTCTGTGGGGATGGGAGGGCTGTAGATTCACAAAAGTCACTAGGCAATCAGAACTGCTATGTATTAGTATAAACCACATCAGAAAGCCATCGACCATTAGCACTCCTCTCCCATGTTCATTTGTATAAAGAACTTACTGGATGTACCTGCCAGGCAGCAGAACCCTGCATTAGTTCTGAGGGAGAAAAGACAAAGGAAAGAATTTTCTTCTATTAAAATGGTTTTCCTGTGGGATGATATGAGTCTTCATGCAGATGTTAACAGCCACCTTTCATGGTTACTAAGCCTGGGACTATAAAGTATCCTAACGCACTGGTCCAACCACATGCACTATTGGCTTCTTCTTGCTGGAGGAAACGAGAGTCTCCTCCTCCATGATGAGATGACTTTGTACGACAACCCTTAGAGAAACGACACTCAAGAATACATTAAATAGCTGCTTCATCCTGTGCCAGTTAGGAGGCACCTCTCAGAGGCCTACTGCCAGCCCCCCTTTACATACCCTTCTTTCATTCACAGTTACACACTTTCAATATCCAACCCCCTCCCCACAGCTAGAACACGAGGTCTCCTCTGCCTTTGCCAAATGTCATGGTACTATGACTAGGGAAAAGGAAGCGATGATCCTAAGTAGCACTGTAAAAAAGAAAACCCATGATTTCAACATATCAAGAAATGCAGAAGCAATGGTTCCTGCCATGTTCTCTTCCTATCTAGATCATACTTAAGGACACAGCTCCATTTGATATTCTGAGGCCATGCCCTCTTTAGCACTGGTACATGGTCATATTGCCTTTCCAGTCCTGAACATATAAGACTGCAGAGGGAACAGTTCCTTCTTTTTCTTTTTGTTAGGTTTATTTTGTTTTCATGTTTGAGTATTTCCTTCATGTTGTATTCATGTATGTGTGCCACACATGTCTTATGTCTGCAGAGTTCAGAAGAGGGTTTGTGTGGTGATATTGTGTCCCCCAATATATTGTGCACCCTAATAAACTTATTTAGGGTCAGAGAACAGAACAGCCGCTAGATAGACATAGAGGCCAGAAAATGGTGGCACACACCTTTAATTGTATCACTTGGGAGGCAGAAATCCAACCGGATCTCTGTGATTTCAAGGCTACACTGAAAACTGATGATGACATACACCTTTAATCCCAGGAAGTGATGGCAGGAAGCAGAAAGGTATATAAGGCGTGAAAACCAGGAAATAGAGCTCGTTAAGTTGTTAGGCTTTCAGCAGATCAGTCAAGATCCATTCAAGTGAGGACTCACAGGCTTCCAGTTTGAGGAAACAACATCAGCTGAGGAGTTGGCGAGGTGAGGTTGGATGTGACTTGTTCTGTTTCTCTGATCTTTCAGTGTTCACCCCAATACCTGGCTTCAGGTTTGTTTTTATTAATAAGACCTTTTAAAATTCGTGTTACCGTGTTGGATCCCCTGGAACTAGAGTTAAGGATGGCTGTGAAGACCCAAATGTACGATCTTTGAATAGTGACAAACGCTCTTGACCACGGAGCCATCTCTCCAGCCCTGATCATCTCTGTCACCTATTCTCCCATTCTTCCAGGCCCTGTGTGCTTCCCTCTAGTGAGTCACTGGACACTCATCACAACCTGCTCTGACCTTCCTCTTCCCGATTTCTGCGTCTGGCCTCCCTCCCCTCTCTTCCCCTTTTAACCCTGCCTTTCCTTGTTTTAATATTAAACTCAGGCCTCAGGCATGCTGTCCACCAGGAAGCCAGCCACGGCTACTCCTGTGAAGGAAAGCCTTGGTCAACATTAGTTCTTAAAGCGTGGTAAGGAAGCCCATGAAGGAAAAAAGAGTAGGAGCTAAGGCTACAATAGTCTTGAAGTTCAAGACAAAGATTGTGCTGAACTCCAGACGCTGGATGGCCAAGTGGGAATTCACAGCTGGAAAAGAAGGTGATAGAAAGTGTACAAAGAGGAATTATCAACAGAAAAGTAGACGCTGATTAAACTTTCCTAACAGGATTCTAGTCAAAGACCAGACAGGGTGCACGGATCCCTCCTGTGAGATGAGGAAAAACACAGAACCCAAGTGGTAATAGGTTCTTTCTAAACTAATGGAAAAGTTCTGTCTAAAACTGGATTTTATAAGAAAGAGTGCGGGCCTCTGAGAGGTTTCAGAAGTCTGATTAAAAACGTGGGCCAAACAGGGGATCTTGGTCTCCAAATCCACTCACACATCACCATATCTGTTTTTCTCAGTACTCTGCAAGCCTCAGTCTCTGGAAAGTTGAAGCAATGTCTTAATCCACGGATAGTCTCAGACCTACCAAAAGATGTTCTTTCAGACCTTTTGACGAAATAGACTGGCTTTTCTCTCTCCTTTAGCAGCCACGCATCGGCTCTTCTGTGACAAAAATACTAAACCTGTGCTCTCTATTGTGAATGGTATACCCAGACTCCTAGAGACATATGTCCTGCAATTCAAACATTTGTTTATTTTTGTACATGCAATGAATAATTACATGACTGATAAACTTCTAAATGACAAATGTGATTGTAGGTATCACAGAAAGAGGCAAATATGAAGTGTGAAGCCTGTCATGAGGAAGACCATAATTCAGAGAGCATACATGGATCTGTGTCCTTCCATTCCAATTTCTATTCCCAATCATCCATCTCATTAAAAATGGTCTAAATTTAATGATGTGTCCATATGTTCATACTGAAATAAAGTGAGGCAGATTGATAAGTCTCATCACTACCCAAGCTTATTCCAGCCTCACTCTGTCTACTGTTCAGTAAACACATTTTAAACCTACTTTTATAAATTTTGAACTCCTTCATCCAAATAAAAATGAATGTGATTATATTTTCTTATTCCCTACATTTTACATAAATACAAACATATCTATACTACCAGGCACCTTCATTTTTCTCAACCATATCTTGAATATCTTTCTAAATTAGTATATGGAGAGCTTCATTATTTTTCATAACTGAAGAGTACTCCATTATCAGAGCATACCATAGTTTATTTACTCAGGATGCCAATTACAGATTGTTTTCCCACTCCAATTTTATACAGTTTATATGTCACATTACAGACTTTTCTGGGCCAGAGCCGATAGTCTCCCAATTATTAAGTCTGGGGCTGCACTAACTTTAAAGCGACCATCTCACCCTGTTGGCATCATGAATACATCAGCATTTTATAAGTAAAATGCTAGTCTTTCCCACATGAAATGGAACGAAGTCATTTCCCTTCCGTTGTATGTTTAAGTGATTTATTTTCATAGAAAGGGGGAACTTCACATTTATCATTGTGAAAGTTCATTTTGTTTGTTTCAATTCGTCATCCCCACATCCTAACATGACTTCTTGAGTCTTGACTCTATTATTAATCATATCAGCTACTCTTCACAGTTTGGGAGCATGCACAAGTTTGATAAGTGTGCTTCCATTTTTTTTATCCAAACAATTGATCTTCTCAGTCGATGTGAATAAATACATTTCTCGGAGGATGAAATCTCCTTCCTCACTCTTGCAGTTTGTTTTCCTCGGTGGGATCTTGACCTCATCCCCTCAACAGTCCCTAGGTCTTTCCTAGCGCTGCCTTTTTACAACATCTATACTTCCTTTCTCTCATGTGACTCTGCCCTTTCCTTCAGTCTTTCCTTTCCCTGTTATATGACATTAAAGGGATTCCACTGGACTATGCTAATATCTGCTTTACTTTCTTACTTTCACAGATAAATTTCTCAAATGCTTGGTCTGTGTTCAGGATGTCTGCTTTCTCCCCTCCTCTTCTGGCTACCACATGACCACCAGGCACCCCTAATTCACAACTCTTCCCGCAGGTCCTACGGAAGTGCCTCCCATATAACATCTGATTATTCCTGGACACGAGCTTCCTGTTCTCCAGTGAACCTCTGCATCAGTCTCACAATGCTTCTGACTGTCTGGCTTCCACCCACGTGGACCAATAAATGACCCAAGTGTGTGACACTCAGGGAATAAAGTTTAACCACTGATCCGGAGAACCCCATAGTCCACCCAAGTTGGTAGGTAAAATTAACCATCATAAACACTGCAAATCATCTTATTTTGATGTAAATCAAATTTTATGCCAGCCGAAGAGAATTAATCCTAAGAAAGAATGAAAAGATAGGGGCGAGCAGGACTTCCACAGTCCCTGTTCCTCCCTGTGACTCACTCGATTTTCCACGCTGATCTCTGCATATAGAGTTTGAATTTGGGATCCCCTGGCGTAAATCACATTGAGAAGAAGAGTTCATGTTGGTTTTTGAAAGAGGTAGATTTGAACATGCTTTCACATGTATTATAGATATTACACACAAAGACTAAGAAACATGTACAAAATATACATAAAGGCGACTTGAAAGGAGAGTTGAAATTGAGGCACACAGAACCACACAATGAGCTCCAAAGGATTTTAAGAACCCTGATACCCTCTCCTGGTTACCCACCCCCCAGTTGCAGTGGTAAAAGCCAGTATGGGTTTCACTGCTGGTTTCCTGGATCATTATTATAGACCACATTGTATGAACACAAGAGCATGTAATGTTGGGGTAGTGTATGACACTCCTGGGGAGACATGAACAAACATCTCAACCCAGACAGGGAACCAATAACAGACCAGAGTAAAAATAGCACCAAAATCAGTGAGTTTACTGGAATGGTTTACAGAAGCAAGGAGGACTCAAAGCTAGCTTCATCACCAAAAACTTACCTAAGCATAGATGATGTTCATAAAAGCCGAAACCCTAGAGCTTTCTGCATGACTGGCTGGTATTTTGACAGATTGGAGAATTCTTCCATAGACTGGACTTGTCTTCGTCTCCTCTTTCCTGCTTACATAACCTTGGGAGAGAGAGGCCTAGAGTATCTGGTCTAATTCAGGGACTTCCTGTGACTTAGGGGTAGGTTTCTTCCTCAATCTTAAGGAACTCCCCTTTTAGAATTTGCTGAATCTTAACCAGCCCCCCTCCTGGATAGAATGCTTCAACCAGGAGGAAGCTGCTGCACAATATGAGGAAAGGGCCTAGGTCTTGGAGGAACAATCCGTAAGTTTTTGCATTGATTGAGAGGGAAGTGATTCTGAAAGTGAGCAAACACCCAAGGAGACTGGGTAACTATGAACTTCTTTAAAACATCGATTTCTCAATCCTTAATTTCAGACAAATATTGGCAGCGTCTTAATGCTGAGATGCACAAGCAAAGATTAAACACTGAGCCCAAAAACTGCTTTGGGCTAAAGGAAAAGAATTCAAACTCGATTCCAAAAGTAAAATCCAAGGCCTGGGTAAATCGATAGCGGTTTCTATCTACCCAGCTTTTTGGGGACTCTCTAAGATCTTCTACTACTCAGCACCTGAACTTACATGAACTTGACATTACATCTGATAAACTACATTTGAAGAAAAACTTCAGCTCTTTAAAGAATGCTCTTTTGCATAATGCTGACCTGGTAAATGCAAATACATGTATTTTATTTTCTTAAATTTGTTTCTTATAATAAATGTAACATTCAAGTCAGCTAGGAGATGGCTGGGAAAATAACATTGTGATAGAAACCCTGTAGGTAGTTAGACCACCCACCTTTGCTGATGTTTCATCGGCATAGTGGAGGTGAAGGAAGACAGTAGTGTTCATAATTATGTTCTCAACCACAGACACATAATAGCATTGCAGAGCCTTCCGAAGATTAATCGATTCCAAAATTAGAACAATGCCATTGCCTAATTTATACTAGAAAGAAATGGTAAACAAGGAATTTATAATTCCCCAAGTGCAGAAAACAGAAAAATCACAAATCAAGAACATTTGGGGGAAAAAACAAAAACTAGAATTAATTCAGAACAGAGCTAGAGGACAAAGTACTCTTGTGGAATTTCATTATTATCTGAACTGTAAGATTTCAATGAAACTTGAGAAGGGAAATAATGAAATGAACGGGTTTCCTGGGAAGAAATAATACTTGAACTTCCTGAAACTCTTCCTCCTGGGAGGCATGAGTCTGGGGGCAAATGTGAGGATGATACAGAATCTGGTGATCCTGAAAGAGGAAATGAGTATACGTTAGCTCATCACTGATGAGAGAGATAGGAATACGAGCAAGAAATGGCTCAAAGGAACAATTGACGAGAAGTCATTTCTGGCAACAAGAATACGACAAAAACACATCAAATGCAATATCAAAGTTTACACCCCACACAGCAGAGACAATTCCATAGACAGAAGCAGGACTGATGGGTTGATGAATAATGAAGTTGATTCTGAGTTTGCCACATTCCGAGGTAACACTAGAATGTATCTTCTATGAGCCGTAATTTCCTCTTCCATAAAGTTGAGACAATTACATTTTTAAGATTTTAATGGGGACTAATTAAGGAAATACAATGTGCAAAGAACGATGTGCATTGTAAGCACCATCTATATAAACTTCATTTCAGCTCCCCACAAGGAATTCCCAAGTTCCTCAGATATAACCTGCACATATCTTCCCAATACACCTTAAATCATCTTTAGATAATTTATAATGCCTAAAGCAATGCAAATGCTATGTCAATCACTGAATAACAAGGAGAATGTCTATATGTTCTTGGTGCACATGGAACTTAGTTTTTCAAGTATTTTTGATCCACAGTTGTTTGAGTTCCCAGTTATAGAAGCCGCAGATACTGAGGACAAACTGTACACATCTGTAGATAGTTTCCATTTTGACAAAGAACTTAGTGTATGCGGTCTCTAATTCAGTTGATACAATTATCAACAATCTTTCTAGTACTATAAGTCCTTTATATTTGCTGATCATTCTCTCCTGTCCATTCCATAGCCATATTATTTGTAATTATTCAGGTCTTGCCTCATTTGTTAGACTACAAACATACATTTCCATGTCTAACTTAGCTGGGACTTGAAATCCCCTCATCTGTTTGTCTTTTACACTACCTTTCTAGTTATCATAAACCTTACTACAAATAGTCACTGTCCATAGTTACACTAGCCTAGCTTACAGGCTGTTCCCACACACTAGGATACCATATTGTGATGTAAGCAGCACAGAAATGAACTGTTACCCCTTTCATCGACCTCTCAATCTCCAGCACTTCATGTGGTGGGGTCCCTAGTACCCAGTCACAAGTTGCTCCTGTTAGGATCACCAGCAGGGGAGGAAGGAAGAGGCTCAAATGAAACAGAAAGTCATGCAAATTATTGTCAGAAAGAAATTGCCATCAAATTATACACATGTACGCACTCATGAGGGGAGCTGAGCATGATGGCACATGCCTGTAACCCCAGCACTCCATATGTAAAGGCGGTGAGACCCTGAGTGTGTTAGTATGTGTTTGCTTGCACATGTCTGTGAGAGGCCTGAGACCAAGAATGAACTTTTGCTCATTGACTCAGGGTTTCTCAACTTATCCCAGACCTCCACGTTGTGGGTCATCTAATTAGGCAGCTTGCTCCAGGGAATCTCCGTCTCCACCTTCCGAGCCACAGTTACAGCTGGGCTGCTGAAAGCCCTGGGCGTTTGCATGGTTTCTTGGGATCCAAA
The DNA here is from genome assembly GCF_049852395.1 of Peromyscus maniculatus bairdii. NCBI lineage: Eukaryota > Metazoa > Chordata > Mammalia > Rodentia > Cricetidae > Peromyscus > Peromyscus maniculatus. The sequence continues at coordinate 20,232,132 of NC_134867.1, forward strand.
CTCATCCTCATGAGTGTACACCCAGCACATTTTCCGATCGCCCCAGTTACCACATTTTCCATTACTGTTTTTTTTTTTTAATATTCTGATTCTATAGCTCTACTGGTGATTTATTTTTATTTTATCTGTTTATTTGGTTTCTTGGAGACAGGATCTTTTGCTATGAAGCATACATTGCCTCATACGCACTGTGTAGCCCAGGCTAATGTCAAGCTAGAGGCAATACTCTTGTCTCCGCCTTTCAAATGCTGAGATTAAAAGTGTGAACCACCACACTCAGTTGGCTATTGGCTGTTTTGAATAACCAATTTCCCTGTCTCAAATATAGATGCAGACAAATTGTCCGTCCACTTTGAGGCTTCTCGTGTTCATGTGGCTTACATACATACAGCACTGCCTTTGAAAGTCCACTGATAAGTGAGTGAATATACCAGAGGAGGAAAATGTCAAGGGATTGTGGTCTTGTACTTCTAAGCAAATTACTCTCATAAACTTCACCACAAAGCTCAGAAAAGGGGAAGTAAGTAGATCAAACCTAATCCTGAAGTCATTCTATATAAATTCCATTTGAAACATTTCTAGACGTGTCCCGGGATGAAAGCAACTGACTGGTAACATTCCATTTCACAGAGAGGAGATGGTTGGTTTTCTGCTGTCCAGGTATGGAGAAGGTAAGATCGGCTCCAAGTGATCTTCAGGAAGAAATGTTCTCTAAGGAAGAACTCGAGCACACCACAACATGATGAGACACAGTCCTTTAGAACTTCAGAGATTAATGGCATGTTTAGAGGCACCTCAGCTCTCTTTTGCCTTTATATCCCCACAGCTCTAACCTTTGAGTTATTAAACAGCATGATTAAAGCAGACACACTTTGTCACAGTAAGGCCAAAGTGAAACCATCTTTAGGATTCAGAATAGAGACTTGTTTTCTTGTCCCCAATGCCTAGAATATATCTGGTGAGAAATAGGTGCTCAGTAAACAGTTGGTGGATGAAAATGAGTGAGTGACAGCATCACCACTTTAACTTAATCTAAAATACCATCTTAAGAATAAAAACTCTAAGTAGTGGAACATCCCGGAACCATGAATGAAGATTTAGCCTGAAGGTAACTGAATTAGATTATAATAATAAATTTATTATTATTCCCTTTGTTGTTCACAAAGTTCCTGTTATAGAAGCCACCCATAATGTCCCAAGAATCAGTCTACCCTGACATTCAGGTCTCTGCAAACCACTAAATCATAAGCCTGGCTGACTGACACTTTACGTGGATCTTAGGACTCTTTGTGAATTTTGTTCTCACCCGTAGCATGGATGAACATTGAAGCAACAGAAATTCTTTTATCTAGTTTAAGTAGGTGAGCTGACCCAGGGTCATCCTAAATTCAGTTTCTAATGATCCCAACCTCAGGTAATTTCTTCTTTGATTTCACATTAAGAAAACGGAATGGTATCTTTACCACGATAAGAAGCCCTTGGACTATTCAGCCTTGGAAGAAAATGAATCCCATCCATTTGTTTTTAAGCGACCCTGCAAGCCAGCATTCTAATGAGGGAATCCGTGTCTGCCCTGTGTTTCGCTACAGGAAACTTTCTGAACCACCAGCCTATTTGTGGAGCCAGGGCTGTAGCAGACACGAGCAGAGAATGACATCTGACTTGGCCTCGGGGTTGTGTTCTTCGCCTTCCCTTGGGTAACCAATTGCGTGGAAGTTCTTATAAGAAACGGACACTTAAACCACCTGGCTAACCAGACACCAGGTGACCTGAGCATGACCAAGCCACACCAGCATGCCCCAGGGGAAATGATTCTCCTGCCTCCAGCAGAGACACCCAAAGCTGTGGTGTAAATGGGAGAGCTTTTAGTCTGTCTACCTGCTTTGTTTTTTGCTTTGCTTTTGTTTTTTTTTTAACATTTATTTAACTTATTTTATGTACATCGGTGTGAGGGTGTCAGATCCCCTGGAACTGGAGTTACAGTTGCGAGCTGCCATGTGGGTGCTGGGAATTGAACCCGGGTCCTCTGGAAGAGCAGCCAGCTCTCTTAACCGCTGAGCCATTTCTCCAGTCCTTTTGCTTTGTTTTTAACGCATGCATTTAATGAGTATTAACTGCCACTTCATATCAGGTGCTAGGATGAGACTAGATCATGTGTAACATGAAGAAGGATTCTTCTGGGTCAAAGATTATTTTAAAGTAAACTGTAGGGGAGTTCAGGTTATAAACACGATCGGGGTTCAACTTGAGTCATTCAGAATTTCTGTGTGCTGAGGAATTCCATATTAGCAATTCCATGTGATATTTGTATTTTGGAAAGTTTCTTTTTTTTTTTTTAAGTAAGGTAGAGTGTGAGTTCAGAGAAAACAGGCCTCTTCCTTACTCACTGAGTTCTCTCTACTGCACCTCCCCTCCGGGGAGCTGCATTTACTTCCCCGAAACCAGCTCACTGAAGATGTTTCTTGCCATAACACATGAGGGAAACATGAGGCAAAGAAGTTCCATGAGAACAAAGGAATTCTGAAATTCACTGAAGACAGAAACTGTGTTTTCAAGATGGGCCGAAAGCACCAAGAATGAGCACAGTTATTGAGCAAGTATATGCAAATGAAGGTAGGCGAAAACATATTAAATGTAAAACCATTTATGTTAGCTTTGCTAAGGCAAATAGATCCTTAGAAATTGAAAGCACCAAAAGCTAAAGAAAAAAAGACTTCCTTTTTTCATGTCTTAAGAGAAGGCTCATAGGTTGAAAGCTCTCACTGGAGTTTCTTGGAGAAAAGTCTTTTGAATTTGAGGCCAACTTGAAGCTCACACATGTGCACAGATATTTTTCCAGGCTGAAGTTAGAGTCCTTGCTTTAGTAGACAACTCGACTCTAAACATGACATTGACTTCCTCTTCCGGCTCACGCCAGCCACTCACTCTGATTTTCAGTGTGGCTCCTGAGACCCTGGAATGCACATCTGGATAACAGCCCTCACCACACTGTGCACATACATATCCCCTATAACTAGCAGTCCTGAAGAACACAGACTGGGGCTGAGTGGTTGTTTGTTTGGTGGGGGTTGGGGTGAGGGTGGAGAGGAACTTGTCTCACTATGTAGCCCTGGCTGGTCTAGAATTCGCTATGTAAACATCCCGATCTTCACAGAGATCAGCCCCCCTCTGCCTCCAGAGTGCCAGGATCAAAGGCAAGCATGGCCACACCTGGAAAGACTGCGCCTTCATCAGATCATGTAGGGCATGAGGGTCCTGTGCCACATACAGCTTAGTGTGTTTGCCTCACTTGGTTGTCAAAGCAAGCCTTCAACCTAGATGAAACCCATTGCACAGATTATTTTTAAAAGGGTAAAAAGTGGTTAGCTAATATGCAAAGGATAAGAACTCATGACTGATATAGACAAATGTCAAATCCAGCAAGTTCATCTCCAAAACCCCATCACTTTACCACGCTGTGCTCCTTCCTTCATAGTCTATTCCAAGTCACAGCCCAGTCCACAACATAGAGTAGATGTTCATTGAATATTGCGTTAAGGATCGAATAAAAGGTCAAAACAGCCCTACCCATAGAGCACACTCATCTCGGTATCTCAACATTCAAAGCAGATTTATTGCTCCTTTTAAGATTAAATTAAATTGCTTTCTTAACCACATGTTGACCAACTTGTGAAAGGAGACAGCTCAGAAAAACATTATACAGCAAGGGACTGCTATCTGTGAAGAACTGGGTGCCCATACAGCACCCACTAAGTGGTATTGAGAGGTAACCATCAGGTATACTCAATAACATGGACGTGGATCCAAATATTTCAAGACCTTCATGAAATATTCAGGGCTTTATATTCATGAAACTCTCATTGCGATTCATAAATACTAACAATAATATTTTACTAAGAGCAGGGAAAAAACGGTTATGAAATTAAGTGATTTGATTTGGCCAAGAGCTGTCAGTAAATCTCTAGCTAAGGCTGAAATAGATACGATAAATCTAACTACGAGGTCTCAAGGGAGAAGACCTAGTTCTTCCGAGACTAGCTCCTGCTAGTCTCTCTGCTCATCCACATTGTTTCCTTCTTCCTGGTTGCTTTTCTTTCCTCATCTCCAGTCTCAGTCCCACCATTTGGCAAAACAGGAAGTATGAAGAAAGAGAAAAGGGGACAGTGCTGTGGGAGCCCAAACCCAGGAAATCCACAAATTCCTTAGAGAACACCCACCCTCTCGCTTTCTGCTACAGTCTTGGTTCCCTGCTATGACTCAGTGTGACTCAGAAGCTCCACATAAGATAGATGGAATGATCTTTCCATGGACCCCAGGCAAGATTTTGTCTTAGCTCTTCAGCCAGAAACGTTCTGGAATTCTAAGGTCCTGTTAGTCTGATGCACTTTACTCCCAGAATAAGACCTACAAGACAGAAAGCTGATGTTGCAAGGGCGTTCCCAGCATTTAACCAAGTAGAGTTTCCCTTACATAAAATTTTCCTATGCTGCCTTTCTTGGTGAGAATGTAGCAAAGCAATGTCAAAAACAGAAGAGAAAACAGAATTGTGTCATTCATGCAGGAGAAGTGGATGGATTTTAATCATTTATATCACTAGACATCTATTTATTAATATATAATGGGCCTGAAATACATAATTCTTCTTTCTCAACACATCGATCTACAATCACAGTATTGAGCAAATAATAAAATACAGATTAACTGGTTTTGGGATCCCAAAAAGTACCACTGTGATTTAGATATGGTGAACTATTAGCACAAAATCAATATTTGACATATAAATATTTAAATTTTATGCTGAAAATGCATTAAGTATTTAGTGAAAGAAAATAAAATTATTCTAAGGTTTCAAATTAAGTGGCGTTAATACCGCAAGGAACATATCATTTTTCCCTGTTTCCTGAGCTAAACATTCTAAAGCAGAATGGGAAAAAATTGTGCAATTTTCATTAGTATAGTAATAATTTAAGTCACCTATGATCAAAGAATATAAACTGTGAGTTGTTGGTTTATGTTAGTGTTAAAAATATTTTCCCTTTTGTATTAACGATATTCCAAATGCCTGTACTTTTCTAGAACAAATTTCATAATTAGCAGCTAAATGAGTAAATAAGAATGTGAGTGATGGTATATAAAAAATATTTCAATTCATTTGAGATATAATTAGACATGTGGGAATCTAGTTAGGATGCATTACAAATTACATATAAAAATAATTATAAAGGCAATGTGCTTTAAGTGCTGCTTTTGGTGAGGAGTACTCAAATCTATTTTAATAACCAAAGTATACAGGAATTGAAATGCACACTTTTGTGTTTCTCTAAATTGTGGACACGGTAGAGAGATGATATCAGACAAATCCTCACTGAAGGTCTGAGAACTTAAGATGGGAGGAACGTTCCTTCACTAATTTTTGACGCAAACCGAATGTGATATGAGAATCATACAATGGTTTTACTCTCCTTTGCTTTTTCTTCTGATCCCAAACTCTTCCATGGCAATCTGGGCCCCCATCTGCTGGTCATTTCGAGAACTTATAAATAGCTAATCCCACTTCTTCGATTTCTGCTGTTCCTTGACATTGACATTCATTCCCACTTGCACAATATTGCACAGCATCCATGCTTTGTGGTTTTAATGCACAAACACAAAATAAAATCTCACGCTAGAGGTTTATGGTTTATCTGCATTGAATACTGTACATTGAATACTGTAGGTTTCTCTAAAATACAAGGAAAAGATAACTCCACACATCGTTTTCATCTGATCTTTTCATGAAGATAAGCAATTCTGCAAGGAGATAGCGTCCATGGAGCAGTTTCATTTGAAGGAAAATCTCTCCCAAATGGCTAAAGATTCTTTGCTTTTTATTATTTTTGCCTCTGAGTTTCCTTCTAACATAAGGAAAGACAGCCTGAAAGTTGGCTGCCTGGTCTCAAGAGTCCCCCTCAGTTTGAAAATTCTGCAGCACTGTAAAATTAAGTTGGTGAAGATAATTCCCAAGAAATGTTTTATTACAAAAGCTCTTTTGTCTGATCCAGGTCCTGAAACTCCAAGCTTTAACTAAGCATACTCAATAGTCATATAAGAACATGTCTGTATTATTCTTAAACCAGTCTACACCAGATAGAGGAAGAAAGCTTTCCCAAAGATTTTGATGATACATTTTCTTAAAATAGCCTCGCCTTCATTTGTTTTCTGTATCGTCTCTTTTTCTCTTTCCCCTTTACTGATAATTTTATTCTTTAGGGTAGTTTAAATGTCTTCCCCCTGAGATATGAAATCTCAAATCTCCTATCACCTCCTTGGCACTATTTTAACATACTCTTAAATGGATTTAATAATTCATCTGCAATGAGCCATATTGTTTCATTTTGAATAATTAGATCTGACATCCATAGCCAAGGAAAATGAATTGTCATCTTACTTAAGTTTTTTTTCTCTTTCCTTTTTCTACTTCTCTAAGCTAGGTGAAACTTCTATTTCTAAAGAAAAGTGATTTGCTTGTTCAAAGAACATTAGGAAACTAGCTTGATCTTGGGAAAAATCAGGAAGAATATTGGCAGCAAGAGCCTTTCATTAAAACAAAATGGAATAAGAGGTATACCAGTTCAATATGTGTCTTTACTGGATTCCAGGTTTAAATCACCTTAAAAGAACAAAGAACCGGGTTGTAGAATGTACACAAATTTATCAGCCAAGATAGCAATGGGTAATTCTTTCAGATTCATCAGAGGCACAGACTGTACTTCTTAGCATGTTCCTGCTGAAGTGCCCTCTGGTAACCCTGCTTTAAGCTACCAGACAAATCTAGTGTCGCCTATGTTTAGAAGCACGTGCATCCCTGTGAATTCTGCAGTCACAGCCAGTTGCTATCTATGTCTCTTCTCGCTTTCACACCCACGCATCAGGAAAAGCTGTCTGTGTGATGTGTGTGGTCTCAAACCTCTTCCCTCTCACTTGGCCTCAGCCCCTCGCTGCTCGCTGCTCGACTTTGAGCTTCCTTCCCAGATGAACGAGTTCTTCCTCAGGACCCACAGGTTGCTAATGAGGAAGTTCCATGCTCTTCCTCTCTTTAATTTCAACATAATTGGCCACCTCCTTAATTCTTGGCTCCTATAAGAGCATTCTAATTTCGAATCCACGTCTCCAGCATTTCCACTGAATCTGAAATCCCTATCCCCTTTAGTTTTCACTGATTGCTCTCCATTGCCAGGCCTTACCCCTTCCTCCCTCCCACCCACCTCCCTCCCACCCACCTCCCACCCCCACTTAGGCCTAACTTCGGCCCATTCTTCCACCCCCACACTCCACACTCCAGTGAGAAACTGGATTTCTTTCAGTTCTTTACCATCTTCTTTCGGTGAAGAGTCCATATGTCTTTGCCATGTCTACTGTCTCCTGACAGACATGGGCATTTTTTCTTCCTTCAGACCACAGAGAAGCATGATTTCCTTCCTTTCTTCCCAAGCCGCAGGTCTGATTCTAGGACCTGTCTATTGACTCCCACACTGTGCCACATAACTTCTTTGTCACACTCAGCACACACTTAGTTACTTTTTGCATAGCTTTTTCTTCTTTTCCCTACACAGCAGGTTAGTTACTACTTTAAGACATCATTTGACACACCTCCTAGGCATTATGTGGCATGCTTAGGGTCTCCCTCCACAAGCTAATAGAGCATGAGGAACTATTATCCAAAGTAAGGTCATTATAGTTGAAAAATAGGAAAACAGAAGTCAAAATCTTGTTCTAGGAGTTTTAAAACTAAGGCTCCTGAAATGCAGCCTTCAGTCTTTGAATCCACCCAACCCATTCCCAACACAAAAGACTAAAGATTCCAAGGATACAAGGAAAAAGTGAGTTGAAGGAACTCACAGGTTGTCAGGGTCCTGTTCTGAGAAAGAAGAAGGGCAAATGTGAAGCTCTCCATGACTGGGACAGGGATTTCCTGCTTAGTTCCTAACTTGGGTCCATTCTCCTCTGAAGGGACATTTGAGTGCCTCTACAGGGACACCATTATCACCAAGAAGGACCAGCAGAGGAGGAATTTTCAAGAAGGCTTCCTCACAACAGAAATATTATGGAGGAGAACCACTCTGGGCTGTGTAACATTTAGAGGAGAGGGATCAGTTCCATGCCATCATCCTTAGAAAGATGCATCATTAGATGAGGAAGACCCAAGGCAAGATTTCCTCCAATGGGAAGTAGATATCTAAGCAGATGGCTACATGGTCAGAAAAATAAAAAGCAGTCAATTTAAAAAAAAAAAAAGTTTTAACACACTGCAACACTTAGGGATTACGGGAGAAAATACAGAATCAACTAATATTTCTTTAAAAGTAATGTTGGAACACAGGTTTGAAGCAGACAGGACGTTATGCAGAAATGGGCCCTGCAGATCCTACACAGCAAAGATTAGAAATAACAGCTGGTGCAACACATTTCTACTCTCCAGGCTCCAGGGCCACAGCAGAGTTTCCTGTCATCAAACCCCCAGGAGTAGCTTCCACGTCCAAGTTCTCTTCGTGGTTTAAGTTGGCTACCCGGTTTCATGCTTCAAGGGTACAAAAGAAAGGAAGAACAAAGCTCTCGTTCTGTCCCTCTCTAAGTCTTTCAAACAGGCATCCAAATGTCCTCTTGTATTTCCTTATCAATACCTACCTATAAAAGAGGCTTAAGATGTAATGTTTCTGTAGCTAGTTTTTGATTCAATGAAGTAGGCAGGGAAATGGGTACCACACAGCCGATTACATTCTCAGAGTGAAAACCAGAGACAAGTTGTATGTATAGATTTGTGAGCTGAGACTCACATATCCCACTCTGAGTCTGTGGAAGATTTAAAAACTGAAAGAAAACAGGGGCAATGTCACTGCTGTTCAGTTTGATCCAAGCATCTAGCCAATTGTCTGCTATTCACAGGCAATCAGTAAATACTTATTAAATGAATAATAAAATTATTAATGAAAAACAATGATGGGGTCAGAGAGACGCTCAATGAATAGAGAGTTTGCAGCACAAGTGTAAAGAACCAAGCTCAGTCTCCAGCACCCATGTAAACACACACACACACACACACACACACACACACACACACACACACACGGATGAATATATATGGTAGTGCACCAACTGGTATCACTTGAAGTTTACTAAATGCTTTAGTGTATTGTGACAGTCTCTTGTCTTGCTCACTGTAGTGTTGCTGAAGTCTATTTCTGGACACACAGTGGGACTGCAAAACCAGCTTTTCTTGCATGTGGGCAAAGCCACGTAAGTGTAACCAATGAATTGAGCAAAGGTGGGGTATATATCTTCTGACCCCAGGGGTATAACTGCTGGTGTGTGGTACATCAAAGCCCTCATTCCTACCACCAGCGCAGCTGGCCACCTGGGTGGTGGTTTCCCCAACAGCCAGACTCTGTGCCCTGCAGTGTATATTTGGCAAAGACAACATCACATATCTGAGAATTTGGGGCTTGCTTTCCATCTTACAAACTCTTTTAATGTAGTCAACTGAGGACTCATCTTACTTGCCATCAAACATGAGAAGCTTAGGTGGTAGATCTACAACTAAGTTGATTCTGAAGCACTTGAGTCATCTTCTAAAAGCCGAGTTCAAAATTAGCAATTTGATGTGACTCCCATATTAAACAAATCCACTGTAAACCAAGAACAGGTAGGGTAAAAAATATTTCCAAGTCAAGTGTCACCAAACCTAGACTCTCTCTTTTTTTTTCTCTTTTAAGAGTCCTGCTTAATATCTAAAAATTACTTATTCCATTTAGAAATAAACTAGAGAGTGAAAATAGAATATATTATTTAGCCATAAAGAAGAATGAAATTACATCATTTGCAGGAAAATGGATAGAATTGGTTGATACCATGTTAAGATAACACAAGCCAGATGCAGAAAGACAATAATGTCATGTTTTCTTTCATATGAAGAAGTTTAACAAAATGACCTGACCATAGAAGAAAGACTGTTAGAAATAGGAAAGAAGGGAGATAGACAGATAGATCACTCTAAGTTCAAGGCCTTTCCCACGACAGCTAGGGCTATGTGGAAAGTCAAAAACAAACAAAACAAAACAAACAAACTAACAAACAAACTATAATAAAAAGATAAACATAAATATAGCCTGAGCTACCTGAGAAACCCTGTAACAATAGATAAATGGATGGATGGATGAATGCATGGATGGATGGATGGATGGATGGATGGATGGATGGATGGATGGATGGTTGGATGGTTGGATGGTTGGATGGACGGACCAACAGACAGACTAGATAGATAGATAGATAGATAGATAGATAGATAGATAGATAGATAGATAGATAGATAGATAGATAGATAGATAGATAGATAGATAGATAAAATGACAGATAAAACTCAGAAAGGGTTTAGTAGGCAACCTGGGTAGTAAAGGATGATACTATAGACATTAAAACATTGCTGGCCGGGCGGTGGTGGCGGCGGCGGCGGCGGCGGCGGCGGCGGCGGCGGCGGCGGCGGCGGCACACGCCTTTAATCCCAGCACTCGGAAGGCAGAGCCAGGCAGATCTCTGTGAGTTCAAGGCCAGCCTGGGCTACCAAGTGAGTTCCAGGAAAGGCACAAAGCTACACAGAGAAACCCTGTCTCAGAAAAACAAAAACAAAAACAAACAAAAAAAAACATTGCTGATGTTAAGGATTTAAAATATTTATGGGTATTCTCTACCAAAATTTCTAGCTTTGTTTTCCTATAATCCTGAGTTTTTGCATCTTGCTGATGATCATAGCCAAAGCTTCCAGTAGTGCCAGGAAGTCCAAGAACCAAGCATTTCCAGTCAGTCCACTGGTAGCATTCTCGGTACCTACTGTCAGGGATACAAACCCCTTTACTTTAACAGTGACAAGAGATGGTGACACAATTTGAGTAAGAGATTAACTCATCACCATTCCAGTTCATATCTAATGCATCTCTGTAGAGAACCCTAAAAAGTCACCAATGACAAGCTACCTGCAAGGTGATTTGGCCCAAATATTGTGTGTCCAACTATTTCAAGAAAAACTTAATTTCAGATATAGCATATGCTTGATGTGGAACACCACCTGGGTTCTGCTTTCTCTCTGAAATTGTAACTGGGTTACAGTCAGGTTTCCATGGAATTATTTCCTTTAGACAACTAGAGTCAAAAGAGTTAGTGTCTCTCATGGTACCCTAGATCCACGTGACTATCATAAAGAAACATGTATGTAGTAGTTGTGAGTGTGGTGGTATCTACAAGCTTGTTCATTGGTATCCTTTCAGGCTACCCATTCATACAGCATGGTTGTACATTCTCGATCACTGTGGATTTGACTTTATGTTTGATGACAAAATATTCAGCTCTGTACAACTGCTAGGACACCACTCTGTGCCTCTTTGACCCTTAGTAATTTAAACCCATTTCCTTCCTTATGCTCCTAAGAGGAGGCTTAATGGAATTTTGAATTTCCCTATCACAAAACTTCTTAAGGTTTTTGTCAAAAACGATTTGAAATACCACATAAAATGTTGTACTCACATCCCTCATTACCACTTCCAAATAACTGGGTTACATAAATAAAACATTCCATGAAAAATGCTTGACTACAATTTATGGGAGGTAACTTGAACAAGAGCTGGCTTATTGTGGAAAACTCAGCCTATCTTTTTCCTGACCCTTTTATTCTATACAAGGAGAGAAATTTATGTCAGCTTAAAAAAAATCTATTACTGCTTCTCATAACTGAATCCATTCTTTTTCTCCATGATCCATCAGGGTAAAAACAGAAATAATAGATTGCTTTGACAGAACTTGAACATAAATGTCCCCAAGAATCAAACATAATGAGTTAAACAAGTTTCACACGGTATTAAAACAGGAAAGGATAACCACTCTATGTTTCAAAACCAGATCTCACTACAAATTTATTATCAGCTACCACAAAAAAAGTACATAGCATTTGAATTTACACAATGAAATGGGAATATTTCCATTCGTTTATTATACATATGCCCCAAGCAGAATCTTCCCTGGAGGAATTAACTCAGAAAAGGGAGTCCTTTTATTATATTATTTTAACCAACTAGTTGTTGAAAATCATCTCCTGGGTTAGATTAGACTAGATAACTTAAATAATTGAAGTAACTCCATGCTCTGTTATCTGATTAAAATATTAATACTTTTACATCTCTGAGTGCTTCTATAGCTTTTATCTCTAGATGATCCAGACTGCAGTCTTCAGAAATGCTTGAGATGATAAATGGATGCATTCATGTACATAGATTAATTCCAACAGTTAATTCATCTTAAATGGTTTTGTTAATGGACACCTATCCATCAACTAATCTCTAATTTTATTTGAATAAACAGCTTGTCTTGGAGAAATTCATATCCCCAGCTACAGTGCAGACTTTCTTCTAAGCCAATCAACACACAGCACTCACATTCACTGTACTGTTTGTTGTCCAGACTTGGGCACAGGACTTGTGTTTGCCACCCGCTTCCCCTCAAAAGAAAAGGTTTTTTTTGTTTGTTTGTTTTTTAGGAAGCTTAGGATAATGCCTAAGTGTGAAGCCATTTTTCTCTTGTTGGCTAAAGGAGAAGAAGGAGCCTCAGTTACTACTGATGGCCATCTGTGACCACAGGGACACAGACAACGCCTGTGGTAGATCGGAAAGTTTGATAGGCTTTGAGTCTTAAGTGATGTGATGGCTAGCTGTACCTGAGAGCTTGACACAACCCAGAATCACCTGGAAAGAGAGGCCCAATGATGGGTTGCCTATATTGGATTGGCCTGTGGGCATGTCTGCAGAGAATTGTCTTAATTAAGTTAATTGATCTGGGAAGATCCAGCCCACTGTGTGATTATTCCCTAGGCAAAGGATTCCACACTTTTTAAGTGTATAGAAATTGACCTGAGCACAAGCAAGCAAGCAAGCCACACAGGCAGGTACTTATTTCTCTCTCCTCTTAGACTGTGGATATGATGTAACCAGTTGCTTCAAGCTCTTGACATTGTGACTTCCTGCAGTGATGGACTGACCTGGAATTGAAAAATAAAATAAACCCTTTCTCCTCTAAGTTGCTTTTTGTAAAGATTTTTACCATGGGCAACAGAAAAGGACCTAGGACAGTGACATCACCAAACCACTAGTGTTTAGTCCCTGGAGCCTTGCCCCCTAGTTTCTAGTTAAAAGAATTGACATTTTTTTAATTGCCAGTAGATTTTTGTGACCATCTAGGTAATCTATTCTCTCTTAAAGAAGGATGAAAGGTAAACATGATATGCCCTGTTTCCTTTTGGTATGTTCATTCAGTGCTGTGCATTAGAAGGTCTTGAAATATATAAATCTTGACTTTGACATCACTTTGGAGAAGTCTTGTTAGCCATTCACCAGGCAGAATGTTTGATACACTCACTGCCTAAGCACACGAAGAAGTTCTTACCAAAGTGAGAAAAAATTAAGATACTAAAAAACTTCCTGTCTTAACAGACAAATGCTACAGTTCATAACCAAGTTCAGACATTATCCCAAGACTCAAGAGCTGAAGCAGGGCTTGGCCTGTTTTGTAGCCAATTTAAAACTGGCCTGTGTGTCAAAGGAACTTTTTATTGTTGCTTAGAAAGCGGCAGCAATTCTCCAGCTCTCCTCCAGCTCCCCTAAACCCCGTTAATATCTATTTTTCAGACTGGGTGGGCAATGCGGTGGTTCCCTTGTATTCCCAAACATAATAATTCATCAGTTTTGCAACCTGATTCCCGACATTAAGAGATTAAAACTAATGCAGACGATTCTCTGACGGCACATACTGAGGTATAGAAAAACACCATCATTTCCTTCTACAAAATGAGAAAGATTTTAATTCTTTTTCTCAACAGCTGCTTCATTTTCTTATGCATAGGAAAACTATGTGCAATTACTTCAAGTACAATCAAGTCATTTAACATGGCTTTGCCATCATTGTAGTTACAGGATATTTTAAAAGAGAGGGAAAAAAATCTCCAAGCACAGGTCCTGCTGTGCTACAGAGCAATCAGATTCCTTCATAATAACAGCCTGATGGGATTCAGCGATTTGAGGAATAATGAATAACCATTCTAATCAGTAAACAGGAAAATGCTACAACAGCTACTGAGTAAAAACTATCATCTGTTGATTCTCTTGATCGGCATTTCCAACAATAAATAGAAATGTGAGTAGTTCTTAAAAGGAAAAAAAAAATAACTTCATTTAGCGTGTTTGATTGTACCAGGCAGTGAGAAAATGACATACATCTTAGACTGTCCTGCAGTGCTCCCCAGTCAATAAAATACACAGATAATCTTTTTTAATATATAACACATGGCTGAGTTCACCCTACCACCTGAATATGTCAAAAGAAACTGATTTCACAGTTGGTTTATAACATTGTATTTATGGACTGATGATTCTGATTTTCTTCACGTCTTTGTTGTGTTTCTTCTTCTTGGTGTTCACTTTATGAAATTATTTGTATCTGAATATGAAGTGTCTGTTTCAAAGTAGTCTTCAAGTTTCCAGTGCAGGGTCTCAAATGTGGGCCGCTGCTTAGGTTCTGCATTCCAGCACTCCAGCATGATGCTGTAGAACTGCTGTGGACAGTTCGATGGCTGTGGTAGTCTGTAGTTTTGACTCAGCATCTGAATTACTTGAGCACCTGTCATACCTACGAAACAGAATAGAACAAAAAAAAATGGACAATCAGAGTCTTCAGTTTATAGACACTGAACTCTAGGTTACAATGCAAATTCTTTCCCTTGATAGAGCTGTGAGATCCACCATCCACCTCCCAGGATGGAGACATTAAACTAAAACCTGCAGGAAGTCATGTCTATAAGACTGCAATTCAAGAGCAAAGGAGAAGAAAGCAATAAACCACCTCATTAATGCAAATTATCGTCATCAAATTTTATCTATCGAGCTCCTACAGGCACATAGTGTGGTCAGCCTCATAACTCTGCCCTCTAAGTCTGGGCAAAGCAGTTAAAGTCCCATCTAAGCCGGTGACCTGCAGCGGAAGGGCCCACTTCTGAATTAATCACTCACCACTGTACGGCATTTTGCCGTAAGTAATGATTTCATAGAGAAGGATTCCAAAAGACCACACATCAGACTTAATGCTGAATTTATTAGTACGAATGGCCTCAGGCGCAGTCCACTTCACTGGCAGCTTTATTTCATGTTTAGATTCATAGATGTCTTCATTCTCTACCTGTTAACGAATCAAGGATTCAAGCCAAGTTAGTAATTGGTTGTGCTGCCCTTGTTTAGTTGTGACCTGTTTCACGTGAAAATTTACAGGGAAATATTCCACATGAGCTTAGATAAATTTCTATTACAATATCAGATATTATGACCCAGATGTATAAAATTAGGAGAATCAGTGAGAAGTCATTAGCAAGATGTTTCTTGAGAACATACTATGTGCTAATAATAGCCTTGGAAGGAGCATCAATCTATTGCATGCAGGAGAATTTCCGATAACTTGCATTTACATCAATCATTTACAAATTGAAAAAAAATGAGGAGAAAGAACAAAGGAAAAGGAGGAGAAGAAGAAAAAGAGGAAAAGGAGGGGGAGGAAGAAGAAAAGGATGCCTCTTTTTATTTGTTCTTGGTATTGAAGAGCTTCTGATATTAAGGCTAGAGAGATGGTTCAGCAGTTAAGGGCATTTGCTGCTCTTGAAGAGAACCCAGGTTTGGTTCCCAGGACCTATATGGCAGCTCATAAATATCTGTAACTCCAGCTCCAGAGGATCTGGGGCTTTCTGGCTTCTGCAGGCACTGTGCCCATGCATATGATGCATGGACGTACACACAGGCAAAAATGTGTATATACATTAAATAAAAATAAATAAAACTTTTTAAAAGGCTAACAATGATTATGATTTAAACCACTTGCTAATACCAATAAAAGCAGTGTCTAAATAATTTAAAAATTTATCAACAGAGTGTGTTTCTAATTAATTTCTAAAAAAGAAAAAGTGATATGAAAAAAAATCTTTACTTGTTGGGTTCCATTTCTACAGTCCTATTATTAGTAAATGATGTGGAAATCTAAAGTTCATATTTAAACACCTCCTATGGTACTTATTGGCACATTCTTATTGATGGCACAAAACAGGGTGAGTATGAGGAAATGAAACCCCAGTGGTTCCATTTTGGAAAGATGGATCAGGGGAGAAACTACTTTCTGGACAAGCATGATTCCCAGCGCCCACATTGAAAAAAAAAATAGGTGATGTGATACATGCTTGTAGCCCCTACGCTAAGGTGAGGAAACAGGTGGGTCCTGGAAACCTGCTGGCCAGTCAATCTAGCCAATATGATATCCACAGGTTCTATGAGAAACCCTACACCAAAACCAAAGTAAAGCCTAGCTTGTCTCAATAGATTTGGAGAGAGAAAGAGCAAGAGAGACCATGGAACATGAACATGACAACATGGAGTTGGATGGGTAGAGAGATGGGAGATAGACCTAGGACAATTTGGGGGAGAGGATGAATATGATCAAGATACATTGTATGAAATCCTCAAAGAACTAATAAAAACATTTTACTAAGTTAGAGAAATAATTGAAGAAGAGACCTCAATGTCAACTTCTGGCCTCTACATTTACTCATACAGATAAGACCACTTGTACACACACATTTATAAAACACACAATGCCCACATACATATAAATGTATGGAGAGTTTATGATTGCTTGCAGAATCATGATAGCAGCATGTATTGTCAAGTGAGCAAGGGCAGATACAGTCTACTACTTTCTGTAAAAGATATGCGAAAGTAAATAGATGTGGCTGGTAGCATTTGAAAAATAGACCATAAATTCAACCAGAAACTTAATTATGTACTTATTAATCTACCTGAGCATTGTTTTGCTTCATTGCCCCACCCTTTGATGAAGAAATAGAAATAGAAAGGTACTCTGTCCCTAAGATCCTTGACTACTTGCCTTTATCAATGAAGACAGATAAACAGCACAGCTGCTTTTACTTGCTTGTTTTGTGTATGTGGCTTTGTTACTTTTCTTGCAGTTATTGTTTGGAGACCAGGGTCTCACTGAAATTCAAAGTCTGACCTTGAACCCAAAATCCTCTTGCCTCGCCATCTTGAGTGTTGGCATTCCAGCTTGGGTACCACACCAAGATGAGAAACATAGTTTTAAATAATAATCATGAACATAAGGCTCTATTAACCTGATTGGTGTTGAACCCACTATAAGAACTAATTAAAGCAAAGGTAAATCTACCTTAAAGACTCTTGCAAGTCCAAAATCTGCTACTTTGTAGATATTATGTTCACCAACAAGAACATTTCTTGCAGCCAGATCCCTGTGGATATAGTTCTGGGACTCCAGATAGGCCATTCCTGATGCCACCTGTGCCGCCATGTCTACCTGCTGAGTCAGCTGGATTTTTGACCCACCATCACCTAAACAAAAAAGAGAAAATGGGAGATTATTTTGGAAAATACTAAACTACCAAAGTGAATTCTGAGAATTCTGATAAATCAATCATATGTGATATGACACCAATCTACCAGAAAAAAAAAAAAAAAAACACCATCACAACACAGGTACCAGTCTGTGTGTTTTCAAAAGCACACATCATTGATTTGCCCCTTCATGGGAAATGTCATTTGGGAGCTTCTGCCTTTTTAAAACGCATGTCCAGGATAGAGAGGTGGCTCAGTGGATGAGAGTTTGAATAGTAGATTTCCAGTACAGATATAAAAAGATCTGGTCATGGTTGAACATGCCTGTAATCCCAGTGTTGGAGAGGCAGAGACAGGAAGAACCCAGAGCTTGTTGGCTAGCCAGTCTCATCAATGAATGAGCCCCAGACTCAGTGACTGCGTCTCAAATAATAAAGCGGAGAGTTATTGAGGAAAGTACTCAATACTGACCTCTGACCTACACACACACACACACACACATACACACGATACATAAACACTCCATTTTTTAACAGGAAAACAAACTGCAATGTTGACTTTAGTCATTGAGCTGCTGAAGTGGTGACAAGCTGGCTAAGCCAAAGAAAAGTTTTCATCCTTCTATCATATTTCTTTTTTTTTTTTTTTTTTTTTTTTTTGGTTTTTCGAGACAGGGTTTCTCTGTGTAGTTTTGCGCCTTTCCTGGAGCTCACTTGGTAGCCCAGGCTGGCCTCGAACTCACAGCGATCCGCCTGGCTCTGCCTCCCGAGTGCTGGGATTAAAGGCGTGCGCCACCACCGCCCGGCTCGATATTTCTTAAAAGTTAGATCACTAATAAATTTTAAGAGTATACCACTTATAAAATATATACATCCCATTTATACCCACATGCACAATGCATTTTTAATTTCCCTTCTAGTTTTGCTATTCTCAGAACACATTGTACATATCTCCAGTATAAAGATGCCTTAAACGGACAGAAATTCACCTACCACTCACTCTATATAAATAAGTACAGAAATTTACATAGTAGAATAGGCTTGGTAATTAGTAGAAGGCCAGTGTTATCTTTGGAAACTCTAAAATTTCATAAGTCACCCTCAGGTTAAACTACCATACTGTGGGCTAGTATTCTCAGGCATCTAGAAAATTGGTGTTATTTCACAAAAGGGCCAACTCCTGCTCTCCTTGCCTTCCTAAATCAAACATTATTTCATATAGCTAACTGGACTTGCGGACATTAGGCTTAGACATAAGCCCTGACTTCAGAAATAGCTATACATAGGAGGTAGGGAGACTGACACCAGGGTATCAGATTTGATGTCAGGGCTACTGTTCATATTGCTTTGTAACTTTGAACAATATGGCTAACATCCTGAGCCTCATGTCTTCATTTACATAGTGATAGCAGTAATTATCTCAAAGTATCCATTGTTAAAGTGGAATTTCAAATGAATTAATACATGTAAAGTACTTAACATGATATCAGGTACCTAAGAAGAGCCCAATAGATCCTAGATGTTAATATTATCATTGCACCTATGCAAAAGTGGAGCAATTTTAATTCCCCAGTGATATATGGGAATTACCCATGTGGAATTGGCTGAAAGAAGATAAGCCTGTGGGTCTGGAGCTCAGGGTTGCAGCTAAAGGTACAAATGTAATGGTTGTGTTAATGAATGGGAACAAGTGTGTTAGATTCCTAGGAAGAAACACATTTCATGAGAACATCAACGTTTAGAGTCGGCAGAGAAAAGAAAACTGGGAAGAATCAACCAGAATCATGAAAAACAAAGATGCTGTAACAAGTCAAAGGTGTTAAGAGAAAACGACCATCATAGTCAAATTAGATAAAGAGACTCAGTAAGATAAAGGAAAAAGGCAAGTAAAGAGGAGCCCTTGATGAGCATGGTCACAGAAATAACAGGATTCCTAGTGATGATGCATAGGGCTGGGGAGGGTGTGGAGATAGCCAGATGAAACAGCAAATTCCAAAATGCTTGTCTGAAAACTGGCCGGCAGTTCAGCTCAGTGGCAAAGCTCCTGTCTAGCAGGACACAGAGTTCAGTCTTCAACCAGGGAGAAAATAAGGAGGCAAAAAGGGTCCGGTAAATGCTAGGTCAAGAGGAAATAACTAGTGTAAAATGCAGGACAGTAAGAGGTTATGGGAGCTAGAATATTCAGACATTTTTGGGATGCTTGCTATGTTCAAATTCTTTGGGAGAGCGCTGAATATTTTCTTAACTGTTCATGTTACTACATTAATGACATGCTAAGTTACTGTATAAGATATATATACTTTCTACATTTGTAGTGACTTTTCCAATAAAAAGGAGAATAAATAGAATTAAGAAATAAATAAATTTGAGAGTTAAATATCACGAGCATTTGTATATTATATATATACATATATATATATGTATATATATATATGTATATATATATATATGCCCACAGAGAGAGAAACACACGCACACACATTTCATGAGGTAAGAACCATTATTATGTGACTGATGATTCACTAATCATTTGAGTGCTGATTTCTTTTCATCCAGGACACACACAGAAAAATCACATTTAAGTTGGGCCCCTTGCTAATTTGGAACAATAGGATATGTGCAGAAATCAACAGAATCTTCAGTTCTGACCCTTAAAACCCCCTCAACTCTGAAGCTACAGGGATGAATTTCATAATGTAAAGTCATCCAAATCCTTGTCACTTCTCAGAGAAAGACACCTAGAGAGCCATTTATCCATATTAAAAAATGGTTAATTTTGTGTGTGAAGTCACAAAAGCTTTAAATTGTATATTATGGTCTCTAACATCAGTTACTTGGTTGAAAACCAAATAGTATCCTGAAGATGAAAGAAAGCTCAGCATGGAGCATAAGGACTGCTCAGATGGCCACAACAGCCTGCCTTTTAGTATCAAATCCATTCAATAACGAGAGAGGTATAGGCAATTGTAGAAGCTGGTGGCTAGCCATAGGTGGTGTTAATCCTAGAATGGCTCCCACTGATCCTTGCTTCCTAGTCATCATCCCCTTCCCTTGGGCTGGGCTGAACCCAGTTACACATTGAACTGATGCGATATGGAAAAACCGAGGGAACAGAATTTCCAAGATTAAGTCACAAAGGGCTGGGGCTTTGTCATACTGATGCTCACTACTCTCTTGCTTTCTCACTTGCTCACACTACTGTGACAAGCTGCCGAGTTATAAGCTGTCCTGTGTGACAAAGAGGGCCAAACAGCCTCTCACCAAAACCCAACAAGGAACTGACTTCTTCAATATAACAGCCCAGGATAAGCCAGCTCTTTCCAACAATGTGAGTTGGTTTGGAAATAGATGCAGCCCTATTAGAATTCTGAGATGATTTTGTCAAATTCTGGCACCTGAGCCATGAACTATGATCCCTAAGCTATGAAACCCAGTAAGCCACAACCACATTCTTGATTGTCTTCATTGGGATTACTATTGTCGTGACAAAACACCATGACCAAAAGCAACTTGAACTCACTGTCCCATATAACAACAGCTCGTCATCAAAAGCAGTGAGGGCAGGAAATCACACAGGGCAGGAACTTGGAGGCAGGAGCTGATGCAGAGACTGCTGAGGGGTGCTGCTTACTGACCTGCTCCTCATGGCTTCTTCAGCCTGCTTTCTTACAGGGCCCAGGCCCACCAACCCAGGAATGGTACCTCCCACGATGGACCAGGCCCTCTCCCATCAATCACTCATTAAGAAAATGCCCTATAGGCTGCCCTACAACCCGATCCTATGGAGGCATTGTCTTCATTGAGGGTCCCTCCTCTCAGATGACTTTAGCTTGTGTCAAGTTGACATAAAACCAGCCAGCACACTGACTACAGCAAGTGGCATAATAAATGTTTGCAAGATAACAACAGACAACTAATTCAGGCTAGGGAAACAATGTTAATGCTATCCATGGTATCAAAGCAGAAACCACGGTCCCAGATATTCACTTGAAATGGGTTGTTAACCTTCCCATGCTTGTTTCTTTAATTGTAAACTAAGAATATTTGCCTCATAACATCTTAGAAAAATGAGTTAAGTTCATGCTTGTAAGTAATCTGGATCAACATCTGACACATGGAAAGTACTACAGTATTTTTTTAAAGAAATAATATACGTGTCCTCCCCTGTTATCACCTCATGTATCTGATTTCCAGTAAATAATCTAATTAAATGCATAGACCAATATACAAACTGCTGTTTACTATTATTTCTCATTCACAGGGCTTCTGACTACCCATAGGAACAGGCTGCAGAATAGACATTCTAATCCAGAACTGTTTGCGGCTGAAATGTTATGATCACAGAAGCTATTCTGTGCTGCCTGCCTACACATGCCTTGCCTGTGACTCTAAACACACAACAGTAGAGGAGTATGGAGACACCTTCAGGCTTCTGAAGGACAACAGTTATGCATTCCTGCTTGACTGAAGGCGACACTGATGAAAATAATACGCTTGCCTACTTCAGTCCACTTCAGCAAGCTGTGCGTGAAAATCATGAACCATATATGGGAACCTACCCAACTTACAAAAA
The DNA here is from genome assembly GCF_049852395.1 of Peromyscus maniculatus bairdii. Taxonomy (NCBI): domain Eukaryota; kingdom Metazoa; phylum Chordata; class Mammalia; order Rodentia; family Cricetidae; genus Peromyscus; species Peromyscus maniculatus. Next base: position 20,254,175 of record NC_134867.1, read on the forward strand.
CAGAAAATGTTTGTTACTCCTTAAGGGGTATGTAGATGCCTGATATGTGTTAGATTTTTTTGTATTTATTGAGAAAAAAGGAAGCTCAATAAGCTAAATCAAAAACAGATATTTACTTTCTTTAAGTTTCAGTAAGATGTTATTAGTAAAATATGTATGTAGGTAAACACATTTTGCTATATTGCCTGGATTACCTGAAATACCCAGGTTTTCTTCAACGGTATTTATTAAAGGGCCAATAAATCAGTCATTCAGTATTTATTTTGCCCCCCAATTATAACATTATTCAGTTTGTGGGCATCTGAAATGTGAAGATTTCTTTTACAAATATTAATTATGAATGTGCACATAGCTGTTTTTTCACATGATTCCTCTTAAACACTTGTGGCCAAACACTGGAAAGGACATCCCTGCTCACACTGACGTCATCCTGTTTGTCACATTAAACTGTCTGGTTTCAGTCTATAAAGAAACCTGCGTGACTTAGAATATACTCAAAACATAACTTCAGTGGAAAGCAATATAAAGCTATTTTCTGTCATAGCTTCTTCTTTTCACAGCCTGTATGAACGCCCATTTTGTTTAAGTTTGTGTTACTTGGATGGAGTGAAAGTGAGAGACCTCTTTTTCCCTGAGTTCTCATCAGCAGAGCAATGCAGCTGCTCATTCTTGAAACCAGACATCTATCTGCCTCCCCCATCTCCCAGTACAGTGCCGAGCAACACTGCCATGCAGAGAAATGCTATCACTTGATCACAGAGTGCATCGAGTGTATTCTACATCCTCCCCTTCCTTTGATTAAACACACAGTTAAGAGTGAGAGTGTCCATGTGTTTAGAGATTTTTTTTAAACAAACCAAGTAAAAAAATGGAGTTCTGAAATCTACTCTTCTACAAAGGTGACTTACTCCTGTCCATGTTGGTGACTGCTTTCTTATATGAAGATGCAAGGGTGCCTTTACACTCTTCCATAAAAAGCATTTAGACCAAGCTTCCCTCTCTGATTTCTTTCATCTCCATACTTACTGAGATGTGTGATTGACATGAAATTTGGTACTTTAAGGTAGTCTTTTTCTCACAGAGTATATTTAATAAAAATGGTGTATAAGTAAAAAAATAATAAATATCAGTAAGATACAGAAATATATAGAGAGATAGATGATAGATAGATAGATAGATAGATAGATAGATAGATAGATAGATAGATAGATAGAAGATAGATAGATAGATAGATAGATAGATAGATAGATAGATAGATAGATATCACCAAATATTCTCAATGCTAAAGTATTTTAATGGGCTTCTCCCATTTTGAAGAAAGTTATTACCAAAACAAATCAGCTAGAGACTACAAAGACTGTTATATAGGAAAAAAAAGTGTACATTCTTTCAAGCATGCATTACACTGGAATCCGATTACAGAGGGCGTGGAAGGTTTTCACCAACATGCCCAATACTGGAAGACTGGATCACAGGCTTTGATGTTCTGAAGAACTGGCCTAAGAATCACCTAAGGTCACGGGACTTCCATGACCACCGTGCATCAAAACTAAAGCCAAGTTCACAAACCTGCAGCAATTTACACCTCCTATTACATCAGATCTCTTCTGTTAAATCTATTACATGCTATCACTAAAGTGTCTTTTGGCTCAGCAAGAGTAACAGAATCCTTTCAAGGTTATTTTATTGAGTTTTTACCTCCTTATTGGTAAAGACTTAGATGTAATAAATAGGCACTCATTACTCCTCCTATCTGCAAAATATCTTTGAACACAAAGGCCTTAGTAAATTTGCCCCTGGTGGCCTCATCCAAAGACAAGGTAATCCTGAGTAAATCACATCAACAGGCCTAAGAAATCCTCAAAGTCTGAATTTTCAATGGACCAACCAGAGCTCTTCCAGTTAGTGCCTCAGTCTCAAAACTTGCTGACTCCAAATCCCAATCTTATTAGTTTATGGGTGACCTCAACTTAACTATTCAGTCAGTCACCATGTAAGAGTAAACACACCCCTGTGCATCAGACATTGCTCAAACACTGAAACAGAAACACCTTCCCGTCCTTGTGGGGCTAAGTTTAGGAGATGCTACACATAAGCTAGATAAACAAATCAGTACTGCTCTCAGATGATTAACAACTAAGGGTTAAAAACAGAAGCAGGGAAGAGGAACATGAGGAACCAAGAGAGAGATGAAATTCCAGGATCTGACAGTTGGCCAGCCAAAGCTTCGCTTAGATGGAAATGTCTGTGCAGACTTCCAGGAACGGAGAAGTAAGCACAGCCTAGTCCCATCCACCAGAGGAACATGCAGAGTCTCGTGCTCCTTTCTCAGGCTGCAATGTCCACCCACACTGGAACCCAGACTTCAGCCCTGGCCACTTAAGGATCACAGAGATCCTGCTGAGCCTCCCCCAGTTAGCAACACTCATCCCTGTCACAGCCCCAGCCACTACCACCTGAGAGCCACCACAGACTTGCATACCTCCTACAAATAGCACCACCCACTCCTGCTGTGACCCCAGCCCCTGCCACCTAAGGACCAGCTACATAATGGTGCAAGCCTTCCATGGCTGTCTGAGTATCTGCAGCAAGCACCTGCGAATTCTCTGGAAGGCCTGTTGCTATGCTCAGAAGCTGCAGCCAGCACTAGGTGGGCTAAGACTACTTCTGATACCTTACTTGCACATCAATACCTGAGTGGTCCTGGGGTTGACTCTCAAGCACCATTCAGCTGGCCCATAACCTGACAAGTATGGGTAACAGCAAACAGGGATCTAAACAGTCACTCAACAAAACTTGGACAAATACACATACCAAAAACACGACCAACAACCTAACTCCAGATGCCTAGGTCCTACCACAAAATAGAACGTGAAAAACCAACACAATATATCTCCCCCAAAAATTAGTACTACCATAGTCATGTTCCCTGTGGAAATAACTCAAACGATACACACAACAAGGATTTAGAAATAACAATCATAGATATGTTCAAGGAGCTCAAGAGGATATGGATGAACACAAGCATTCAAACACCAAAAGCAGATGACAGTAACCAGAATATAAATTACAGTAGGAATGCATGTTAGAAGAACTCTCATTTGCTGGGTAGTCTGAGGATGGACATCGCAGAATGAGAAGAACCAAGAAGGAAAGATAGGCTAGACAAAATAAATTAGTTAAATAGTCAAACAGGCCTAAATATTGGGAATTCACAATTCCACCTAATGTGGCTGGTATAGGTGACATTTGCAATGCACTTTATTGGATATGACAGAGAATCGCTCTTCTGCATTGTTCTAGGAATAAGACATGAAGCGTCAGTGACTGAAGCTAATTCTTCTGTGGTAGGCCCATGTTCTGAGGCTGCTAATTTTTGATAAACTCATGCAAGGGAACTGAGTATATTTCAGTATTTCACAGCGCTATGTAGGACACGTCATGATCTCTGTTCTTTTGTTTTGGTTTTTTCACAAGTTCCCCCTTGAAAGCACAGTGCTCTCTCTTCCTGAACCCTTCCTTCCCCTCTTCTTACCTGCTCATAATCCTCTCAGTTTTACTCTGATATTGCAAAAAAAAAAATCAGAGGAAGTCTCTGTTTTCCAAGCATGAATTATTCTCTCAGTACTTTATCTCAATTTTGAACATCTTGTTTCAATGCTTATTGTTTTATTATTGTTGAATTATTCATTTGTGATAAACATTGCAGTGCCCTTACTGTGACTACAGGGATCAAATGGAGCAATAGAGCAATACTATGTTTCTGCCGTTTAGTCTGAAAATTGTAATGATGCCTAGCCCCGGTGGTAGCTTCAAATAACCACCCCCCAGACACACAGACACACAGACACACACAAGTACAAACTTAAGAGCAAAGAGTCTAGGATACCTTTCTCTGTCTTTCTCCAAAGTATTCCACGTCCACAAACTGTACTCCATAGAAAATATTGGTCTATGACTAATAATGTTCAATTAGTTGGTGAAGGAAACACACAAAATACCCATCCACCAATTTCCCACACTATACTTAATTACTTGGTATGTCTATTGTTAACAATTTCATCTTTCACTACATAAATATTTTCCCCCTTTTGAGTACACAGAACATATTCCATTAAATAGTAGTTGAGCTGGTCAATGTTACAACATTCATTCCTACACATACACACATTGTAAACATCTTTTGGGTTATAGAAGGCTTGCTAAATTGACATTTATGGGACTAGCTAAATGAAATTCCTCCTTTTCTTCCTTTTATTAAGTCTTCAGCTTACTTTGGAGATATTCTTGCAGACTTCCATGTCTCATCAACTCTGTAATAATATAAATTGGATCTTCTAAAGTGCAAACAGCATACAGCTGGATAAGCTTTGGATGTCTCAGGCTCTTCATTATCTGTGCCTCCCTCAGGAAGTCATTTGGATCCATCGAACCTGAAACAAGAAGGAGAAATCACTTCATGTCACTGAGGCATTTCTATCCTCACAGCAGCCTGGTGGGAATCACCGAGATTGCCTCCTGCTTCTCAGTAATGTAAGAGCATCAACATCGCAAATCTTCAGAGTTATCAAAGAATGGAATCAGTTCAGCCGGGGCAACCTAATTACTACATGCACCGTTGTGTCAGGGGTATGCCACGATGTGTCAGTGGAGAGCAAGTGGATTCAGGTCCGTATGAAAAATGAAAAGACAGAAAAATACTGACAGTGTAATTGATGACATGAGGCGGGCATCTTCACACAAGGAAAGAGTGCCTCTTAACACAAACACAGGCAGACATGGAATGTTTAATTACTCCAGGCAGAGTGCTTGGTTTCAGATCCAGAAAGGACTGACTGCTGTCCTATTCTTGGTGCTCACTGTCCACTCTGGGAACAGCTGGAAAATACCTTAATACAATGATTTTGCCATATTCCATTGTGAAGTATGCCTTTGTGGAAATACAGGGTATAGGCCAAATAAATGTTCTGGGACATTTCTACAAGCTAACAGTTATTTTTCATCACCTTATATGTTTAGTATGAAACTGATACTCAACATTTTCGCCTGCATTATCCAGTTCCTCCATCTGAACCCTAAAGGTTTGAGGCTCTGAAGCCTCCTTTGAAAATGCATTAACAGTTAAATTGATTTTGAATGACCTAACTCAAACTCATAGGCAATGTATTAAAGAGTTAATGTCAAATAAAATGGAGAAGGAACAATGCCTGGAGTTTGCATTTCAACAGTAATTTTTAAATCTCTTGTTTTTATTATATAACATTCCAGAAGTATTACTGTGATTGATCACATCTTGATATTTGCTCGGGACACCATTCCATTCATCATTTGCACCAGACAAAGACTTCACAATGGACAACTGAAGCCAGGCAGAGACACATTTGGTAATGTGTGTGCTGTAAGGGTTGCACTGTGACTTGTCAATGTGATATTATGTTATACTACGCAGTGAAACAGTCCACCCTTGCAAAGTCTAGAAGTTCAGCCTCCAGGCTCAAACTTGAATTTGAAACAATTTCAGCTCTACTACTAGCTTGCTTTGTAGTCTTAAGCAGGTTGGCTGATCTCTCTAAACTTCGGGATAATAGCAGTGCCCAGCACACTTGAACCCAATAACTGCTGCTGCTGCTGCTGCTGCTGCTGATGATGATGATGATGATGATGGCGATGATTTTACATACTCTTGGGAAAACCAAACACATTAATTGTGTTTTTTCGTTAGCTAAGGAGAAGAGAAAAGATCTTAAAGAGGAAAAGAAATTAATCATTTCTCTTTTCATCACATTTTTTAGCTCCCTCAATGTCAACATTACCACTGGTCAGAAAGATTAAAATGTGGAATCATAGTAGAAAAATGTAATTGGGAATAAAAGAGACACATAAATCCTAACAAATCACTTGATTTTTGGTGGTTAAAAAAAAAACATATAGCAAATCCAGATACAGTATGAACCTCTCTTCAAAAAAAAAAAAAGTTAAGAAAGATGTATCTAACTCATAAAGGTGCAGGTGACAGCAACAGTTACAATCATCATTCAGACAATTTCTGCAGGACACTTAAACCATCCCCAAATCAAACTACGTACTGTGCTGACGTTGCAGCACTCTGGGAGCCCCTGTAGCTGAGGGCTCCTCAGATCATTCCTTCATGAGTGCTACAGCTGACCAGAAATGGAGTCAGACAGTCTCAATCTCCAGTCAGCTAGGAATGCAGCATTAAATATTAATTTTTGCCTGTCAAAGCCAGTGTGGGAGTTGATTTCAGGCTCATCTTTATTGCGTGGTAGTCTGCTAGGCAATAAATACCTGCTAAGATTGATTAATGGCCCCAGTAAAGTGAAGACATTTAACCAATCACCAAAGCTGTTTGTTGCTATTACACTGTAAATCAATAATAATTATTCCTGTTGGGGAGCAAACTATCATGGCTTTTTTTTTTGGCATAAGAAATATGACTTTTTGTTGTTGTTGTTCTCTTTTGACCTCCAGAGAGCCTTCCATAGAGAGTAATGTTAGAAAGGATTGCTTACTGTTTATCTTTGGAAAAAAATAATTAGATTGGACAATAAAGTTTCATCTCTATTGAAAACAAGATTAGCATTTAGAAGTGCATGTGTGTGGTAACTCTGAAAATATCAATGCTGGAATAGATTGTCCTCGCTGACAGCCATTAGGTGGCTTCTAGCCATAAACAAGTGTCTCTCTGATGTTTCACCTGGCAGAAGTGATCAATGGAACTGAATCCCTGTATGATCAAGCCTGAGCTTGGAAGCTGCATCTGCCTGCATCTGGAAGACAACACTTCATTAAGAACTTGTAATACAACCTTTGTGCCCACTGACCTAATCTGTCTTCATAAAACTCTACCAAGTTGGACCTGTGTTGATTCCCACATCCCAATGAGGAAATACAGGAAGTTTAGTGAACTGTCCAGAGGCAGAGAAGGACAGAGCCAAGTTTGAACTCAGGGTTATCTGACCCCAAACATTTAGCTCTTACCTGTTACACCACCATACCCCAACATTGTCAGTTCATAACACCCTTAATGTCTCAGTTGGCTTTAGTCACAATGCCCCAAGTCATGAACAATATTGAACACTTAATTTGATTGTCAAGTTAGATCCAAACAACTGCAAGTTGTCTTCTTAGGAAGCTATCGGAGAAGGTGATACAGGGGAGTTAAAAGGAAAAAGGGCAATCTATATTCCATTCTTAACTACAATTACTTCCTAAAGTGATACAATCAGCATAGGACATTGCATAACTTCTCAAATCTTGCAATCAGATTGAGTGCTGTTACCCTTTGTGCCTAGTCCATGTTGATTTTTGTGTGGATTTTGCATTTGAGGATGACAGTCATCAAAACCCAGCAGAGAGAAATCAAACTGGAACTAAGTTGGAAGCTCTTCCTCCACTTGCTGGCTATCACAGTGTGGGGGATGGGGAGAAGACGCGGTGCAGGATGCTGGGGGAGAAAAGTCATCATCAGTCTCGCTGGGCTGTAGACTCAGTGCTACAATGCTGACCTGCCCAGTAAGATGTGCCCACTCATGCAATAGTGGCAGGACTGTTATGGGGATAGCCAGATTTTTTTTTAATTAGATTTGAGGTCCTCTCCATGATAAAAAAAAAAAATCCATGCATGTACTAGGAATGGTATGAAAGAAAGAAAGAAAGAAAGAAAGAAAGAAAGAAAGAAAGAAAGAAAGAAAGAAAGAAGGAAGGAAGGAAGGAAGGAAGGAAGGAAGGAAGGAAGGAAGGAAGGAAGGAAGGAAGGAAGGAAAGAAAGAAAGAAAGAAAGAAAGAAAGAAAGAAAGAAAGAAAGAAAGAAAGAAAGAAAGAAAGGAAGAAAGAAAGAAAGAAGAAAGAAACAACAACAACAAAAAAAAAACTATGGCTAGTAGGTTCATAGGCCCTAGGAAGAAACCTACTGCTCTTGTTTTACCAAAAGGACATGCTCTCAAGTTGCCTCCCAAACGTTTATGTCTGTACCCCTAGATTCGTGCTGCTCTCAGCTGTAGGGAAGCTTCTTTCTATGGTGGGTTATGGTTAATGCAGAGACTCATAAAATGTCAAAGTATCGAGGTAAGTGACTGCGAAGAGCTCACACCTGAACAGGACATTCATATCACCCTCCACACCAAGGCTTGGGGAACATTCTAGAAGAGAGAAAGAGTGCAGGGTAGGCAGGAATCCTGGGAAACACTCTCTTCTGAACATGGCATGGCTGTTGCTGCCCTCACGGACTCACAGAAACTATGGTTGCCTGTACAGGACCTGCTCACAATTGGGCCTGTCTATATTCTATTATGGATTGGGGAAGGGACTCATCTTTACTCCTTCCTGGGGAGCTACTGACAGATACTGGCTTCTGGGGGAGAGAGAATCTTTTTCTTCAGTGGTATGGCCACTGGTGAGTTTCCCATGCTCCAGTGGGAATATCACTCCCACCCATATTTTTCCAAGCAATCCTGATTAAACTTAGTTGATCATCACACACACACACACACACACAAAAGACATGAAAATAGGAGAGGTAGTTGTGGGAAGAAGAAACAATTCAATGGGAGAAAAGGGGGAATTGAGAGCTTAATGGGCTATGTGAAGATGATAAAAAATATACATGTATGAAATTATCAAAGAATAACACCAAAATATGTCGTTTCACAAAAATGTGGTGTCAACAAAAAGAACATAACATTATCAAAAGCTGAAACTGAATTTCTTAAATACAACAACCTAGGGTTATATTCAAGATCTTACTTCTGATGTCCCTCAGCTGGTCAATTCCTTGGGGTTCTTCAAGGGTCCTGGCACACAGTTTGGGAAGCGTGGTACTACACAAACCAGCATCTGAGAAATGCCAAATGCTCAAGGCCACTCACTAGGAAGCTTCTGAAACTTTTAAGCACCGTGGACTAGGAAACAGTGAAGGTTCACAGAGCACAATAGTCTAGCCTGTAGTTATGATCTTTGCAGTGTTATTAGAGGTAGATACGAGGTGGCCAGAGCCTCAATGTTGTTCTTCCACAGAATGTCATTTCTATGGAGTATGATACAACCGTGACAAATGCGGGTCAGAAGCTTTGCCGCTTACTCACGATATAATAACAATAACAATATATTTTTTCAATATTGATTGTGAACCAGACACTATACACTATGTCTCTGTTAATAACCTAATTTAATCTTTGTAATAACTCTGCTAGAGTGGCCTCAGCATTATCTCTATTTCTCAAGCAATGTAACTGAGGAATGCAGTGTTTTTGACAAGTGCTTGGGTTATATAAGAAAAGTAACGCTAGGAAAGTTACTTAGTCTCTCTAAAGTACCTAACCTCACCTTTAAAATAGAAAAAATAACACCTGCATGACTAAATATTGATCTCAGTGTGGGGCATTTACCCACCAACTCCACAGTTCCCCCAGAGTTTTCTTGAATGTGAGCAGCGGGAAATATTAGATAGAAGGATTTAGATTGTGAAGATAAACAGACAGAAAATACAGGGTAGACTTGAGAGGGACTGGAACCTATTCCAAAGGGCCCTAACTGTCTCTGCCCCAGGATATTTATAGAGACGCCAAGGGGTGGAGCAAAAGACCTCCTCCCCCAGCACAGCCAAGTGCAGACCATCTCAGACACCTGCACTCAGGCCCATGGTCCTAATCATCCTCTCTATGCTGATGAGGAGCTCTAAAGCCACAAGGAACCTGAAAACGGGCTCCCACATCTTAGGATACTCTCATTCCACTACAGGGAAAATGGAGATTGAAGAGAAAATTATTTTCTTTTCAAATATGAGGTCTTCTAAGCCGTGCATAGTAAGTAGCAAATGCCTTTAATCCAGCACTCAGGAGGCAGAGGCAGGCATATTTCTGAGTCTGAGGCCAGCCTGCTCTACTGAGCGAGTTCTAGGAGGCCAGAGCTACACAGAGAAACCCTGTCTCAAAAAAATAAAAAAGAGGTCTTTAGATGAACTATTTTTATTTTATCCTTAGTCATGTACAGTTCCTCTTTAATAAAAAAAAAAGTTATTCTTTGAATAACAGTAGTTTTTCATCTGACTGTGTGTGTGTGTGTGTGTGTGTGTGTGTGTGTGTGTGTGTGTGTGTGTTCCTGAATGCATGTGGGTGTGTTTGCACATGTGCACGGATGTGTGTGGAAGTCGGAGGCCAACATCAAGGAGCTTCTTCTGTCACTCCATCTTATTTTTTGAAACAAGATCTCTCACTGAACCTTGAGTTCACAGATTCAACTAGATTAGCTGGCCAGCAACCCCCAAGGGTCCTAATAGGGCCCCTACCCAGTGTGCTGCCATACCTGGCTTTGCACATGGGTGCTAAGGGTCAAACTCAGGTCCTCAAGCTTGTGTGGCATGTACTTCACCACCTGAGCAATAGCTCCAGCCGCCACATCTGATTTGTGTGTTTAGTCGGCGACTTAAAAAAAAAAGGAAGATGGAATCCTAACTTTTGAAAAGACATGTCCTGCAGGGTCTTACACTGGGAGTGTTTTAAGCTTCAGTGACATGAGAGCATGCCCTTGCCTTCCTATTTTAAAGTCACCTTTATGTACTTTATACTCACCTAGGACAGAATGATGGAACATCTGCTCACTTGAGCGCTGGCTGTCCTATGAAGTTTATGGCATTTACCCATAGGAATCTGTCACACACACACACACACACACACACACACACACACACACACACACACACATACACACACACAAATCAGTGTATGCCATTTAATCTTTGATGGTTTCCTACCTGGTTTTAATGTTTTTACAGCCACAGGAGTGGTATTATTCCACAGGCCTTCCCAAACTTCTCCAAACTGGCCAGATCCCAGTCGCTTCAGAAGCTGTATGGAGTTGCGGTCTATCTCCCACTGGTCCACAGTTTTATAAGACAAATCGAAAGGAGTTGGGACCTGTATCTGTGTCAGAGAATAATAAGAACACTCAAAACTAAAGATACAGGACTGGCGTAGAGAGTAAAGAAACTTCTCATGCAAGCGTGACGACATGCGTTTGATTCCTGGAATCCATATAGAGGCGGAAGGAGAGAAATGGCTACACACAACTGTCCTCTGACTGCTATAGGCACACTGTGGCACTTAAGTGTGTGCGCACACGCGCGCGCACACACACACACACACACACACACACACACACACGTACACTGAAAAATATATATAACATTTTGACTGAACATGATAGGTTTGGACTTTAATAGGAAAAGACCGATTCTAAAAATCAAACATGGTAAATTAAAATCTGTACTATTGACTCTTTAAACCAACCCTCTCCCATATCCTTCAGCCCTATGTCCATCCACCCCCACCCACAGCACCCACTGTCATCCTCACAGGAGTCTGCAGTAGCTTCTCTCTGCCTCCTGCCTCGATGGGTCCTCTCAGTGTGAAGCTGAACTAGAAATTCTGCCTCCCTTGCTTGCCTTTCCTGAACTCTTGACTGCAGTCTTTATTACATGCATTATATCTTTTTGCAAAACGAAACCGTCACTTTTCAAACCCATGTTTGTCATTTCATTTTTTGTCCCATTCACTCACTTACTTCATTTAATAACTAACTTTTAGGCTCAAACTGCGCACCATTCAGTAAATAAAACTGACAAGGCCTCAGAGCACTGTTAGGGTTATCTGGGTGGTCAACTTGATTGGATTAAGAAACACCTGAGAGATTAGTTAACCAAACCTCTAGGTGCATCTGTGGTGGTATTTCCAAGGCCGATGAAGTTACAAGAGCTTGAGTCTAATCAAAGGCTTGATCCTTGGTGTTCCTATAAAATGATGGCATTCCTAGCAGGGCATAACACAAGGACTAGAGTCTATTGGGTGTTCAGTGGAGGCATCTCCTCGGATCTGTGTATCTCTTCCTGGTCCTCTCCTGTGTTCTCCCCTTTTATATACTTCCTGATCACCATGAAGGGAAGAATTTCCTCAACCACAAGCTCCTGCCACCATGATGCTCTGCCCAGGTGTGCAGAGCCAAGAGCCCACGGCCTGAATCCTCTAAAATCTGCATCCTTGGATGTCTTTGTCCATTTGGTTATAGGAATACTATGGATAGTAAAACTCACGGTCAGCCTTACTGCGTGCATTAAGTATGTCTCTGTTGCAACTACCAAACTCTACCTAATATAAGGGCACAAAACAATTAAAGATAGTAAATGAATTGGCATATCTCCTGTAAAATAACAAACAAACAAGCTTTCTTTAAAAATGAGGATGGGTTAATACTGACTTGCAGGCCATAATTTCCCTATTCCTGCTCTAAGCAACCAAGTGACTATTTTTCTATGAACTGACAGCAAATGGCAAATGCTGGAATGCCTGAAAGGAAGATGTTAACTTTAAAGATGAATAAACTTAGCCGAAATCATTTCACCTTTAAGCATGGCTTTTCCAACTTGACACACAGGCCGTCGCTTGTTGTGGTGTAGTAACTCACAAACTCGTTCAAAGTTGAAAAGGCTTTCCTCCTGGTAAGGAAAAAACCGCCCCCATCCAGCCTTCGGATCCTGTAGTGCTTGACGACACCTTCATCTAAAACTAGAACACAAAGGGAGCCCTGTCAATAAATGGCATCACCAAGCCCAAACTGTTTTGTGGCCGTTTGTCACCGTATGGAATGAAATTTTCACAAAACAGTATCTTTCAACTTTGTTCCAGAAAATATGAAATTTACAAAGCATACACACCCAAAAGTTTGTGGTGGGGACACAGGGACACTCAGCGATCACACCGAAGGAGAGAGAGAATGAACACTAAGGACTGAGGTTAAAACTCAAACATTCCAAGCTTGGAAGGCCGACACACATCATGGAGGAAAGCCGTAACATTGAGTCTGTCGTTCTAGCAACAGAAGGAAGAAAATCCCGATGCGGCTTGGAAATCACAGCAGCCAGAAGATAACAGCACAAGCTGTTGAGAAAAGCTCAACTCATACTGGTCTTTCGCCCCAGGAAATCTCATAACGGGAAGACTGAACGAGAGTAAAATGGGCCTATGGCATATCTTACAATATGATAAGGAATTCCACAGAGCCGCTCGCTGTATCGTCTCCCTTCTGTGAGGACCGATAAGAGAAAGTCCCAGAACAATGCAACAAGAATGGCTAAGACGTGGATGATGTGCAACTCTGCAGCAGTATTGTTGAATCCACAGGCAAATCCTACGGCATTTGCAGAACAATGAACTGCCTTACTTTCTAATAATCTTAGTTGCAAGGAAAACGACATTCTCTTGTCTGCCACCAACCATTATCTCTTGCTAACAGCATTCCTGTGTTCCCCAGAAAGTCCTTGCTGCTCCTCTATCATGAGATGCAGAAGGACCCCAAGCCCACCCTGAGCTTGGGAAGCAAGAGCTATCAAGAAGCTCTGATCCTGGGGCATATAAAGGAGCCCAGAAAGGCAAGAAGAGTTTTGCAGTTACCATTTTTTTCTGGACTTGTTTTGGTTTGATTTTTGCTATGGAGGTTTTGAACTATTGATATAATTTGTGTGTCCAGCAGGGAGGAAGCTGACCTGAGAAAAGACCCAACCCAGTGGAAAACAGTGCTGATTGAGAAAGTAAATTTTTGTCCTTGGAGTCAGCCACACGTGGCTTTTCAACCTCAAAAGTAGGTCTGAAATTAATTTGACTCAGGTTTTCTGCAATTGTGTTCAAAACATATACCAATATAACTGCTATCTTCCTTTCACTTAGCAAAGGCATTGGCAGCCCTTGAGGAAAGAAGTGCATAGCTTTTCGGAGCTTTTTCTAAATACAGAAGCTAGGCTTGGAATAAGTAATCAAGCCACAACAACGTTCTCATGAGAGGACAGAAGCCTAAGCAGTATGGAGGGGAGCTGAAGGCATGCAGTAGCTAAAAGATTTGTTCAGAGAACAATTGGTATACACCAGGTCACCTAAATTAAAGATGAAACCTTTAATTTCAAACCAATATCAAATGTTGAAAATGAGGTGATACGGTTTCTCAGAAACATTGATGAAAGGATCACTTTTACAGCCATTTTGGAAACCGCTACTATCTAGTAAAAGCAACCATAGTTATAATTACTTCTAAGCATCATGTTGATAAAAATGTGGAATGTTCTCACCCAAGCACATGTGTAAGAATGTTCCTGGCGCATCAAGAAAGAGCCTGTACTTCAGAGCTGGAGAAATGAGCCAACAGTGAAGAGCATGTACTGCTTTTGCAGAGGACCAGTCTTCAGGTCCCAGCAACCCAACTTGGGCAGCTCACAAATGCTTCTAACAACAGCTCCAAAGGGATTTAATGCCTCAACCTACACCCATATGCACATACATACACAGAATTAAAAAGAATAAAAACAAACATTTTTAAAACAGCCTATATCTCAAAATAACCCAAGCAGCTATCAACCAATAATAGAATTAACTAATAAATTATTGCTTATTTTCCCAATGGAATGCATACAAATTTATAATTAAATAAGCAACTATATATTCAATATAAGCAAATCTCACAAACATAAAAAGTAGGGTTCCATCCTGAAAAAGTCTAAAAACAAGGAAAACCCCTGATCTGAGGAGTCAGAGTGGGAAATGAGTGTCAGCAAAGTTCCATCCTATGACTTGGTGTTGGAAACATGGATTCATTCTCTCTGCCCAACTGACTTACCGTTAATGATGCACTTTTATTATGTGTATCACACAACAATTTAAATGAAGCCAAGGAATGATTATCTGCTCCTGTTCATATTCAAATGCTCAAAACTGCTGTGTTCTGGGCTTGCTCAAATATCGAAGTCTGGAAAATTCACATATACAGTGACCTAACTTTAACCTTGGATGTACAACTTCTCAGTAAGATGCTCAGAGAACATTAATGCTATGCAAATGAACGTTCTGGTGATGACTGTGAGAAACCTGGTTACAAGACATCCTCCTTCGTCACTAAAGGAACTGGCTTGGGAGATAGGGCACTTGTTACGAGCCAAAAGCAGCAGAGGAAAGATCACACAAAGCTGAGAACCATCTGAACGCAATGCTGAAGCTGAAATTGAAGACAGCCCTTCTACAACAGCATCACCCGCAGTCTTGTACCCAACGCAGCAGACCAACACAACTGATGCTCGCTTGTATAGCTTTAATTTTCTTCCTGGCACACTTGAATTGTATTCAGCAAGGATGGCATAGCTGAGTCCCTATAGAAAACCCTGTACAGTTCCTCTGCTCACTTTTATCCATCACAAAGTCCTACTTTCAACTAAAGTACCATTTTCATACCAACTTAAAATGCCCTTTCCAAGAGAGTACCACAAGACCCATTCCTTGATGTCTGTCTGTCTCCCCCCACTTTCCCAGCTCAAGGGTCTGCTTCAGGCTGAAAGGCAAGTATGGTGTGAGTGATTCCACCTCTCTTTTTCTACCCAGAGTTTCTCTTTCCTCTACCTTCTTCCTAATGAGCTCTGAACTGCCAGGTTTTATGAAGCAGAGAAAGGAGAGAGTGAGGTAGGAAAGGTTGATGGAAACCTCATCAAGGTTAATGGGCTTCACAGTTGATCCCACTGGCTCATTCCTTGGACACTCTCCTGTGTACTCTGAACGTCACATCCCTGCACGCTATATCACTGCAGTGGAAGGGCAGGCGTTCCCTAGGCTTGCTAGAATCCATAGGCTCTCGGCTTCTTCCTTTGTCAGCTTCTTTCTTAGACCGTGTTCTCTTCTGAATGTGACCACTCATCTTCCAGTAGAATCCTATTGAGATGGAACCCCAAATTCCAAATTTCCTCCAGACCTATGGATCCCTGGTACATTTGTTCAAGGAAGAGGATAGTATGTGTTTCTAAGAGAGTATTCTCAATGGATGAAGTGGTGCTTTTCTTCACAACTGATTTATTGGGAGTTGGCAGTAATGCCACAAGGCACCTCTAACCCCTGGGCACAGCCTGTGTTCATTTCTCAGCCTATGTTAGGAACCTGTGTTAGGAACTGCCAACTGTGCAGAGCATGGAGAAGTTCCAGAGTCACCTTCCTGAAGATCCACAACTAGGTTTGGGACCCACCATGTGCCCTGGAAAAAGGGGGAAAATGTATAATGTGCCCATGGCTATCCCCACAACCAACATGACAAATTTCCCCTCTTCCACGCTGTGTACCCTTTTAAAGTCTTTAACAAGCCAAAGGGCCCCAGAGCAGCAATGCCTGTCTGACTATGAGTATCTGACTTTTGAATTCTACTTCTATTTTATCTGACATCCTGTCAAAAATTCCATTTAAACATTCTGCTATAAGCACATTTATTGAGTCAACCATTAGAATAAGCTCCATTTTACATGATGGGGTGTCTTCCTCACAGGCCTATCAGGTAGGATTAACTTATTAGTCATAAAGAGAGGCACAGCCAAGATCAGATTTGGGGCCTTGCTTCAAAGATTCTCTATACCAGTGTTTCTCAACCTTCCTAATGCTGTGGCTCTTTAATACGGTTCCTCATTTTGTGATGAGCCGCAGCCATGAAATTATTTCATTGCTACTTCATAACTGTAACTTTGCTACTGTTACGAATTATAATGTAAATATCTGATTGCAGCATATTTGCTATGTGACCCCCAGAGGGGTCACGACCCCCGTGTTGAGAACCACTGCTCTATTCTAATATGTTTCAAATAGAAGATTCAATTATCTAAGTTCATGATAATGAAAGGGCATCATCTGAATTTGGGGAAACTTGCTTTCATTTCTTTTTATTAAAATGCAAAAGGCAAATGTACAATTAGCTCTCTTAAAAAGAATATCAGTATCTTAAATTATAAAGTGTATAGCATACATCCTTATGCCCTGATCTGTAAAATTACCAAAGCTGCTCACTGAATCTTGGGTCAAGGTTAATTGCCCTGTATCATCATCTCCAAGTAGAAGGCTTTTAATACCACGGAGAGCTTAGCTCATAATAGATTCCTGTATCTGGATTAAAAGGCTAACAAAAAAAATCGAAGAGAGCTGTAAACAATACCACGTCAGTCCCAATTCATTTCTCCACAATGTAATAAAAAAAAATATCAGAAGTGGAAGCAAAATATAAAGTATGGCTGCAATTTATATAACTTATTGGCCTGAAAATTTAAGCTTTGCCATTTATCAAAAAAGAAAAGTGCATCAATTATAGCTGTGATGTCTAGCAAGACAACAGATCTGTAATTGGAAATGATGAAAAGCAATTCTTCTAATTCCCACTTTTAAACAAGATGGACCATCTCATGGCTCCAAATGGAAGTGGACTATGTGTACACTAAACGCAAATTTATGGATTTCTCTTTAATGGGCCACAAAAGATCGAAAAGATGCTAAGCAAGCGATTTAAATCAATTGATGAATAAAGAGTTAAAATACTCTATGTTATTTTCTCAATCAGGGATGAAAATCAGCATGATTAATACAGCAGTGGCAATTTCTATTGATTATAAAGAACGCCTGAGTAAATGTTTGCCAGATTTTTGTTAATAGAGGTTTGAACTCTTAACTTACTTAACCAAATACTAATGTTTGGTAATACAGGAGAAGTTTTCAAGCTCAGTACGAATAATTTTATCTCATGGTATAAAGCATCACTGCAGAAGATGGGAGATCCAGACTAAAATTAGCACACAACAAAGTGTGTGTCAGTCCACTGGGCCTTGATGTCATCAACACTGAATTAAGTGGAGACTTTAGAAAACTCCAGGTTCTCAAATGTTTCTGCATTCGTGTTGAAATCTTCCTGATGCCTGTTGCTTTCTCTCCCTGGATCCAGTACCTTTTTTGGTTTTCAACAGTCTTTTCATGAAACGTAATTCGTATCTTAAATTTTTTGAATGTCACTTGAATGAGCCTTCCTATGAGTGGCCTAACTGAGATCTCCATTTAAACCTATCAGCAAGCCTGTCCTGCCCACTCAAGCTCCTGGCTTAGATCAGATCACCTGCTTAAACGCAGTGGTGTGTATCCCAGTAAAGGTGTCCCCTGCAGGGCAGAGTCTGTGCTGTGCACATCTAGCACCTAGCAGAGCTTGGGATGGGGTGGCAACTCCTATAAATGTTTCTGAAATGAACAATGTCATCAACCTGTGAATTTAAAGCAAAATGTAAGTAACTGAGGGGTCTGATTCAAACTTAAATGGGAAAGTAACAAATACTTTCAGAACATAAGAAAACTTCCCTAGAGTCTTCCTCTGTGTCTGTGAGTGTGTGTTGTCTGTGTGTGTGTGTGTGTGTGTGTGTGTGTGTGTGTGTGTGCAGATGCTTTGCCAGTGTGTGTACAGGCAGAGGGGCAAAGTCAATGGCGTCTCTTCCTCTTTCCCTCTCCATCTTATTTTTGAGACGATGTCTCTCATGTCACTGAGCCTGGAGTTCACTGTTTTTGTTACCCTGACCAAAGAGTACTAGGGATCTCCCTGAATCTTTCCTCCTACACACACACACACACACACACACACACACACACACACACACACACACACACACACACACACACATACTTGGAGGGGGTAGAGATGTGCACTGCCATCCCTGACTTTTACATGGGTGCTAAGAATTGAAAACCCAAAGTGCAAGAACCACTTTATACACTACACTGAACCATCTTTCTGGCCCTGAAATCTTATTTTTTAGAAGGAAGAAAACAGACTAATAAAATACTATTAAAAGAAAGCTATATTCAAGACAGCATCTAATTTCTTGACTTTTGAAAAGCAGTGAAGATATATTATTATCCCATATTTTCTGGTAGCATAGGCCACATGACAACTCAAATGTGAACCATTCACTTTCAATCTGAACAAAACTGAAAGATATATATTATTTAAAAATGGGCCACTGAAGTTACAGCAGGGAAATTCAATACATTGTAGTCAGAGTAAAGGCACTTTTGATATTATATGTATTCTTGAGTAGTAAGATTAAATTAAAAATATGTAACTGATTTCTAAAAGTAATTTCAATTTACTAGAGTTCTAAAACTTACTAATTGTCATTCCAAACGACAATGAATCAGGGGTCTTAGAAATAGGGGGAAATGAGTTTTATATTCCTTTTTGTTTCCTGTGATTTGTCTTACAGAATCAACTGCACTCTAAATTCTGCTGCCTATAAATGGAGACTCATGACTGGGCCATTCTCAGTGTGAGTTGCCATGGGTTCAGAAAATTAAACACTTTAGTAGTTGGACTGCAATATATATATATATATATATATATATAATGAAGGTCAACGATAAAGCATAATGGAACCATCCATCAAAAAGTCAGCAGCAGCATGACGGAATTAAGTGATTACAGATCCTGTGTTTGCCTCTTTGCTCTCATTTGTGCTATTAGACCTGGGGAAATGTTCACCTGCCAACTGATTAATCTACCAGAACATGTCTAGGAATCTGGATCTCCTGAAAGATGTAAGTCAGCATGTATAAAAAGTACAGTAAAGGTTGGTGACTGTTCAAAAAGTTACATTTCTGCGCCTAACTGCTGTAGGGGCCACACCACAGACCACCCGACTGCCCCCTTTACCCGCAGCGTAGCTGACTAGGGAGTGCAGAATATCAATGTGATTTATATTGTTTGCCACAGCCTGGTGCATTTATGTGTAGTTGCTGACAGACCCAGCTCAGCTCTGTCCTAGCAGTGAGGTCTAGTTTTACCCAGTCACAAACAGTAGAAAAGGGAGGTCTGGTTCTAAAGGAATGTTGTAAGATTGTATCATTTAAAACCTACAAAGAAAAATCTGCCCCAACTCCATCACACAGGTAACATGGCATTCAAACATATCAGATAAGCATGAAAGCCAAGATATTCCAAAATTAGATTTTTGAAAGATAGAGGCTCCAGAAACTAGCTTTGGAACAGAACTTAAATAGAGCTAGAGGCACAAAGACGTCTAGTCATTTCAATGAAAAATACCAGCATAGAAAGCAGTTTGTTGTTTTATGGATAAACCAATGGATGATTGAGCCAATTCTTATTTTTCAGCATGTCTTCTGGCATCATGTGGGTGCAGCCTTATCCCTTCTGATGATAGTAATCAGTTCCCACACTGAGTAAAACAATATGACCTCCTTGATTGAGCAAAGGATTGAAAATCAAGAACTCTCTGCCCTAATCTTACTCTGCCAATGATTTGTTCTCTGACCTTAGGCAAAGAATTTCATTTCAGCTTCCTTATCTACAAAATGAGAATGATGATCTTATCTATATAGCCCCACAGGGCGAGTTCTAGCGTCATTGTTCACAAGGAATGATAGATATTTGCCATGTGCAATGTATGGGCACTGTATTACAGTATCAGTAATATCAGATAGCCTTGTCAACAGCTAAGAGACGCTTCTGGAGTAACATTTTCTACTCTTTGCACAATGATAGCTGCAAAACACGGTGGCTACCAAACAGATTTGGTATAAAGAAAAATGCTATTGATTCAAGGTGAGAGAACCCCGCACTTAGAAACTGCTTATTTGATTTGACTACAGAAGAACTGTTTATAAATTTTCAAACCTATGCCAAAGGCAATCTTGATGACTCTTCCTGTAACAATGCCTCAGAGCTCAGGCTAAATTAGTACTACACCAAGAAGTAAAGAGCATATAACTGAATTATGATGAGGTATCTCCCATCAAAACAGAATTCAAAATACACAGCCATTGCTTTTCTAGAGGACCTGAGTTTAGTTCCCAGCATTTGGTGGCTCACAGCTGCCTGGAACTCCAGCTCCAGGCGATCTGACACCCACTTCTGGCCTCCACCAATACCCAGCAGACACACACACATAGACACATAGATCAAAATAAAATCTAAAAATAAAAATCACACTCATTATATAGTAAAATCTTACTTTACAGAAAAGGACTAGGATTTGGGAATGGGGAAATTGTATCTGTCTTAAAATATTAAGAGGGATCACGTAAAATTACTGTCCTCTCTTTTGGAAAAAAAAAATATTGACCAAAACTGAAAAGAATAGTGACAGCTAGCTTATATTATACATATAACTTACTTACTAGGTCCCCAAAACACCCTGTGCTAGGAATTTTCAGTATGCTGTGGACATTGATCACTCAGTTTTATTCTTAAACTGGTAGATTGAATTAGGTGAAGATTCTGTGTTAGTTGACTCAGAAAAGTTTGCTGAGAATGCTCTTTAAGGAAACAGGTGGACACTCAGACACCTCCGGAAACTCCAGGATTATTCTGGTCTACCGCTGTGCCTAGGTTGCGACTGATCTTTGGAGGCAGCATAGCCAATAGCCAGTGCAATCAAACTCAGCTACCTTTCCCATGCTGTGTAGCACAGAAATCATGATCCTGAGCCATGCAGCTGCTCAAATGTTTATCACGTGTTGAAACTTATTCTGAAGATCCCTGTAGACAAAACCCATATAACAGAAATAGCCCAATTCTCCCCCTAGATTTTCTGGCTCCTTGATTTAACCAACTCTATTTTAAGAAGAGAACGCTAGTTTTATTGTTTGTAATCCGATACCTAAAATAAATGAGTATGTTTTTCATTACCAATGTATAATTTTTATATTCACTATTTAAGCTAATTTTAATGAAAATTGTCTATTGCATAAAATTTCACATGACAATCGCCCTTGCCGCATTTGGTATTGTGATGAAACCCTCCACAAAGCAACGTGACTCTTTATTCCTCTTGGGACTCTGACTCTTCACTTGGTATTATATCTGCAATAAATCACCAGATATTAACATTCTGGCATTCAATCAGCTCAGTTTCCTGCAGAAACTCTTTCACTAGGTTAAGATATGACAGGACCGAATAGCCAATGCTTCTCCTTTCCAAAACTTACCCTAAGGAAATGATTCAAATATTGATATGCTTTTATCTAGTTATGTCTCTGCCTTGTTTCAGAACGGGTCAACGTTTTACATCTCAAAATAAAGTAAAATCTAAAATAAATGCATAGGGGCTGGCATAATATCTAAAGTTGGTGGCATGCTTGCCCATCAAGCATAATAAGCCCTGGGTTCAAGCTCCATTACTGCATCCAGGATAAAGAAATAAAGAACATAATGTTCCAGTTGTAAAAAGAATATGGAGGTGGAGGAAATGGGACAAGCAGAAAGGAAATGCCAAGATGACTCTGGCAATAGTGGTACCTTCAGTGGCCCATCCACATTGGTAAAAGCTGGGTCTGGGATCTGACTTTGCTCCTTTCAAGAAACTTGTAGTAAAGACAGAAATGCATTCAGCTATGTGATTCCATGAAGCATTTAACAAACTATTTGTCCAAAAGACAGAAAGAGGGAGGGAGAGAGAGAATGAGCTAAATATTTATGATATTAAAATGAGAAATAAATTGCTAGCACAGATCACATACAGCAAACATGAAAAACATGACAGTCAATAGCATCAAGGACATCCTCAATGGTAAGCACAGCAACACACTGCAAAGAGGAAGCTCTTACAAAGTCTATTACTGCGGACTAATTTGAAACCTGAAATCCAATAAAAACATGTGTATGGGAAACTTAAACAACAGTTAATCACCCCAAAGAGGAAAAGCAATATGAGCAAGAATGTTCACTGCATCATTTTATAGGACTAAATGATTGTTAAATTGTAGTGAATCTGGGAATTGAGACTTCATTGTAGAAACTGAATAATTGTAAAAGTTATATAGCAGGGGGAAAGATATGTATTCACTGTAATAAGTGAAATAAATGGCATATACAATTAAGAGAAGATCATAATCACAAGCCTAAGGGTACAGCTGGCAGCTCACATGTTCCAGAACCTCTTTACTGCTGAAGGAATCCAGCTGGGGTTCCTCGCGGAAATCATAATTGCATATGGACAAAGATGATTAAATTTGCCAACATGAAGATTACCCTTGGATTGGCAAATTTGTGAGTGTTTTAATCCATCTGTTTTCCATGTCAGCTATAATAACAGTACACAGCCTTTAAAATAAGAGCATACACATCATGCTTCCAGGCGTTTTTTTTTTTCCTTTTTTTAGAGAAACAATGTAAAAATTAGCCACCTAAAGCTAATTATCTATACCTTTGGCTCCAAATATTGTCTAGTGTGACACATAATGTTCTTTACACAAAGAAACAATGAAATCCATTTCTCTTTGACACTTAAAGTCATAACCCATTTTCTCTTTAAAAAGCAGCATACCAGTTTTGCCTCATCTCCCAAGAAAAACCTCAGCTGAAATGATTTCTAAATTCTTATAATTATCTCCCATTGCAGACTCAACAAGGGCCCGTTCTTGTTTCTTCTCCATTTATTTCTTTATATTTATCTGTATTTTAAACTGTTTCAGCACTGTAACTTAAATGTACCCTCCTTTGTAAGTCCTTGCACGAGTTAAATGATAAACAATGAAATGGCGCAGTCCACTTACTCATGTCAGGAAGAATTTCTTCTGTGCCACAGCGTGTTTCAACATGCTCAACAAATAGTTTTTTAATGAAGAACTGCCTGGTGAATTAATAACTTGTTTGTTTGTTTGTTTGTTTGTTTGTTTGTTTTTTAGAATTTCTACTCATGAAAGTTTTGACACTCCAAGGTATGAGAGGACCCTTAAAAGGATGACTTTAACTAGACATGCTTTGGAATTCAAATATTCTATTAGAGATGAGACAATGGAGAAACCGAACATAATATGTGAAATAAAATTCTGTCGAGTTAGTGGATTTTTAAATCTTTAATAATGGTGAAAATGCCTGGATGTGTCTAAAGTAATGCCTACATGTCTAGTGTAATGTGTTAGTTGCTTGCAGTGCTGGGATCCAAGTCTACCCTGCAGCATGGTCTACAAAGGCCAGCACAGGCAACAAAACCCACCAATCATCTACTACCCATTTCCTGAGTAGTAGAATGTAATAGTAGTAGAAGAAAATGTGATAATTTAGTAACTTCCAGGCAGCATGTCACATCTTCCAAAGCTCTCTGTGGGATTTCAGATCTCCCCCACAACACTCAGAAAACCTTCCCCACGGTGAGAAACTCAGGCTAATTCTTACTCACCCTTAGAACTCATATTTTACTGTTACTTATTCCCTCTTTCCCCACTGTATTTCAGTTAAACAGGATGAACGTAAAAATGGTGAAGAAAATGCAATCAACGAATAGCAAGAAAACTACTTGAAATCAGTTTTGATCTTATTAGTCAATGTTTCTATCCGTTGGGGTTTAGATATGGAAATGTCCCCCGGAGGCTCATGAATTAAATGATCGGTTCTGAGGAGCGCAGTGTACAGAGGTGGAAACACTGAGTGGCAGCTGATCATGAGGATCCAGATATCATCAGTGGATTCATCCTTGATGAGCTATTCTGAGGGGATGACTAGTTGGATGGAAGTCACTGAAGGTAAGCCTTTGAAGGCTGTGTTCTGTCTCAGGCCCCTCGCTCTCCCTTCTCCCGGATTCCTGAGTGCCATGGGGTGGGCAGCATTCTTCCCTTTCGCCCTTGTACATCCAGTGCTGCCTGACCACCTCTGAACTGAAAACTCTGAGGCCAGGAGCCAAGTCAAGCCCGTCCCACGTTATGTTGTTTCTCTCGTGTGTTTTATCATAGCAGAAGAGCTAATGCAATCTCCTTTCAAAAGATTCATTTTTGCATATTAGCTCATTTGCTTTCGCACTAGAATGCTGTCCCGTTCTGTTTTCAACCTTGATTTCTCTATAGTTGTTAGTTATTATGCGGTGCAGTGTTATTCATTAAGTGACGCTGTTTACCATGCAAGAAAAGCCACTACAAGAGCTTATTAGGGGAAGAGGAACAGAAGGGAGTGCTTAGGCCTATGGAAATAGTCGTGCAATGAGAGAGGAGAGGTGTCTGTGACCTGCTTTATATGAATTCCCCCATGCATGCGCATGCGCATAGGGGCTTATGTAGCTAA
Organism: Peromyscus maniculatus bairdii; assembly: GCF_049852395.1. NCBI lineage: Eukaryota > Metazoa > Chordata > Mammalia > Rodentia > Cricetidae > Peromyscus > Peromyscus maniculatus. The sequence goes on from NC_134867.1 coordinate 20,279,072, forward strand.
ACCAAGCATGTGCAGAGATTATGTGATCACACTGAGGGCAAATTACATGACCACTCAGAGCATGTAAGGCCCTCAAAATGACTAAGTGTCTTGCCAGGTAATTTCCTAATTATACATTCTTATTTATAAAATCATATATGTAAAATTTTATTTATAGTGGAGCCTTTGGGACATAGAGGCAAACCTAAGGAAGCTAAGGCTCTGGGGCTCTTGGAAGAAGTACTGGGTCGTGACCTCTTCCGGGCTTTCTTTGCTTCCCAGATGCTATAAGGGGGGCAGCTTTCCTCCACCCCATGTTCCCCACAGCGATGTCCTGGCTTGGAAAGGTCCCCAAAACAATGGGGACCAAACATCCATGCATTGAAAGGCATGAAACCATGAACCAAAATAACCTTGCCTCTTTTAAGTTATATTTCTCTAGTGTTTTACTATAAAGACAGAAAAGTAATTCATGCACACAGTAAATAACTTGCTTCTGTATCCAGGGCAGGTAATTTTGATTTTAATGGTTTTGTTTAAAACCAGGCAGTAAGATGCTGACACCCACAACCTTAATCCACACCATCTAGCCCTCTTGGGAATGGGTAAGGATTTTAGGTTGCATCACCCAGCACTACTCCAATCTCAAAACAAGTAACTTTACAGCTATGAGTGATGCTTAAGAATGAGATGGTGGACAGGCGTGGTGGTGCACACCTTTAATCCCAGCACTCAAGAGGCAGAGGCAAGGGGATCTCTGTGAGTTAGAGGCCAGTCTGGTCTACACAATAAAATTCCAGGACAGCTGGGGCTACGCAGCGAAGAAGAAGAAGAAGAAGAAGAAGAAGAAGAAGAAGAAGAAGAAGAAGAAGAAGAAGAAGAAGAAGAAGAAGAAGAAGAAGAAGAAGAACAAGAACAAGAAGAAGAACAAGAAGAAGAAGAAGAACAAGAAGAAGAACAAGAACAAGAAGCACAAGAAGAAGAACAAGAATGAGATGGTCATAAGGTCCATTTCTACCGCTGATACCCCCTTGAGGAAATGAAGGGGTGTCAACCGAGCACTCTTTGAAACATTGTAGCCATTTAGTACCAGGATTCTACTCTTCGCTTAACATCTTGGGCTGATGAAAAGCTGTCTTCATTTATCTTCTATATCCCTTAGAGACCTCAAATAAAACAGGTAAATATTTAATTCAAAGGAAACCATCAACTACAAACAGTCTACATAATGGGAGAAATCCCTGCCAGCTGCACATCTGACGTGGAATTAATATTGAGAGTCTATAAAAAACTAAACACAAAGTAAGCACATAACCCAGCCGATACACGGACTAGTGAAACGTAAAAATAGTTCTCAAAAGATGAGACACAGTATTTTCATGAAAATAAGCATGAAAAAAATAGTCAACCTCAGCAGCCATCAGGAAAATAGAAATGAAAATTCACTGAGATTCCATTTCACCCACTCGGAGTGGCTATCATTAAGAAAATAAGTAAGAACACATGCTAGTAAACACAGAGATAAAAGGACACACGCAATGCTGGTAATAATGTAAACTAGACCAGTCACTGTGGGGAGAGGGTATGAAGACGGGACCAATACATAACCAAAACTAACACTCCTGGGTAATTTACCTCACAACCGTGAGTCAACATATCACAGAAATACTTGCACATAGATGTTTACTACAATGCTATTCAGGTTACACAGTCAACCTATATCAATAGAGAAAAGGGTCAAAAAAATGTGGGATGTGCCACAATAGAATTATACTGAGCCTAAAGGAAGAACAAGGCTGTGTTGGATTCAGGAAAAATAGAAACAACTATAGCTTGTCATGGTGAGCGAATGAAGTCAGACTTAGGAAGACAAATGTCACATGTTTTTCTCATTGGTGGCTCCAGATTTTATTTAGATATAGAACATGGCATGAAAGCAGAAATCAAAGTGTCTAGAGGAATGGAGGCAACCAGTAAGAGTAAGGGGAGATCAGAGCAGGACAGTATCAGGGTCAAAGTACTTTAGAGATTTGTATGAAAACATCCTTTGAAATCCACTCTGTGGACAGTGACCCTGTAGAAAAATTAATTCATATTCATTTTTTCTTTTCTTTCTTTTTTTTGACTTCTTGAGACAGGGTTTCTCTGTGTATCCCTGGCTGTCCTGCAACTCACTTTGCAGATTAAGCTGGCCTTGAACTCAGAGATCTTCGTGCTTCTGCCTCCTGAGTGCTGGGATCAAAGATGTGCGCCACCACCACCTGGCAAGTCATATTTTCTTATTCCTCAAGTTTCCTCTTAGCTGGAATTCCCCACAATCCTTCTAAAAAGAAGACATTCAAGCTACAGACATCAGGATGAATGCTCAAGCTAGAGGCATGGGATCATCTCTGACTCCTGTCTTTTCCTGATCTTCTAACTCTGCGGGCACTATGTTCCCTCAGTCTGTTCTTCCCACTATCACTCTCTTGCTGAGGGCTCATCGGTGCTTTGTTCGTGGGTTTACCAGTAAGGTCAAGTGCAAGTTGTCTCCAGCCTCATTGTGCATCTTCCATCATGAACACCAAAATGCAAATATTAACTTATTGCTCTCCTCTATAATGCTCAAGTGCTTCCCATTGCCTGAAGTGCAGACCCCCTAACAGTATCCTCTCCTATATTCTCTTCAAGGTTTAAATGCTTACTTACAATTCCAAGATGATAATTTTCTGTTTCCTATCTCCATTCATTTGCATAAACTATTCACTACAATTAGAATGCCTTCTATTTATATATTATATATTAACTAATTTTTCAAGGCAAGGCCCAGGTATCGCTTCCTTCCTTAAGATTCCTAGCTAGCCTAAGTAAACCAAGTGGCTCCCTTGACTCTGAGTCTCCCACTGCATATCAGCCTCTAGGGCCTAGGCATTCCATGGTGTTGCTATTATGTATTTTCACTGCACCTGTCTTAAAAGGCTTTGAGCCATTTGATTGCAAAGATCATGTCTTCATTGCTTTATTAGCCTAGTAACAAGCACAAAACTGTCTCATCATCATAACAATCATTGTTTATTGAGCTTTTATTATATATCAAACTTAGTGCTAAGGACTTTATATACATGATCGCAATGAATCAGCCCTGATGCAGATAAACAAAGCTAAATTGGCTTTAATGATGTATTCAAGGTCACTCAGCAATTATGTGCCAGAGGTGAAACTGGACTCCAGATAGGTTCAGATTGGTTGATGTCTTAAGCCTTTCATCTTCTTAGACCAATCGGAGCTCTTGGAAGGATTTTTCTGGCCCAGACTCAATAAAGATCAGAATTACAGGGCAGCACGCCACACCTGGGAACTTAAGTCAAGCTGTGAACTTCAGTTACACTTTTTCACTTTTTTTTCAAAATCACTGCAATTGTCTAATACAACAAACCTTCCAAGATATCTAAATAACATTTATAAATCAATCAAATGAAACTGAAAATGGATGTGATTTAAGTGACTTTATACATTTGACAGTGTGGGTAAACAAACACGTTCTCAGCACAGGTGAGGAAGAGGAAGGTACAGAAATGATGAGTCTATAGTAGACCCAAGTGTGTTCTTATATTTATTATTCTTTATTCCCTGTAGTGCCGATGGGAAAACCCTACATCTATTACCTTGCTCCAGCTCAGACAAAATCTAAGTGGCTAACATCTCCAAGAGCTGCCGAGTCAGAGTTCAAATCACATGGCCAGTCCTACTTGTGAGCATGCTGAAGGCCAATAAATGCTTTCGTCTACTTTTTGAAGAAAAAATTGTTTTAATGTGTTGACTCTGACTCAATGGTAATTTAGAGATCCTCACAGAGAACATTTTGATATTTGGTAAACTCATTTACTGGGACTTGTGGATGGAGACTACTTGGTGATGGTAAGGAACTCACCTGAGCCTTACAAGCCTCTTCCTTGTAAGGCAATTTGGGGTAAGGCCACTCTTGGGCTTGGTCTCAAGAGAGTTGGGGTGGAAACCACCTTCTCTATAAGCTTGTGAAGGATTTTACTCATGTCCTCTAACTTCCGTTTCCTCCTCTGTAAAGCAGAGAAGATTCTCTGCAGGACCATTGTGACCATTATAATAAAGACACTTAAATTTGACCATATTTCTGTGCCTAATAGCCACTGTACTGCTTCCAAAACCCCAGGCAGCCGACACCTCTCAGGCTGCCCCTTAAGTGGGCACTCAAGTCATTTCTCTTCAAGACTCCTCCAGGAAAGGGGGAGGGATAGAAGTCAAACAATGATAAAAATAGGTAATGGTGCCTTGTTTGTATTTAAAGAATAACAGATGGAATTTCTACCTTACATTAACTCTAACAATGCATTTTTGCATCCTTTTTTTTTTTAACATGAACTATATGTCATAGAAAGCTCTGAATCCAATTTCCTGGCTCTGAGATTCTTTACTTTTGGTCTATATGACTCTGGACAGGCTACTTCCATCTCTCTATCCCCCGGCTTCTCCATCTGTGAATTGGTAACAGAGTGCACTTCACAGAGCGGTGAAGGCTAACTGTGTTAGCACATAAAATATTCAAGACGTGTCTGCCGCATGGTGACCACCATATAGCTCACTATCATGAATGGCAACCCAGCTAGTGGGGGGGATCCAGCTGAGGCTCTAATGGCCTTACCCTTCCAACCAAGAGGATTTTATCAGACAGTTCTGCCTTCCAATTTCTTCCAAATTCCCAGTGTAAAGAAGCAATCTCCATTTCTACTCCAGCTCAGTATTGTTATGCAGAGAAAAATATCTTCTTTGACTGTGATGATTTGCTTACTGAGCTAGAAGTCAGAGGAGTTCAACAAATAAGTAGGCGTCTCTCCTACATGAGCATACATCTTTTATTTATTTTGTATCTCACCTCTATTGCCAACTAGGATATAGGTTCATGAGTCAGGGACTGTCTTATTTCCCATTGTCGCTCCCCCCCCCCCCCCGCCCTAATACTTACCGGGACATGAAAGATATTAAACCACTATTTGATGAATGAACCACGAGTTCTTTAAGGCCTAAATCATCTCTTCACTCAGGATGGACTTAGAGTACAGATACAGAAAATGCCTCTCACCATAATTACATAAGAATGGAAGCATAATTTTTGCCTATTTATTCTTCTGTACTGCTTTTGCCTTCTCCGTGTCTTAGTTTTCATAAAACTATTTTTTATGAACACCTGCAGGTGGGAAGAAGATAGGTCTGCGAGGAGAAAGGATAGAAAGGAAGTCCCTACTCGGCTAAACAACTAGGAAAGTAAATTTAGTCTCTGTCAGGAATAGGCTTTTAAGGCAGCAAAAGGATTTCTAAGAGTCTAGTTCCTGTGCCAAAGTTTCTGATAGATGAATGCAAAGCATGTTCTTAAAATGCATTAGAAATTACTTCCTGATTGATGGGACATTAATAAAGAGCTATAAATTATCTGATATGCATGTATCGCTTTAAAGGTGCAGTTTAAAATTAGAACTACTATATTATTAAATTGGATTGTGTTTATTTTGTTCCCTTTTTATATAATGAACATATTTTGTATAACAATCATGATCTAGATACTAGATGCTGTAAGAAAATTTAAACTTTGGTCAGTCTTTTGAGATGAATAAAAATAGCACAACTGGGTGTGTTTTCATTTACAGCATTAGTTTGTAGAAATGTTTTTCGAAAAAAGCCAGATAATTTTAACCTTCCTATAAACTACTGGGTCATGAAGACTGAAAATATAAATAAAACACGTAATAAAAAACCCATGCACTAGCATGGTGGCAGGTAGCTTTTCAGTTGCTATACTGTGGAAGAAAACACTAAATTTGGTGGGTCATGCACACACAAAAAGATAAAAATGATAATGGATTTGTGAGAGAAAGGAAGAGATCCAAAGGAAGAGGGGAAGATGGGATAGAGTGGTGGAGCTGGAAATGGTATACATATTTGTGAAAACTAAATGAAAAATTAATTTCAATGTCATCTGGGAGTTTTATTACAATAGAAGTTTTAGGGACTTTGTAATTTTGACAATTCTCCATTATGGTTTTTATTATTTGTCAACCATCTATGTGGGTATGCTTTCTCATTCTAAGAATAAAGATAGCATTGCGGGGGGGGGGGGATAAAATAAAAATATTCATTTTCTAGCTTCATAGCATGTTATTTCCTGATATACCACAAGAGGGAGTATGTGGTCAAAAGTCGGCCAATGGCAGCGTTTCAGAGGGGAGCTGAGGAAGCTTTCAGAGTTTGGGAGTTTCATTGTATTTCTTTCTTTCCCTTTTTCTTTTCTTTCTTTCTTCTTTCTAACGAGGGTTCTCATTCACAGGCTGCATACAGAGTGAAGGAGTAACTGTCCAGCCTGTGGCTGTCATCTCAGCTCTGGCTGCTCATCCTTCCCTTCGCCTCTCTTCCCTCACCTCATCCTTCCCTTCTCTGCTCAAAACTTTAACCCTCCAACTTTTCACCAACATGAGATCTTTCAGTTTACAATGAGATGTGGGCCTCCAAACTAAGGAGACTGTTAGTCTTAATTTGCTCTTGCTATTCATAAGTACAGGCCATACTGAACTCAGCACGGCCACATTTATAATACGCACGATGAAATATCTTTGTTAGTTATTCAAGTGGTAATGGATAAACAACATACAGAACTGTATTTTCTTTTTTGAGGGTTCAAAAGTAGATTGAAGAAATCGTTTTTCCATTCTGGTTTAAGGAGAATGATATATATTTTAAAAGTAAGAAAGTCCTTAGGAATGGATGTTACCTGAACAGAAAAATAACTTTCATTTTAGGTTTTTTGTTGTTGTTGTTTTTGTTTGTTTTTTTGTTTTGTTTTGTTTTGTTTGTTTTTTCTTTTAAGACAGAGACTCTCTACATAACCCTGGCTGTCCTAGGACTCACTGTGGCTCAAACTCACAGAGATCTGTCTGCCTAGTCCTATGTGCTTTGTTCAAAGAAAGTAAAAACAAACATTGTGAAGACCAGACTAGAAAGTTTAATCGCAGCAGAGGGTGTAACTCTAACAGGAAGCACAGGATAATTTTAAGGTCATATGACAGGTTGCCCTAGAACTATAAGGACTTTCAAAAGTTCATGGCATCCTTATCCATCAGAGAAGTGCAAACCCAAACTACCATGAGATTCCACCCCAGCCTTGTCAGAATGGGTATGATCCAGAAAAGAGACAGCAGCCTACGCTGGTGAGGACTTAAACCCTTATTCACTGCTGCTGGGAGTGTGACCTAGTACAGCTATGATGGGAATCGACGTGGAGGTCTGTCGAAAAATGACAAGTAGAACTCCTCTATGACACAGCTATCCCACTCCAGGCCACTCAGAGGACTCAGTTCTGCTGCAGAGATACTCTGTACATCCATGTTTATTGCAGCATTATTCACACTAGCAAGGAAACAGAACCAGCCCAGACATCCCTAAACCAACAAGTAGAGAATGAAACCGCAGAGTATAGCAATGGAATTTTGTTCAGCTGTAAAGAAAAATGAAATTTGGAGAAACGCGGACAGATCTGTAAAGCATTCGATTTGGCAAGGTGAGTCAACCTCGGAAGCACAAAAATCACACGTTCTTGCTCACAGGCAGACTCTGACATGGAGTGCCCACATTCATTGTGCATAGTGGGGGTGTGAACACAGGCTGTGACATGGGAGGGGATGCTACAGAGGCGGGAAGAGGTGGAAGGAAAAGGAGGAGACGGCAAAGCCGAGACACGTGAAGATAGAGAGATGAAGAGGAGGAGCTGGAAAAGCACTATGAGTTGGTGAGACGAGGAACAGGGGTTGAGAATCAACAAAACCAAACTTGGTTTTTTTTTTTTTTGGTTTTTCAAGACAGGGTTTCTCTGTGTAGCTTTGCGCCTTTCCTGGGACTCACTTGGTAGCCCAGGCTGGCCTCGAACTCACAGAGATCCGCCTGCCTCTGCCTCCCGAGTGCTGGGATTAAAGGCGTGCGCCACCACCGCCCGGCCAAACTTGGTTTTAAAATGCTGGAATAGGGCTGGAGAGGTGGCTCAATATTTAAGAGCAGGGGCTGTTGTCCCAGAGGACCTGGGTTTAATTCCCAGCACCCACATGCCCACTCACAACTGTCTGCAACTCCAGTTCCCAGGGAGCCAACTCCCTCACAGAGACGCACATGCTGGCGAAACACCAACGTACATAAAATAAAAATGAAAATGATCAAATGAAAGCTGATATTGTGTATGCCCGTTTAAAAGTAAAAAAAAAAATAATAATAGTAATATTGAAAAAAATCAAGTGGGAGATTTTTTTTCAGGTGAGGCCATGAAAGACCAAGATAAAACTAGATTGTGTGTGGTTGTTGGGGGGGGGGGGCTATTGAATGTCTCTTCCGGGTTCTAGAAAAGATTCAATAATGCAGTAAAATGCTTAATGCTCTGTTGTATGAACAGGAAACAAAAAACTTAAGGAAACATTTGAAGATACTTGAGTGTGCACTCCATCACCGATGTCCTGCCATCAGTGAAAACCCCAGAGTTTAACCTTAAGCCTGCAGAAAAGGATAATATGGTAATATGTGAAGGAGTCCTATAGCTAAAGGAAGAAGGGACAGATGCACACAGACAGACAGACACCGGGGAAGAGGAGGTGACTGCTTCAATGTCAACAGCTGGAGAACAAGAGGCAAAACTATGAATTTATCAACTTTATTGATATAATTGGGCTAAAAGAGGCATGCTTTGAAAAATCAGAATTTTTACCTTTATAGTGATCTTTTCCATATTTAATGGTATAAAAGGGAGTTCTGATTTTTTTTTAATCTTTTGAAATGACTTTTTTCCTGGGTTCATGTGAAAATTTCTTACCGTTTATTTTTAATATCAAAGTACTTTGGAAAAGATATTCAGAGAGAGAGAGAGAGAGAGAGAGAGAGAGAGAGAGATGTTTTCACTTATTTTACATGTAATGCTGAGTCATTTCTTCCTGAAGGGCAAGGCTGTTATTTTTTTTTGGGGGGGGGGTGAGGTGGGGTGTTAAATGCTAGGGAACTTTTTCTTCTGTTACCCACTTACTGTTGTTCCATTTAACCTAACACTTCCATTTAATCTAACGACTTTCGGGGATGCGCCTGCTTTCATGGGATGTGTGTCCTCACGCCCTCCATCTGCTTCCTTCTCTGTCCACTGAGCCCTTCAAGGAGACGCTTTAAGCCACCAAATGCTATCCACGGGGGACAATTTTCTGCCTAGCATCGTCTGTCATTATTTCCTGGTGCTTCCTGTGCCTGGTTGCACAGAACTTTTGCTTTCTTGTATCCCAGTAGTTCAAATCCAATGTGTTCAGATTTTTCATCCATTCCTTTTAGTACGTATTGCCTCGATATCTTTACACCCTTGCTCACCATCTCACAAGCTACTACTTTTCTTCTTGAACTCTGTTTTACATAAAAAGAAATTATTCTGTGACTAAGAAATTTGAAAATCTTTACACTGAAAAAGTTTAATTTTTGTTGCCAGAGAGTCCCCTTCCCCAAGGGCACTCATTTTTATTTGAAATCATTTTACTGCATACTTATTATCTTTCTCTTTTTTGAATTTTTTCTTTTATTTTGAGATTACAGTATTATTATATCATTTTTCCCTTCCCTTTCCTCTATCCAAACCCTCCCATATATTCTTTCTTGCTCAATTTTGAATTCATGGCCTCTTTTTTCATTAATAGTTGTTATACACATATATGCTTACATATATCCATATGTGTTCCTAAATACAACCTGCTTGGTCTATATAAAGCTATTGTATGTACAATTTCAGTACCTTTTGGAACTGGACAACCAGTTAGTGTACTCTTCCCTGAGGAAGACTATGTTGTCCAATTCCTTACCTGTCAATAGTACTTTGTATAGGGTTGAGACCTCGTGGTCTTCCCCCCTCCACTTGGGCATGTCTATTGCTAGCATCCTTCCTCAGCCCCTGTCTAGGCAGTCATGTTGGTGAAGCTTTATGGGTGCAGCTCCTGACATTCCTAGGAGACACCATTTCACATCAAACTCCCTGAGCCTCTGGCTCTTCCAGGCACTCCACCCCATCTTCTGCAATGAATGCTCCCGATGCCTTGGGTGCTGGCGTTGTTTTATAGATGTCTCCATTGGGACCGGGCTATACAACTCCACATTTTGATTGGTTATGGTTTTCTGTAATGGTCTCCATCTGTTGCAAAGAGAAGTTTCCTTGACAAGGGCCACTACTTATCTGTGGGCCTAGGAACAAATATTTAGAGTACAGTTTGGCATTATCCTGGTTTGGTGTTCTAAGAAGTTTTTAATACAATTTGTCTATCCAGTACAGAGGGAAATAATATGGGGCGATTTAAATACACCTAAATGCTGACCTGTGCTCAATATAAGAATGTTGGCTAATCACGTTTTAGAACATAAGTTGGGAAATTCTTTCCTAAGTAGCCAGAATCTCAAGCAACTGTTGGTACTGAGTGAATAAAACAATCTGAAATGGAGGCAAAAACAACAGAGACACCATCTGCCCTCCTCTTTCCATTAGATGAGTACACAATTCCTCCATATGCAACAGAGCACCCAGCCTTTAAATGCATGCCAAAGGAGAAGACTGCAACCCTCACTTGGCTAGGTGGGTGGGTCTCTACCTCACTGGCATGAACACTAACAATAAGAGGAGCTGGGGGATGGGTGAATAGGATCAAAACATGTATGAAACTCTCAAAAACTAATGAAAAGTTAAATTAAAAGGAAATGTAATTCAATACATTGCAACAGATATGACCAGAAGGTTTGCCTGTTCCAAATCAAAAAAAAAAAAAAATTATACCTTGAGGCTCTAATTCCCCAAATGATGGATTTGAAGGTGAGGCCTTTGGGAGATAATTACAGGAACTCATGAACATGGAGTCCTTTAAATGCTGTGGTAAGAACCTAAGGGCCTTATCTCTGTCACATAAGGCAGCCATCTGTAAAGCAGGAAAATCGCCTTTCCTAGACACTAAATATCCCAGCACCTTTATATCACATTCCCCATGCACAAGAACAGTGAGAAATAAATGTTTTATGGTTTAAAACCATCTTAAACCGACTATGATGGTGATGATCAGTGGTTAACATTGAACCAGACGTGCACTACACTATCGTCATTTACCTGTCTTGAACTGGAGTCATGCTTGCTGGGAAGGAAGATGCTGTCCCACTCAGACATGGGAAACGACAACTCCGGGGTCATGGAGCTGCTGCCACATGGGAGAGCAGCAGCTGCCTGGCCTTTGCAATCCAATGTCTTTCCTCTCTAAGGCAAGGGCACACACTGAGCACAGGTCAAGGAATCCTTCCATCTTCCCCCTGCCTTGCCCTCATCGACAGCCACTTACATATCAACTCATCTACACTCCCATAAGAAGCAGGTGAGTGGGATGTCTCTAACATAGTGACTCTAACAAGTCACTATGAATGGACAGAGTTTACAGGGCTGCTAAGATTCTGTCACTCTTAGTGTGTTCCAGAGTAGATGAATAGAAAGTAGGACGGTGCTTCCTACAGAAACTATTAGCTAGCCACTACCAACTTGTGAAGGCAACATGAGACAAAATATAATAAAGGAACAATATAACTTTCCAGAAATAAAAATTTTAAAGCAAAGAGTTCATTGTATCATGAACTACAAAAACATCAAATTCACTGGCCTCCATAAAACATCAGTTTCTACTTATTTAATAGTGGAAGTTGATTCTTGTAGCGTTCCACTCAAAGAGCAATAATGTGGATCACTTCTTATGCTTTCCTTCAAGTAGCTCAAAATGACAACATGGAGAGTCTTTTAAATAAACATGTCAGGGTATTCAAAACAAGAAGACTTCAAAGAATCCACCTTATGGCTTCACGAAAAAGGAGAAAAAGAAAAAAATAAAAAGTCCTGTAATGAATGCCGTAGCATCCTGAAACACTAGAATGAGTTTCCGTAAGAGCTTCCTCCAGGGCTCAGCACTCTAGAGAGGAGGAGGGTGCTTTGTCTGTGCATCTGCATGTGCGTGCAGACCCACACAAGCACAGATCCATGAGCTGCATAATAAAATGTTAACTTAACTTTATAGAGTATTTAAAACATTGGAAACACAACTTATCAGTAGTAACATTAGGAAAAGGCAGCATAAACCATAACTCACAGAAAAGTCACTAGCTATTACAGTCAATGATATTTGCAATTAAGCTGAACACAACTAAATTATGACTTTAATTAAAAGGCATTTTCTGAGATGGCACCAACATGTTTAAAATTTAATACATTCTATATGAGATAGTGGAGTTATTAACAGAAGATTCCCTTTCTGCAGTGTGTGCACTTTTTAAAAAAGCAAAACATCTTTAACCAGTATCAAATGCTCCCAGAATCCATAGAAGTTTCATTGCTTAATAAATTCAAGGAACAATTTTTTTTTCCAAGTCGTTTAATACTTGTTCATGCTTGGGATATACAATTGTATTTACATTCATGGTTAACAGTAACGGAATTAATGACAAACTCTAGTGGCCACAAAGTCCACATTAATTTTAAATGAAGAATGAATAGATGACTCAGGAAACTGCTAATGAAACACAGAGCCCTTTGCCATGGGGCAAGAGTCAGCCTCGAATGACTCAGCATTTCTGGAGAGTTTGGGAGTAATAACAGTGGCTGAGCAGGGTGTGTGAAGTGGGTTTGAGTCTAGACTCTGGACCTGGCAGGGTGGGATGCAAGGCAGGGGTCACACGAAGGAATGACGTCTTCCATTTTTTCTTCTACCATAGCTGTATTACTTGGAAAAGGCTGACCTGTTCAGGTATGCTTCTAAAATAATCTAAAACATAAAAGACAAGAGGATTATCTGTAATCTTACAAGGCCCAGGCTTGCTGGTTTAAGGAAGTGTTGCTGGCCTCGTTTGTCTTTGTTCAAGAGACTACGGCATGAAAAAGAGAGTGCTGGAGTGTCTACTGACAGTTCTTCACAAATTATTGGGAAAATGTGGAGGGACAGAAGAATCATGAAACAGAAGCAACAACAAAGTTCCTCTGCCCTTTGCAATGCACTGGGAAAAGCACATTTTTACACCTAATAAGAAGGCTGCTCATAAATAAGTATGCCTTTACCTACATAAATTCACCATGAAGGACACACACAGGGTCAACATGAAGGACACACACAAGGTCATTCAGGAAAGATAAAGACAAGGTAAATGTAAATGATACACATGAAGTCAATGTGAATAATACACACAAGGTCAACATGAAGGATACACACAAGGCCAATGTGAATGATACACACAAGGTCAATGTGGTCAACATGAAGGATGCACACAAGATCAATGTGAATAATACACACAAGGTCAACATGAAGGATACACACAAGGTCAATGTGAATGATACACACAAGGTCAACATGAATGACACACACAAGGTCAACATGAAGGATACACATCATTTTCAAGGGGACTGCTATTGTCCTAATTCTCTTTCGATTGTCTTTAACATTAATTTATAAGGCATGTGTAAATACTTAGTATATTAGATTTCTATAGCATCACTCAGATTAATCCTCCCTTATAGTATTCAGGAAGTCACTTCACTTCATGCTGGCCTCTTCCACATGTGGACATTATTCTCAACAAAAATGCATGAGGTGATATTCTTCTTGCAAAGGCAGTTTTGCATTTATGAGATACTTCTAGTAATGGTAACAAATATTTTGAAGGATAAAACTATTTGGTTCTAAGAATTCGTGTGTGTGTGTGTGTGTGTGTGTGTGTGTGTGTGTAGATATGTCTGTGTGTGTAGATATGTGTATGTATGTATTTAAAATAGGTATGTATTTTTACTAGAGAACTATATCTTATAGTCTCATGAAAAGGCTTCATAGCAACCATAAATAACCATAAGTAATGCCTGCATACTCCATGGAATCTACATGGGCAGAAGAATGACATTTTATCATAGAAAAATGTGCTACTTGCCAGGCGGTGGTGGCGCACGCCTTTGATCCCAGCACTCGGGAGGCAGAGGCAGGCGGATCTCTGTGAGTTCGAGGCCAGCCTGGTCTACCAAGTGAGTTCCAGGAAAGGTGCAAAGCTACACAAAGAAACCCTGTCTCGAAAAACCAAAAAAAAAAAAAAAAGAAAGAAAGAAAAAGAAAAAAAAAAGAAAGAAAAATGTGCTACTCAAAGTTGGTTTTTAAAAAAGGTCTGAAATACTTCTGGTTTTGAAAACTTCTCAGTTATTCTTTACTCAATTAAAATGGCTTAATTTTTTAAATAAGCAACTCAAAAAAAGAGATCCTGTGAGCTGGAGAGATGGCTCACTGGGTTAGAGCACTGTCTGCTCTTCCAGAAGACCCAGCATACACAAGACAGCTCTCAGCTGTTTGCAACTCCAGTCCCAAAGGATCCAATGCCCTCTTCTGACCTTCTCAGTCATCAGACACACAAGTGGTTCACAGGCATACATTCAGAAAAAAAAACACACCTACACATAAAATAAAAATGCAAAATTTTAAAGAGACAATGGTTTCTACTAAGTTCACCCAAAATTGTCCCTAACACCTCTGAGGTAATCCTCCTTCTCTCCACTTTCTCCCTACAAATCAGCCTTCCTGGATCAGGAAGCATAGGGTTAGTTTGGCAAACCAGGACTCTGCTGCTCACAGCCCTTTTCCCAACACATTACTTAGAAACTTGGGGCCGACACCTGCACCAAGCTTCAAGCACACTCCTTTTCAAACAGAGCAACTGATCACTCCGATCTATAGCGGCCTATAAATCTTTAGTAATTCTCCTTTCATGGCCAATCCTGAAGGATAGCCTGTGTATGAGCAGGAAGGCAAGCTGTGTCCTCTGAGTGAACTCAGTGAAAATCCACGATTTGCTTAAACCCTAAGCATGACTGGGCATACATGAACACACATATCCTTATGGTCAGATGCATTGTGGGGAAAAAAGATACTTGATAAACAAAGGCTTATATAACCCAAACCTACCAATCAAAATACAAACTACCTACACTCTGCCCCTAGCAACCAAGTCCTCTTCCCAGACCTACAAAAGGAAGCTCCAGGCAGTGACCAGACTTTTTGCTCGGGGCCTGCAGCTCCCTTGCAGAACATCAACTCTGTAAATTCCCTTTGCTTCTGAATGAAATCCTTGGCTATTCTGCTTTCTGTGTGTGCTTCTTCAATCCTTCTAACAGAATGCCAAGAACCTACAAACACTAAGTGCAGATGGAGACCACCAATACTACTACAGAGTTCACTTAGCTTACCAGAGATCAGACAGGCATTCTTCATCCTCTTTCGTTCCATGTCTGATCAACCACCAGCTCATCTTCAGATAAACCCATATCCTTCTTTCTAGTTTTCCAAGCTGTCCTGGTTCAGGTTGGTATTTGTGGAGAGAAAGGACTACTTAAGAGTTCTTTCTATATTACATCACAAAGATCTCATTGGGCAAAACCCAACATCAAGATGGGATACCCTTTAACTCAGCTTCCTATGGCCCCATGGTTACCTCCTGTAAGCCAAGAGAAACTGATATTCAATAGCGTGTGAAGCTCATAGGTTCTGGAATTTTTTAAACAGCCCTGGAAATAATTGACACTAAATCAGACTACTTAATACCAAAGGATTTTTTTTAATCCCTACTTCTATGTCCACTCCTCTACTCACTCTACAAAAAGGAAGAAGAAAATGGGGAGTTTGTTGTTAGGTCTGGTGCAGTCCACTGAGTCTAGGGCATGTGACCCATATCTGCAGAACGCTAATGGGCATGGCTGGTCTTCCACCTGTGACTTCGAATAGCAGCAAATGGTGCCCCCGTGTTCATCTCTCTTTCCTCTCCCCAGACTGCTGCTTATTATAAACATCACTCACACATCTCACCAAATTCATTGTGACGGGTAATATTCATTGCGCCCTTGGCTGGATTTAGAATCAGCCAGAAGACACACCTCTAGGTATGTCTGTGAGGCCTTTTCCAGAGAGATGTAACTGTAAAATAAAAACGCACCCCAAAAGTGGGGTTGGAATGGTCTCATAGGCTGAGGTGCCAGAGTAGCTAAAAGGGAAAAGAGAGAAAAGAGCGGAGTAACCGCAGTCATCTCTCTCTGGTGCAGACACAATATGACCAGCCACCCCACACTCTAGCCACCAGGCCTTCCCCATCATGATGAACTGACCCTTCAAATACAGAGCAAAATAAGCCCTTCCTTGCTTAAGCTGTTTCCTTTCACATATTTTTGTCCCAGCAATGAGCAAGAACTAACATGTTATCTATAACACAGATCAGGTCAATCATCTTCTACCTAAAACATCTCTCTATAGAGTAAGGTCCAAAAGCTCTCAGCATGGATGCATGACCCTGAGCAACATAAGGCCATCTCTACAACACACACACACACACACACACACACACACACACACACACACACACACACCTGTACTATTCATCCTTCCTACAATCTAAAAATACAGCTCTGGCGTCTGGTAGGAATAGTCTTTTGGACACCGTCATCTTGTAACACAAACTGATACAGAGCACCAGGGCAGCCTCTGTTTTCCCTGACTTTCTCTGGGTGACAGCCTCTGCACCCTCTTTTCTCATGGGACAACTATATTACAGTCCTCCTCTAGATTGAATTCAAGGATGACTCCTTGCTGAGCTCTGCTGTCATCTACCTAGCAGAGAATCTGGAACTTAGTGTGCACTGTCAATGTGCCCTTCAAAGAAAAAAGCAAAAGCATAATTGGTAACATCATAAATAATAAAGAAAAATAAATAACAGCCTCCGATTACCTTGTTTGTCTTATGCCTTCAATCTATTACTATTTTCTCTTGAAAGAATTTTAAAAACCATGAGTCTGATAGTCTGCTGCTACCCAGTAGGTTATTATACACAGATTCCAAAAGCAAAGCTACAATGTGCAGTGCAGAATCTCTTCTAAAAAACTCATCTGCCTCTGAGTGTTAGCCCTCGAAGCACACATCCTTTAAAGAGCACATCAAACAAGACTACAAATGCTTTATAAGACACCAAACATCAAATTAATATTAATGGTAATAGCAATAACAATTTCCTTTTAAGTAATTGATTGATGTGGAGAAATAGCCAAACCAGTTGACATGCAGTCCAAATTCTATATTTTTCTTCAGAAAAACAATTCACCACCAATGACAAATAACAATAGAGCCACTAAAACTACCTGTCATGTGTCTAATGAAGACAGATTCTCTGGCTACCACGTATAATATGTAATATCCAAAAGCGCTGCTGTAATTCATAGCTAATTAGTGTCTCAACTTTATGAGAGGTGTCATGCCCTAAGTCTCTTTTCCGATCTCCTCAGACCTCACAAGATCCGACAACCATGCGTAGATCACAACAACCCAATTAGCACCCATCCCAACCTTGGACCACTGCTTCCCAGAGCTGCCCCAGCCTCCATAAATCATGCTCTGTCATGAAGCTCTTCTCTGACAGCTGCAAGCCATTGCTGCCCGAGGAATAAAGACAATACTTGTAAAGAAAAGTCATGTGGGAGAGACAAAGATAGAAAAGGGATATCGTTTGCCTTCCTTTAATGGCACAGCAGTCAGCAAAACTGAAGACCATCAATTCTGACTGATTAAGAAGACAAGTGCACTAGGAAATAAATCTATGAGTGGTACATCTGACGCTCCTTAGTGATAATCAACTGTCAGCAATCGGATTGTTTGTTTGTCTTATGTGGATCGACTGGAGCCTTTTTCCTTTCCATTTCCCATTGCATAGTCTTCCCTCTGACTAATAAGAGAATTTCCCTTTCAGCAAAACATAATCAGATGCGTTTACTTTATCCCCTGTGAATACCCAGCAATCAGATAATTTGTTTGAAAGACTCTAAATTGTTTGACTTCATTGAAAAAAAAGAAGCTATAATGATTTGCTGGTCTCCAAAACAGTTCTACAGTGCTTCCCAAGTCCATAAGCAAGCTCTGGAGTATTCACAGCTCACGGCAGCCAATATCCTTGTAATTGTCTCCTAAGCCTGTCAAGCTGTTCTTTGTTCCATGATACTCATATAGAATGTTCTGAATAGTCACTGTAGCCTCCAAGATATGTGTGAGTCAGGTGACTCTACTTACACTTTGCTTCCCCCGTGGTAATATTCTTCTAGATCATATGCTAATCTGAAACATTTCATCTAGCTTTTAATAAACCACTGCAGCCAAACCGGATATATAAATAATGATAAAGGCAAATAAACAAATATGGATACATTAAACAAGGAATGCTTTTATAGCTCTTTTTATTAAGTGTCTAGATTTCAAAAGGATTTGATTTTCCTCCCGTGAAAATAGTATTCTCATGGAAATATTCAAATATTTATCTACAGAGACTCCCAGTGCATCATTTTTATAATAGAAAAATAATTGAAAACAACAATGTATGGAATATGAAACAAGTCAAATAAAGTGATGATTCCCCTCATACAAATGTAAAGTTATGTACCTTCTGAAATGGTAGTGCAGAATAAACACTAAGGGCGTGTAGGAACATTCACAGGATACTGCAAATAATAGATAAGAGAAATGGAGACTGGCTTCACATCATACATATGTAATTATGCATGTCCATATGTTTATTATACACATACATGTTAGTGTTATAAATATAGATACATATAGGTATATATTTCATGATTACCAGATCATCTCTGTTTTATTTCCTGTGTATGGAAGTGTCTGTGTATAAATATATATACATAAGTGAATGTAGGCCATTATAGAAAGAAGCCAGTAGGAAGAGATTTCAGTATTGAAAATATATCTGCAGTAAGTAATGTTCAAGATCATTCTTTTAGAAATATTTCTGTTTATATATATTTGTTTCATAACCAGGAGTAAAGCTCTTATATAAAATATTGGTGTTTACTTCAATCATTTAGATTTACACAGGTATATACTAGTGTGAAGTCCCATCCTGCCAGGGGATCTCTTCCAAATGATCAACCCCAATATCCAATAATCTTATTATCACCGTGAGTGTCAGCAACATCTTAAAAATCTAGGATCATTATACTTAGACACAACTCAAGAATGAAAATCAGAACAGCATTTTCATCCTCTTATCCATGGAGATGAGCAGGGATGAGATCGTGTTCATTTAATTCTCAAATACCATGTAAACTCGGTGCCACAGTCGTCAGGAGTGCAGACCCACCATAAACCTGTGTCTACATCACTTGCATCATTGCCCTTGATTCTTCCTAGTACCAACCCATCTTCCCAAACTTCCCACGAGTTTGTGGAAGGATCAAGGGTGTCACATTTGCGCAACCTGGCCAGAGTTCCTGCCTGAATTCTTAAAAGGTGGCGTGGTGAAGGTCAACACAACTTCTAATGAGCCAAGAAGACATCATGAAATACCCAAGATCTTGATTAACATAAACCAAGGAAATAGAAATGAAGAGAAGCAAAATCTACCCCCCCCAAAAAAAAACATGTTTTATCTAGTAAAAAAAAAAAAAAAACAGAATACATGCTTAAAAGGATAATAACGTGTGTGTGTGTGTGTGTGTGTGTGTGTGTGTGTGTGTGTGTGTTTAACATATAGAGATCTAGACAAGGCAAGAGAGAGAAAGTTTCACACTTAGAGGTGGGTTGGTGTGGGAACTCTAAGCAGAGATATTCTGCATTGTTGCATCTGGTCTGGACTTGTGAAAGCAGACGTGCAAGTCTACAGCTCTGGAGATGCCTCTCAAGTCCCCCAGGCTTCCGTTCTCTTAGGACAGCCCAGCAATGCATTTTGTCTTGAACTGAAAAACCTGTGTTTGACAAAACTATGCATCTAGTAGGTTGACTAAATGAATTTTCATTCAATGTTTTTTATTTTTTTCCCTTCTTCTTAGATAAAGAAAGTGAAAACATAGAAAGAGGAGGAAAGGGAAAGAGAAATTGAATTTTCACAAGACTGGTTTTGATAATAGTACGAATTTTGCTTCTTTTTAAACATTTCTCCAAAAAGATACTAGGTAATGCAAACCCCAACCACGTGATATCTGGGCTTTTCATTTCTTATCTATAGTTCATATACGGGGAATTGTTTGTAGCAATTTCTAGCTGTAGGGGTGTTATGTATTTTTTTGTTACTCCTGAGCAGTTCAGAAGGTTTAATTTTGGTGAAATTGTGAATAAAAGAAATTGGGGAAACTTTATCATTAGCATACTCATGTACACACAGCAAGCTCCTGACTGCAAACTTTCAAACTCCTACTCCACCCCCACAGAGCAATGCCTTACCTGAGAGGGAAAAGTCCCCCTTCTGGCTTTCACTCTCTCTGATTAGAAAGGCGCCCGTCTGGTTTTCCGCATACAGTAGCTGCTTTTCTGCATCTGCTCTTTTGATTGCTCCAAAGAACCACCTGAAAAGGAAAGAGATGTTAGCCCCAATTAACCAATCAGAGTCATTTTAAAAAGAACAAGAAGAGAACATTGCAACACCAGAAAAAAAATGATATTGCTACAGTAAAATCGTCATACATGTAGAGGGTAACTTTTGATACTTGAGATGACTTTTCAGGCATCAATAACCCACTCCAGGACTCCTAAAATGAAAGTACAATGCAGAAATCTGATTGATGCCTGCTCCATACTCTTCCTCACCCTTAAGTCTTTTTGAGATCTTATGCTTGTATAAGCATGGCGCCAAAGAGCTGTGTGTTACACTCACCACCACCATCAAATTTCTACCACCATTAAGGTCAGAACAGTTAAAAATGCTTTCTCTGTTCATTAATTCTTTTACCCCCACCTCCATCACTACCAAAGCCCATGGCAATATGGAATTATTCCATATGCTTCTGAGAAACTTATTATCATAAGGAAAACTTTAATCAGTAAGTATCTTGCTTGGCGATATGTTCTCTATACTACACCCATCTCTGTCTTTTCACACACACACACACACACACACACACACACACACACACACACACTCACACATTCTCACAGATAGATACTGTGAGACAGATACTGAATACACAAGCTTGTGAGTGTGATCAAATCAAGAATTACAGATCTTCAATGTCTCAGTCAGTGTAATTCTAAATACAATTGTAAAAATTCAAACCGAAACACACAAGTTACTGCTAAGGATGAATGATTCAGTGAATGATATTGGAACCATTAAGAATTCATATATATATATAATATATATATTATAATATTGTATATATGCCTCCAGAATATACAATAATTTCACGCAAAAATATCTAATACAAAAGGTGAATTTTAAAACTTTTTGAGGATACTGGGCCAGAACAACACCACCACTCTCCCCAAAAAAATCTATAAGAATGAATAAGCAATACTAATTGAGAAACCTGATAATATTTTGAATATTTATTACAACACGCCTTAAACTTCAGTTCCAAAAAATTCTATAAAGTAAAAGTAAAAACACACCCCACAAACCTTTAACAAAGTATTTACAAAATATATTACCAAAATGTGAGTGGGATTCATATTGTACTGGGGGATGGTCATTAACCAATAAAAGACAAAACAGGAGAAAATTGGCAAAGGCTATATGTGGACAATTTACAGAAACAGGAAGCCCAAGAAACTAATCAAAATAAGCATCATGGCCAGGGCCTGTGCCACAGCTAGGTATTATATATAAAATCACAATGAGGTATAAATTCATATTTTAGAACTGGAAACTTACGGTCCTCATATTGTTGAGTGTTGGGGAAAATGTCAGACAATGTTTATGCAATTATAGTGGCAATATAATTTGATATAACCTATTCAGAGACCATTCTGGCACCAGCTGGTGGAACTGGGTATTTGTAGGCAGCTCAGATTCACTTCCTGACTCTGTGTTTAATGTGTTCAAGAAAATGTGCAACAAGAAAATCCACTGAAGAATTTTAGCATTGGCACAGAAAACAAGAATAGGGAGTGTTGTTCAGTGATAGAACATGTGGTTAGCATGCTCTAGAGCCTGGGATGGATCACTAGCACCAAACAAGAAAGAAAGGGAGGGAGGGAGAACCTGAATATCCATCACAGAAAATGAACAGTTACAGGTTACAGGAATAAAGTGGAATTTTACACAGAGGTTAAACTAAGTAAATCATAAGGGCACAAAAGGAAGCCGAAGAACAATTTATACCATTGTGATATCATTTGTATAAAACTTAAAGCAAGCACATTTTCAAAAACTGTACACATATCTATAAATATGGACGAGATTATTGAGAATGAATAGCTAAATAGCCAAGCATTTCCAGAAATGGTGAAAATTCTCCATACATTCCCAGCAAAGAAACAACACAAATGAAATATACTGATCAGCTTGGTGCATTTTCCTGATTCAAAGAGCATTGATCATGCATCAATTTGTGTAACAAGTTACATTTTTAAAAATTATGGTATCTCCTATATTTTATTTTCACGCATAAATACTCCATTATATAAGTTTTATGTGCATACATTACATTTGTATTTGGGATACTTGTCTGTCTATGAATGATGTGTTTCTTCTGCCCAAGATACATACAAGCAAGAAGCTTGTGTAAATCCAATGATTAAAGATAAGGCAATCTGCATTTGTAGAGAAACGTATTCACTAATTTTCAGAACTTCTGTCTCAGCACTTCTGGACTTCTGTTTCCTACATAGATACAATTTAACTGTTTGACCGAATCTATCTGTCTATGTCACACTTAGAATTTTGCTTGGCTTCACGCCCATCAGGAAGGGAAGAATATAAATAAAAAGCTATTTGCTGCTTGCAGTGGCATTACAATGGCATCCTTCATCCTCAAAGATGACGCACCTGCTGTGGATTGTGATCTGTAGAGCATGTGATGCTGTCCAGCCTAACGCAGGGACAATAGCTCATCCCACCCTTTGCACCTGCAGAAACTCTTCCTTAATTTGAGGTTGAAGCTCCTGGCAGGACTGTTCCTGTCATCGGCTCTGATTTTTAGAGACCTTGCTGGCATCATTTCTGGAAGGACACAAACATCAAAGCCTTTTGCACCCTCTCAAAAGCTGCTGTTCTTCTGGGTAGTGAACAGTGGGGACCAAGAAAGGATCCAGACATCACAGGACATGTGAAGTGCTGGAGAGAGTCATGCAGGTCTACAGACCTCAAAACATGGTCTCTAGGGCAGGTATATCAGCTTTGCATGGGAACTCTCAGGCCTCACTCCAGACCTGCTCAAATAGAGATGCTAGGGATGTGGTCCAACCATCAGGAACATAAGAAACCTTCTGGGTGAATTTGATGTACCCCAAAATCTGATAACTGTGAATATGTAGAAATAGTGAAGAGATTAGAAAACTGTACATGATACCTGAAAATAAGTCAAGAGTCTGGAAATTAGCTATGGAAAGGGGTTATCGCGCAAATGACACCACATGCATCCAAACACATATGTTTTATTGACACTTAATGAAAATACTGTTTTTATTACCATGGCATAGAGGAGATACTGACTGACAGTAACCAAAAGTACAGAACAATAATAATTTGGATACTGGGAGAAATAAGTGCTTCCTTGAAAAAAAAACAGAGAAAATAAATCCCTGTTGTAGAAGTAAGACATATATGACCAAAGCCTGAACTGTGTTTTGCAAATAATTGTCAGGTGTCTCACACTGACATCGGAACATCTGGAGACCACTGTTGGATGAAAAGGGGAAACTTCAGAGCAATAGGAACGTTATATTTGTTTGTATTGTAAAAACCAGAGAGATATGTAGACATCTCTGCGATTAATGAGAGATGATGACAGAGGTCCCTCCATTTTTACTCTGTACTCTCTACAATGGGGAGGTCTCTAATAAGATGTAATTATAGAACTATGTAGCATCTACTTAAATATAGACAATTAAAAGAAGTCACTTAAGAGTACACTACAAGATTCAAAATGTTGACAATCAAAACTGATAGACATAACCAGATGTTGGTGGCCTAAACCTTTAATCCCACCACTCGAGAGGCAGAGGCAGGTGGACCTCTATGAGTCTTCACTGCAACCAAACTGGTAGAAAGTAGGCACCTAGGTCACTCATAATTCTAAACAGATGCATATAATTTCCTCCTACAGTTTAAAGAGCAGCACCACTCGGTAAATGCTGAGTGAAGTGGAAAAGCATTGACCTCTACTGTCTTATTCTGTCTCCCTAAAAGCTAAGGCAGCTGGTCTCCAAACACCACAGACAGATCCTGGAGGTGAAGGAGGAACTATGTGTCATGCGCAAACAAGAAAAGGAAAGTCCAGGTCGACTTGGCAAACTGCCTACGTGGAAAGTAGGTTAGAGCAACATGCCAATGGAGTTGGTTGGGGTTAGAATGTCTCGGCTGTCATCTATCATTACACATAGCATAATGAATAAAGTCAACTACTGTCCCGTACCTGTGTGGCTCAGGAGGCTTCGTGGCACTGTTACAGAACACCTACAGTTTGCAGGGCACACTCATCCACATCTAGTCACTTATCATATCTAAATAGAAGCCTTCGACCTAGAGCACCCTGGAGCTATTGTGGTTCTGTATCTCTGTATCACTCACCTGCATCTGTGTTTCAACAACACTGCCGGGAAGGCCTCTGTCAAGTTCCTGTTCCAGGTAATTAGGCCTGCCCCTTCTATGAACTCTTCCTGGATACGATGACCCCTTGGCTCGGGGGGGGGGGGGGGGGGGGGCGGAGGGGGGCAGCTCCCCCTGCTTCTCTTCCCCCTCGCATGTTATGATCACGGCAAAGGGAAGAAAGTAATTCCCAAAGGGATTATGTTGCTCATTCCTCCTTCCTTTCCTCCCTCCGCCCCCGCACCCACCAACACCTTTCTCTAATTGGACCCACACAGATCATGGCAGTAGGTCACTATCTCTTCTCTTTAATCTTAATCATTTCTATTTCTTCCTCATAGGCAGGAGCCAAGCACAACTGTCAAAAATATCATACATAACCCCTGTCTGCCCCTTCCTCATGCTCACACCGCTGGATTCAGCCTCGGAAAATGGGACCAGGTACATCTCACCACATGGACCAGGTTGTTTGTTGTAGTTGTTGGTTGGTAAGTTGGTGGTTTTGTTTTGATTCAGCTGGCTGTCTTGTTCAGGATGTTTATGAAATAAAGCAGCCCACTGACATGGAATTTCAGGCCTTCCAGCACATGGCTATCAGCCATCATCCAACTTGTCTCACCTACATCTGCTGTACCTAAATTTACACTTAAACTTACTTCCCTACAGTATTCAGCAACTGGGCTTCAGGCTGGACACAAAGCATGACAAATTAGGGCACCGATTTTTAAGTTTTTATTTATTTGTTTTACATCCCAACCACAGTTTCCCCTCCCTCCCAGCCTCCCAGTTCCCCCCCCCACCTCCCTTCTGCCCCCTCCAATCCACTCCTTCTCTGTTTCTGTTCAGAAAAGAGCAGGTCTCCCGTGGATGTCAACAAAACATGGCATATCAAGTGGTAGTCAGACTAAGCACCTCCCCTTGGATTAAAGCCGAGCAAGGTGACCCAGTATGAGGAATAGGGTCCCAAAAGCCAGCAAAAGAGTCAGAGACAGCCCCTGCTTCCACTGTCAGGACGCTCAAAAGAAGACCAAGCTATACAACTGTTGTAAGCAGAGGGTCCAGGTCAGTTGCATTAGTGTGCCAATTTTTAATTTATGTGTCTATTTTAGGTAAGTCACTTGTCACTGAAGACCTACCTAGGCCAATGACCACAAATAATACCCTCAAAGACCTCTGGTGGCAAATACTGGCCATATGTCCTTTGGAGCTGTTAACTAAATACTTGATAAAACTATCGATGCATTGAACTTTGACATGGGATTTATAGTCATGTTGATTCTGAACACTGAACTTTAGATAATGTGTTTTCATGTAATCTTCTGTGCTTGTCAAATAGCCTGCAGTATAAAATGCCTACGTGCTAGCATCCAATCGGCAGTGCAGGTCTGATGTTAATTAGCCTTAGACCATGGATTCCTATTTGAACTCCTTTTTCTTAAACAGAAAAAAAATAGGGCTTTTGTACAGGAACACGAAGATAGAAAATAAGGCTGACTTCTCCATCCTTTGAAAGGAGCCTATTGGCTGCACACACGTAAGAATGTCGATCAGATGACATCATTCAGGGTCAGTATCTGAGGTAGCCCTTGTAGTCACATTAGAAACTAGGAAGTTCATTCTTGGGTCACTTAATAAAGCATTTTTTGTTGCTGTTGCACACCCTGACAGTCCCCACCACAGGGGAATTTTGGAGGAACTGAACTGTTTCCTCATCAGAGGAGGTGAGTGCTCATTAAAGAACCTGGTTATAACCTGAGCCCACTTCCCTCAGTGGTTACAAGAGCACATGACTCCTCACACAATTCATCTGGGGAGAAAGTACAGAGAATACAACAACACTCAGATACACATTTTGGAGGGGAACTTGGAAACTAAGTGGTACTACACTTTCAGAAAGTAGTATTCCACACATCCATGAAGAAATACACTGCTCTGAAAAGTCTAACAGAGACAGTGAGAATAAACATTTGAGATACTTTGTGAAATCATGCACTGTTGGAACATCATAAGGTCAGTTGCCTTTGCCCTTCATGAAACATGAGGAAGAAACTAATGATTAAGGCTTTTATCTATTCTTCTAGTTTCTGGG
The DNA here is from genome assembly GCF_049852395.1 of Peromyscus maniculatus bairdii. Taxonomy (NCBI): domain Eukaryota; kingdom Metazoa; phylum Chordata; class Mammalia; order Rodentia; family Cricetidae; genus Peromyscus; species Peromyscus maniculatus. Next base: position 20,305,753 of record NC_134867.1, read on the forward strand.
ATAAATGGGACCACACATATACAAAAACTAAGCAGATACATTAAAATTTACATTTTTATCTTGGGATTGATGATTGGTGGTATCGTTATAGATGTGCACTTGACTCTTCAGAATTCTGTAATTACAGGCAAGCCACCTAACTTTTTATGCGGGTGGTGGAAATCCAAACTCTGATCCTCGCTCTTACACAAGTGCCACTTCAACCACTGGGCCACTTCCCCTGGCTCTCAAGAGAAGGTTTTAATTTATTTAATTTCAAAGAATTCCCAGTGGTATAAATGTTATCATTCAACTTTAGTTAAAGCATTGAGTATGCTGACACAATACACAAAATAGTCTCTTCTTTGGGAATTAGCATTCATTGCACTGGTCTACGGGTTGAGCTGGACTAGCCAGTTGGCAAGCACCATGAGTGCAGGCAAAACCGAGGCCTTGAAGTCTGCAGTGGTGCCTACCATGTCAAAGCTAAAGGACGACATGAAATTTCTGATCCCACATGAAACACTGTAAACAACTTGAAGGCTCTGTAACCGTTTTTTTTTTGTTTGTTTGTTTTTGTTTTTTGTTTTTTGTTTTTTTTAACCTGATATACCTTGTGAACTACATAACTAGTAATTTGATCATTGTCTGTGTATTTAATACTCGGGGATTCATTAACATCAATTTCATACTAACTATATTGGGAAAAGATGAAAATGCAAAGGGCCTGTTAACCACGTCTTTGAGACTCTGACAGCATCAAGGAAGAGATAACAATTTAAGTTTTGACGTAAGTAGTAAGTCAAAGGTGGGGCATGTAATTATAAGGGTGCATAGTCCGAGAAATTCACAGTCAGTGTGCAGGGCGAGATAGGAATACGCTGGAAAGGGAAGCCTGTTAAGACCCTCTGGAATAATATAGGGTAGAATATTCTATTTTCTATTCAGTAACTACCTGCCATTCAATTGGAGTTTTAAAAAAAAAAAAAGTTTGTGGGATAAATGAAGGGGAAGATTGAGGTGATGTAGGTGACTGACTAAGAGAAGCCAGAGAGATCGAACAAAAGCCCTGATGAACCGAGAGAGAGAGAGAGAGAGAGAGGAGAGAGAGAGAGAGAGAGAGAGAGAGAGAGAGAGAGAGAGAGAGAGAGAGAGAGAGAGAGAGAGAGAGAGAACAACCAAGAAAGGAGATGAGGTTTTAAGATGGGGCATTTGGAGGGTCTTCTCACGTGCTCCTGATGTCGGAGAATCACAGATGAATGCAGACTCTAGGGCTGAAGCCGGATCCAGATGCCTCAGCCTCAATGTGGACCTTTGTCAGTGTTTGTCTCTGATTGAGAAATAGACCATGGCCACGCCCCTCACATGTTTCTACCACTGATGTGTGTAGAATCACAAGACAACAGAAGCCGTGGACTTCTCGGAGGAGTTCCTTGGGCTCTGTGATTCTTTAACCAGGGGAGGGAAGAGGTGTTTAAAAGGGAGAGGAACATTTTATGAAAACTAACTGTACACAGGATGTAAAAAGCATCTGGAATTATAGTGGAATATTTGAAGTAGGATTTTTTTTCATACATTTGCCTTAAAGATATGAAAGTCAAAATAATTAAATTATGTATGTGAGTGTATGTGTGTGGGGTGTGTATACATATATGTGGTGTGTGTATATGTGTGTCTATGTGTGTGGCATGTGTGTATGTGTGTATGTGTAGTATCTATATGTGTGTTCATGTATGTGTTTATGTCTGTATATGTATGGCATATATGCATGTATATGTGTGGTGTGTATGTACGAGTGTGCTTGTATGTGTTTATATGTGTGTATGTGTATCTCTGTATGTGTAGTGTCTGTATATATGTGTGCATTTCTTTATGTGTAGTGTGTGTATGATTGTGCATGTATGTGTTTATGTGTATATGTGCACTGGATATATACATGTTTATGTGTGGTGTGTGTGTATGTATAAGCATGTATGTGTTTATGTGTATGCAGGTGTGTATGTGTGATGTGATGTGTGTATACATGTGCATGTATATGTTGTGTGTATATATGTGTGGCATATATATGTATGTGTGCATGTATGTGTGGTGTGTGTATGTGTGTGTATGTTTTTATGTTTGCATGTATGGTGTATGTATATGTTTATGTGTTTATGTAGTACATGGTGTGTGTGTGTAGGTCCCAGCATAAATGCACAGATATGTATTTTTTCACTGCTCTTTAAGAATACATTAAATTATGTTTCTCAGGCAGCCAAGAAGGCAGACACAGAGTTTATTAGAGGGCAGAAGAGGTTTACCCATTCCCTCTTTTTAAAAAATAATTTGGTTCTGTGCAGCCAGATACTCACTAAACACCTCTTAATTAGTAACTACCCATTCTAACCCTCCCATCAGTAACTCAAGGTTGTTTATTTCCCATGAAAGTGCAGCTCACGGGACAGTAAAAATCCAAACAATGAGCAGGTCCACAAACTCACTTGTCCCTGTCAGACCACAGAGAGAGCCAGGGCCAGAAAGTGCACCCTCTGTTTTTGGTGTCCACAAGCTGTTTGTCAGAACACAAAGGACAGCTCCCAAATGCTGCTGGGTTGCTGTTTTGTTTTGTTTTTTTCTGAAATTAGTTTCCTGATTAATTTTTACATAGAATTGATTGAAAAGACGGCTTCACAAAAATAATATGCCCCACTCCTGAGAGCTGCCATGGGAAAAGCACTCTGAAAAGTAACCCACTCCAGTCCCCAGTGCCCCTCAGTCAGGGCTAGCTGTCAGGGGGACTAACTTCCTCCAGGTCTCAGTCCTCAGACTCCAGTTTCTGAACTTCATCTCAGGAAGAGTGTGTACAAGGCAAACATGGCCAACTGGCCTGAGGTGGCGCTCAGGGTATGCTCCAGGTCCCAAGAGCAGTGGGGAATTCTAAACCAGGTCACCCAGGGACTGTATTCTGAAAAGCACAGCCCTGTTTATGGAAAGGAGGGCCACAGGAATAATTTCAGGAAATGGAAAGTGTCTCTTTTCATCTGCTATTAGTTAGCAAACCACAATAAAGTGAGATTTGATTCCACAATTTTGGTCATTGGTAGAATAACTTCCCTGGGTACTAAAAAGCCATGCTAACCTCTTTATCTAAGACTGAAGGGCAAGAGGTGGGGCCCTCAGCAGCCTACATAGTAGGCTTTGACCAACTGTTCTTCATGACCCATGAAACAGATGGGTCTACATCTTGCAGTTTCGAGTCACCTGCTGTTGGAACATGGGCATGCAGAAACCAAAGATCAGAGAGTTTTGGACATGGGAATCAAACAGGCCAGAGGAAGAGATTTCTGCAAGGTTGGTGATGGCAGATTAATTATAAAAGAGCCTTTTCTTCCCACTGACTACAGGGCCACAATGTGTAGAAAGGAAGCCATCCCCTTCAGATCAAGCACACCTGAGCACTGTGAGTCTTCTCTTCCTTTCTTATGCTTTTCCTTGGTTTACTTCAGTTTGGATATGTCTAATTAAGTCCTACTCTCTCCTACTGCATTGGCAAGCTCTAATCAACTATGGCTTTAGCCTATCACTCTAATTCCTGTAGTGGGTAGCCATTCCAGCTTTGATCTGGAAATTCCAACCCAGATATTGGTGAAATTATTATGGCCACTCCACATAGTTAGAAGGAAGATTTATTTAGTGGGTAACTTACAAAAAAGGGAAAGGCAGGTTGTGGGGTCTGGGGAAGGTGTATCAAAGTCCAGCGGTGTTCTCTGAAGCTCTGCTCGGTCAACCCCCACCATGTAGGGTCCAGGAACAGAGAGAGCTCACTGGCCCGTCCAGATCTCAGGTCTCCTGGCGCCTCCCTTGGCCCCGCCTTGTAGGTGTGACAGTTGACGAAGCCTCAGTGGGGGTTGGAATTTCCAGATCAAAGCTGGAATGGCTACCCACTACAAATTCCCAGGCCCAGGACAACACCAGGTGTTAAATACATTCTCAATACTCTAAAATGAATATATGAATGATGAGCAAATGAGTGTTTGGGGGTATGGATCTTGCAATCAAAACGTAAAGTTGACTAAATAACTTAAGATAGGAGAAGCTGAACACAGAGAGAAGCTTCGAAGTATTCATACAGAACAAAACAGCAAATCAGACCTGCCAGTCATGAGTTATCCCTCGTCAGTCATGTGATGACAGTCACACAAGCACGGTGACTAAAACAGGCACAAGTAGAGTTCCACTTCAATTCTACTTTAGACTTCACAACGCCATCATCTACAGACACCGCGGCCTCATTCTCATGGTGCGTACAGGGCGGTCAGAGCAGGGGCCTCAATCTCAGATGTTACGGAAATGGGGAGTGAGTGAAAAGGATCCGAATTGTTTGTCATGCAAATAGTAAACAGAGCCCATGCTGGCACATGCACAAAGTGTTCCATGTGACCTATTGAAACTGTGCAGACTGGGGACTGAGAAACGCGGGTTTGTCCTCAAGTTTCCCAGGGTAGGTCTGAAATAATGAACAGTTTTGAGCTGTGAAGTGCAATCCTTTAGGTTCTGAACATGTTTCTGGAGAACAGAACAGTCGGATTTTATGATGCTAAACCCTAACTTCTATCTGTTGTTTAGATGTTGGTTTGGGTGCATATAAATGTGAAAGTAGAAAGCAAAATGACATTGAATAAACATTCAAGCAATCTGATAGTTATAAATTATGCTGCATAGAATCAGTGCCAACAACTCAAGAAGCTTTTCTAAAGTCCTAACAACAATAAAAATATTAATCAAACATTTCTAAGGTAAAACCAAATCGTTCTTCAATTCTTTTGATTAAAAAAAATGATATCGTTGGGCTAGTGAGATGTCTCAGTGGGCTTGCCACCAAGCTGATTGACCTGAGTTCAATTCCCCAGGACCTCCATGGTGGAAGAAAAAAAAGTCTCATTCCTACAAGTTGTCCTCTGACCTCAACATATGTGCCATGGCATGGCGCACTCACATGTATACACAAGCACACACAAAAAATAAATAAATGTTAAATTTTTAAAAAAGAGTATTGCAAAACCATTGTCATATGAAGAGTCAATGAGAATTAAGTTAAAGACTACGGAAAACTGTATAAAGTGAAGTTAACCAAAACTTTCTAATTATTGTAATAGATATTACTAGTCATCTTCTCTAGATGATATGGAATGATTTCTTCCACCAGTCTACTTGAATTATTCTCTTCTGATATGGTTTGAGTATGAAATGCCCCCACACTCATGTTTTGAATGTTGGATACCCCTCTTGTGCTTCTGTGTTGGAGGCCATGGAGTCTTCAGAAATGCTGTCCACTGCCAGGGGCCACTCACTAAGTACTGGGCTTTCACAGCAGTACCAGCTCCTAACTCTAGACATCGCCATGCCACCAATCCACCCCTCCATTCTCCCACTGCCACAGAGGTGCTCATACCACGGCAATTCACAGTCACCCGATGACCTGAAATCTCTCTGAAACCAGGAGCCTGAATGAACCTTACCCACTTACTTTGGTGGGGTATTTCCGTCTTGGTAATACAAAAATAATATAGCTTTTTTTTATCAAATTTTCAATATATAAATTTCTATTGTTTTTCATAAAGAGAATGTCCCTGCCATGTTGTCAATGCTGGAGATCTTCTGCTGTGGAGAAATACTTTGATAGACAAAAAAAAAAAAAAAAAAAAAATCAGTGATAAGACGTGGTTTCCCCAGCTTCCTGAGTTTCCATGTATGTGCTTACCACAAACATTTATAAGATTTGTATTACAAGCATCTTTGAATATATTTTAAAGTTAAAAGTAATATATACATGTTTGGGGCTGGAGACATGGCTCAGCAGTTGGACCAGGATTCATTTCCCAGTGCCCACATCAGATAGCTCACAACTGCCTGTAACTCCAGTTCCGAGGGATCCAATATCCACATTTGGTCTCTAGGGGCACCTGGACACATGTGGCATCCACTCACACAGACACTCAAATTGGGGTACTTGCACACACATGGCATTCATTCACACAGACACTAACATGGGGGCAATTGCACATAAATGAGACATTCACTCAGACAGACACTCACATAGACACATAAATGAGAATAAATAATTCTGTTTTAAATAGGCTTTTCCCCAGCACCCAGATTCAACAATCATATCTTTCTAATCTTATTTCTCATAAATGTCTTCTAAGTTTTCTCCCCCCGCAAAAAAATTGTAGAGTATGGAGAAAGCCCTGAGTGAATGTGTATTATTGAAATGAGCTGGTCCGTGTCAAGGATCCTTAGAGCCTCATTCCTATGGAAGAATGGCAAAGCTTTGCCCCAGGGTGAGGCTTCGAGGCATGGTAAGCCTTGCTCTGGTCCAAGTGTGGATGCTGACAGTGGGCAGGAAATACCCACGGTAGCTTTCTTTACTGTCCCTTCTCATTGACAGCCTGAAGAAGAGTGCTCCCCCACAAATACCGCGTCTACCCGGATTAGCTAAACTGTCTCCTTGATCCAGCTGCACACCATAAACCTGTCTCCTTGTTTATCTATCTGTAAAAACCCACATCCTTGATTAACTATATCCAATAGCCATACCTCCTTTTTCAACTCTATACAAAATAAAACCACACTGAGTTTCCAGAATACTGTGACTAGCTCCTCAGAGAAGCCAGACCACTCAATCCCAGCTTCTATCTATATGCCAATCTTTCTCCTCACTGCTGTGGATATCTGTACGCTGTAAATGTGTTGCTCTGGTTGGTTAATAAATAAAATTCTGAATGGCCAGTGGCCAGGCAGGAAGTATAGGCAGGACAAAGGGAGAGGAGAATTCTGGGAAGTGGAAGGCTGAGTCAGGAGACGCTGCCAGCCACCACTGCCATGAGAAGTAAGATATAAGGATACTGGTAAGCCATGAGCCACATGGCAAGGTATGGATTTATAGAAATGGGTTGGTTTGGGATGTAGGAACTAGATAACAAGAAGCCTGCCACAGCCATACAGTTTGTAAGTAATATAGGTCTCTGTGTGTTTATTTGGGTCTGAGCAGCTGCGGGCCCAGGACGGACTGGAGAAAACTCCAACTACCCCTCACCACCCTGAGACAGCTGCAAACCCCTGCAAGCCATGCACAGACTCGACAGAACACATATTTCATACATAAATATTCACTGAGGTTTACTGTGAGCTTGAGCAATAATGATAGCACTGTGCTCACACATCCACTCTAGTATTGGGAAAACATTCCTTTAAAAAAAGGACAAAAGAAGCTACTGAACTGGGCCACTCATCATTTTGTCAGATCATTGGAGAAGCACACTTCCAGAGGAATGTGTCACGAGGAAATGCTTCATAATTGACGTGTGTGATCAATATGCCAATGGTGTGGCCAAAACCTCATACAGCAACTGGAAAGGCAGGAGCTGTGAGAAAAGCCCTGTGCAGGGAAACAGGCCAAGAAGTATAACTGTGCCTCCAGCTCCTACTCAAAGTACTGGTTTTAGTGATCTAGTTTGGCAAGAAAGGAATAAGGGTTTTCTGCCTTGTGGTCTCTCTGTGTACCTTGCCATCTCCACTGCATTGTATGAAATCAGTCAAAAGTCAGTTTATATCCATGGTCACATTGCTTAAAGTTGTGAAAGCAATGATAAGAAGGCTGCGAAATTTGTGCAGCATAAATGGCCTAAGACTATCCTAACGCAAACATCTCTGTTGCTTTTTAAAAGCCGTACCAGATATATCCCTTTGAATGAATTAAAGAAGAAGAAAATAAAGTTAAAGATAAAGGAAAACTAAGATAATAATGAAGAATGGTCCTAGGGGGAAATCGAGGCTGGAAGTTGGAGAGATGAAAAGCCAGAGTTAGGGAGTGATGCTGTCATAGAAGCAAGCAGAGGGGTAGAAGGAGAAGCATAGAGAGATCCTAAGGTCATGGGAAAGTTCTACATGTAACTGTGTGCACAGTACACACATCTACCAAACTTCACTGAACAGCAAGCTAAGACCTGTGTCCTTCACTGTAGTAAACCGTGCTTTATAAAAGTTAGGAGGATGGACAGATGTCTCAGTAGTTAAGAGTGCTCAACTTGGGTTCTGCTCCCAGCACCAACATCCAGTGGCTCACAACTGCTTTTAACTTTAAGGGGATATGGTGACTTCATCTAACCTTCATGGGTACCAGGAATACATGTGCTGTGCATACATACATGGAAACCCTCACACAAACACATAAAGTGCAAGTTAATTTTCTTTTTTTTTTTTTTTTTTTTTTTTTTTTGGTTTTTCGAGACAGGGTTTCTCTGCGTAGCTTTGCGCCTTTCCTGGAGCTCACTTGGTAGCCCAGGCTGGCCTCGAACTCACAGAGATCCGCCTGGCTCTGCCTCCCGAGTGCTGGGATTAAAGGCGTGCGCCACCACCGCCCGGCGCAAGTTAATTTTCTTAATGATTTATTTATTTTTTATTTTATGTGAATTGGTGTTTTATCTGCATTTACGTCTATGTTAGAATGTTGGATCCCCTGGATCTGGAGTTACAGACAGTTGTGAGCTGCCATGCGGGTGTTGGAAATTGAACCCAGGTCCTTTGGAAGAGCAGTCAGTGCTCTTAACTGCTGAGCCATCTCTCCAGACCCAAAAATTCAATCTTTTTTAAATTTTCTTTTGAAAAACTAATTTGTGAGGGGTCATTTTTTTTATATGCAGCTGCTCTCTGGTTGAACATAAAATGTTGTAACAACTGTAGGTTTAGTCACATTCTCTTGAAAAGTATTGTGCTTTTTAAAAATTGGACAATGAAATAGCCTGGACTTGAAATATAAATTTTTGCCTCTGACAAAGTCCGTAATGACAAGCATGTCTCTTCTGTCCTTTGTTCATTTGAACAGAAGGTCATGGGGGAACATGTTTAAAGTATGCCATGCTATATATGTTTTAATCATAGATAAGATGTCACATTGAAACCCATTATTTTTGTACATTCAATATATGCTAATAAAAATTTTAAAGCAACAATACTCTGCTATGGTAGATTTCTTGCTACCCTTATGCTTCCTTAATTTAGACTTAAAAATAACAACACTGACTTTGTTTGAAGTGTATCCAATCAGAGTATGACCTCAGGAGGCTTCTTCCTATAGTTGTGTCTCTGCACCTGTGAGCATCTGAAACCTATACACACATACCACCAGAAAAACACCACACATACGTTGTCTTACTTTAGGTTTCTATTGTTGTGGTGAAACATTGTGGCCAAAAGCAACTTGGGTAAGGAAAGGGTTATCTTGCTTTCACTTCCACATCACAGTCCATCAGAGGATTTGGGGCAGGAACCTGGAAGCAGGAACTGAAGGAGAAGCTATGGGGGAGCACTGTTTACTGGCTCGTTCACCATGGCTTGGCCAGCCTTGCTCATCAAGAAAATGTCCCACAAGCCAATCTTGTGGGAACATTTTTCTCAACTGAGGTTCCTTCTTCCTAAATAACTCTAGCTATAGCTTGTGTCAAGTTGGCAAAAAAAAAAAGCTAGTACACACACACACAATCACATACTGAGAATCACAGTCTCACCCACACCATCACACACACCATCAGACCCTTAACTGTTCTGTCTTCTGCTGAATTAAGATCATTTCTAAAGGGTTTCAAAGTGGCTTGTTGATAAACAGTATTAGCACTTTAATAATCTCCTAGAGACAAGCTGTTCACCTGTTCTTCATTCTCATGAGGTAAGATTAAGCTTTCTAACATTGCTTTGGAAAAAAAAAAAAAAAAAAAAAAAAAAAAAAAACCCTGCATTCGGAGCTGAAAAAAAGTTTCTGAACAGAATCGCCATTTTGATCTGATAAAACTACATTTCCCATAGTGCCTTTCTCTATATCACCATGCTGTTCCATTAGGTACTATGTTTCCCAGACTGCCTTTTGAACTACATTTCTCAGGTTGTCTGAATTAAGATCCTAATCTCATCAAAGGACTAGATATGGAAATGTGAGTTGCTTGGAGATAATATCTACTTCCCATTAGATCAGTTACCTTTAAAATAAAACAAAAAGGCTTCTGGAAGGAGGACATTAAATCAAAGAATTGCAAGAATTCTAGACTCGAGGAAAGGAAGGAATTGGAACCAGCGAGGCCTGAAAACCTGTGTCAATGATCTCATCACAGCTGCTGCTGCTGCTGCTGCTGCTTCCTTCTGGAAGCTACAGAAACTTTCACAGTGCTAGAAGTCTAGCTGGAGCTCAGGCCTGGGGTCAGGTCAGCAGCTCACCTATGACAGCTGCAGTAAAATATGTTTCTAACCGGCTGGGGAGTGGGAACGTACATACTAAGACCAGGAACTAAACAAAAATGTATTTTCTCATTGTTATTAGAAAATTGAATGAAACCTCATCTTTAACATCTGTGCGGCTACCTCTAATCGGCTGCAGTGTTCCAATAAAACTCCTGCCGGATGCTGAAGTCATCATAGACCTATGTCTGATCCATAGGCATACTTTCCACATAACCAGGTTCTCTCTGGAAATGATCAAGCTTGTAAATTCATGCTTGTCCATTTGACCTTTCAAATGACCCATCCTAGTCCAAGACCCCGGTGTTCACTGGGCATGGTTATTTCCTTCTTTATGATACTCTATTTCTCAATAATGTTTTTCCTACCACTGATCTGTGTACACTGTAATGATCTGGCAGGAAGGCCAACCCGACCAAGTTAGTTCCTAAACAGAGTAAGAAGGAATGAGCTGCTGTTCTGTTCATGCTTTAACCAAACTTAGCTACTTGACTCACTGTTGACTAGAATGTTTGTGATGTTACATGACCTCTGACCCTAGTTTCCTCACCTGTAAAAATATGGGTAATAATTCTGTTTATTTTTCATTTCGTACTGTGCTGCATTCAATAGGAAATTCCCCTATTGAATGCAGAGCCTTGTCCAGGTGAGACAATCACTATATTCCCAGTGTATACTTCTTACACTGACTATGGAAAAGACCAAAGTCGAACTCAATAGGGAAATATACAGCATCTTAATCTCATCTTGACATTTCCATTGAAGGCCCTTCATTCCAGTAACCCACCAATGACCATACAATGCTCAGAGAACAGTGGTCCTGTCCTGCCTTTCTGGCCCTTCCTTTCTTTACTGACCACACCTACAGAAGAGGCACTTTGTCATTCTTTACAATGCTTAGGACCATCCAAAATACTTTGAAAGGAAAGACTCTAACTGTGTAGACTATGTTTTTCATGGTCTTTCCTCCATCAACTCGTTGGCACAGGTTTCAACTCTAGGACCAAGAATATTGGTTCCTATTGACAAGTATTTAGTGGGCTGGGGAGATGACTCAGTCTGTCAAGTGCTTGTCACAGAGCAGGAAGGACCTGTTTGACACTCAGCACTCACGGAAGAAGCTAAGCATGTCAAGTTATGTGTGTAATTCCTGCATTGGGGAAGTTGAGAGTGGTAGATTCCTAGAGATCATTGGCCAGCTGGCCTCACCAATTTGATGAGCTCCAGGTTCAGTTAGAGATCCTATCAAAAAATAATGTGAAGAAGTACTTGAGGAAGGCACCCAGCATTGACCTCTGGCCTACATATAGAAACGGGAGGAGGGTAAAATTATAGAGGAAATAATTCATTTATTAAAATTCCAAGTCAAAGAGCTAGAATAAAATCTTCAGAATCCAGGACTAGGCAAATAATTTTCTCTAATTTAAATATGGGGTATTACCCAAAGGCTTCTGTTTTAAAGATTTAGACTCCAGTCTGTGGGGAATGATGGAACCTTTAAAAAGCTGGGCCTCCTGGGAGGAAATGGGCCATTGGAGGGGTGCCCTTCAAGGGTAACAGGCACATCTCTCTTTACTTCCTGGACACTGTGTGAACAGGTCTCACTCATTGTACACTCCCACCTCATATTCTGTGTCACAGAGCCAAGTCAGCAGAGCCAGGCACCCATCGACTCTAGTCTCTGGCTAAAGACACCCATCTCTTTCATCTCTGGCTACATAAGCTGAAATAACACAGTTCATTGTGGATTGTTCATCTCAAGATATTGCCGCCCTAACAGAAAACTATCATAGAGAAAATGAGGAATTAAACAGAGAAAAACTTTTGTTGTCTAAACACTTCTGTTAAAGGAGACAACATACAGATTGGTAAAAATTGGATAATGTGTTTACAGATTACATATCTGATAGAAGATTGCTATCTAGAATTATAAGAAATTCTTCAAAGATAATAGTATAAAAAATTCATCCTAAATGGTTGGGCAAAAACATTCAGAGAGATTTCTTATAAGTTAAAATGTGGAAGCATAAACATGAAAAGATGTTCAACATAATTAGCAGTTGGGAAACAACTTAAAATTAGACAATACCATTACTACATAAATGACTAATATAAAAACTAGTAACTATTAAATGCTCATATAGATGTGGAGAAACCGGGTAATTTACACATTGTTGGTAGGAATAAAATGACAGAGTCATGTGTAATAATTGTATGGCAGATTTTTATTAAAATGAAACACGCAGTACCATATGGCCTAGCAATTACACACTTGGGCATTTATCCCAGTGAAATTAAAATTTATGTTCACACCAAAATCTGTAGGAAAAAAAGTCTGCAGTGTCTTCATTCATAAAAACCAGAGACTGGCAACAACTCAGATCTTGTTCAGTAGATAAATGGTTATTCATTCTATGTACATTCAAGCCATTGAATATTATGAAACAATTAAAAGGAAGATACAAATGTCTAGCAATCCAGGAACTTTTATTTGATGGGGGAAAAAACAGCCTCAAATATATTATATGATATTCTTGAAATTGAATAAAGTAAACACTGGCCCTTGCTGGTACCCAAGGCTGGAGGCAGCTATAAGCAAGACAGGGAGGTGAGGTAAGAAGCAGAAGTGGGGAAGGGCTGCTGTATCTGAGCAGAAGGCAGCCCTGTGTAGTGTGGATGGAATGTAGCGTAACTTTGAAAGTTGTTCGCCATTAGCAAAATGGGATAATTTCTATGACCTGCAGCTAAATCTATAATCATCATTGAGAAAGATTAAGGGTCAGCTAGAAGGCCCACCAGGTAAAGACACCTGTTCTAAGCCTGAGGCCCTGACTTTTTAATTCTTAGGTCCCAGGGGGTAGGAGAGAAGTCACTCCTGAAAGCTGTCCTCTCATATCTTCATGTGCACCACAGCACGTGTGCACACACGCGCGCGTGTACAAACACACACATACACACACACATACACACACACACATACGCACATACACGAGACAGAGAGAGAGAGAAAATTAAATAAATAAATATGAAATGCAATTTTAAATTTTAAAAATAAAAATAAACTGATTAAAAATTTTAAAACTTGCCGGGCGTGGTGGCGCACGCCTTTAATCCCAGCACTTGGGAGGCAGAGGCAGGCGGATCTCTGTGAGTTCGAGGCCAGCCTGGACTACCAAGTGAGTCCCAGGAAAGGCGCAAAGCTACACAGAGAAACCCTGTCTCGAAAAAAACAAAAAAACAAAAAAAAAAAAAAAAAAAAAAAATTTTAAAACTCACAAGATCTTGGGCTCAGTGGTGGAAGCTTGCTAGCATGTGCGAAGCCCTAGGCTCCATCACCAGCCAGTACCACAAAAAAGACATGGATATTTACAAATAACTCCTCTACTAAAAAATTCAGTATAACTAAAAGTGCTAGAAAGAAAAAAATTGAATCTCCTTGTACTATATATATACATTTATATATATGTTTATAGTATTACAAATTACTGTTATGCAAGATTCCAAAATATGTATGTGATTTGTATGCAAAATATTCAAATTAAGGGGTGAATTTGATCAAAGTTTGTTATATACATGCATAAAAATGTCACAATGGAACCCATTATTTTATCCAATGACCAGAGGCTAATAAAGATATGAAAAAGTGTTCACATCGTTATTCAAAATTGATACCACTATCCACAAGGAAGAAAATGTAAAGAAAAAAAAACTTACATTTGTAAGGCTTGGGAGAAGTGACACAAATTTGCTCTCAAGAAAATGTCAAAGGTCAAAGTCCCAGAGCGCTACCACGTACGCCACAGCTTAAAGCCGGGGAGATGGTAAACAGCAGGCTGAGTAGAGGAAATTCAGTGCTGAGGTCAAGAGCGATACTTGACGTATAGTGCCCAGAAACTACGTGTCTTCAAGAGTCTGCACACATGGCAAAAATACAATAAGGACAATTAAAGAGTCAACATAGATCAAAAAGTTCAGGGCTTTGAGCATCACTGGAGGAAGTGTGTCATTGTGGGCAGATCTTGGGAATTTATAGCCCAGCCCTGCTTCCTGGCTGATATGTGTTTCCTGACTGCAAATGCAATGTAATCAGTCACCTTACACTCCCACAGCAGTGCCTTCCCCTTTGAGGCTGACTGTATCCCCTAAAACTGTAAGACAAACAAACCCTCCTGTACCTGGTTCTCAGATATTTAGTCACAAAGACACAAAAAGTAGGTAAGGCACATTAGTAGATACCTACCTAACTACATAGCCAGACCATTGAGTTTGTTCTTATTGGTGAAGTATCAGAAATATGGATAAGCTGTATTCCAAATAGACAAGTTCTTTAGAGAGAGTTGGTTTCTATGTCCATCAGAATAATCCATAAAGGAGAAGTTTTAATGAGAAAAATAATGAACAGAGTGATTATTCTACAAGTAACTTTCCAGAAGGGAAAAATGCAGTCTAACAAGGGAATGATGATGTTCAATTGACTCTCAAAACTGTAAGGATTTAACAGCAGAGAAAGGTGAGTGAAAGGGGACACACAACATGAGCATGAAGCAAGGAAGAGATGATGGGGAGCTCACAGTGTATCCCCAAAATAATGGATCCTGACCGTAACATCTGCTTTAGGTCCAAGTAGAGTCGAGTCTTAAAGAGTTGAGTGTGGAGCATTCTAAGCTCTCAAATACATCAGTAAAGATGTGTTAGATGTGTTGGAGACTTATATGGAGTGAAGGCAATAATTGCTAACTATGTCACACAGTGATTTCAAAGACAGATGAGAGAACACGGTTCTATCATTGAGCAGTGTCCAAATAACACGTGTTTTGAGTTGAAGTGTGCTCGCCCCTCCCGGAAAAGTTCATAGGTTAAATTTCTAGCCCCTCTGCTGGAGGCCATTTAGATTTCCTAGTGGCTTTACCCAGCAGGTCTGCATAGAAAGGATGATTGGATCATGGGCCTGAGTACCAGGTGTCTGAGATGGTCTGCAATTGGCTGTGCTGGAGGGGAGGTCTTTTTGCACCACCTCTTAGCATTCCTTTAAAAACCCTAGGGCAGAGACAGTCAGGGACCAATGGATTAGGATCCAGGCCCTCCTGAGGCTATCCTGTATTTTCTATCTGTTTCTCTCCCCTTTATCCTTCTATCTAATATTTCCTGCTGCTCCTACTCAAGAGTACTCTGGGGGAAAAAGGGGGTGGGATGGCCCCCCACACCCCTCCCACCTCA
Organism: Peromyscus maniculatus bairdii; assembly: GCF_049852395.1. Lineage (NCBI taxonomy): Eukaryota > Metazoa > Chordata > Mammalia > Rodentia > Cricetidae > Peromyscus > Peromyscus maniculatus. Next base: position 20,321,215 of record NC_134867.1, read on the forward strand.
GAATGTGACCCCATTTGCAATGAAGTCATTACAAATTTAATTAGATAAAGTTATCTCAGAGTTAATGGGTCCCTGACCTGATACAAGATAGTAGATTACCTTGTTACAGTATCCTAGCAATTTGCTGTACTTGTTATTCTCTTTAGCAGAGTCTGGAGTGAGGGAAATTCCCCATTTATAAATAGTCAAAGTCTAAATGTAATTAGGAAAAACTGCAGTTATAAGAAGCACGTACAGAGCTCGAGATATGACTAAGTCAGCGAAGTACTTGCCAGGCAAGCATGCAGATGTGTGCTCTATCCCACGTGATCACATAAAAAGGCCTGATGTGCAGCATCCCTTGGGGATCCCAAAGGCAAGGAGGCAGAGGTGGGAGCTTACTGCCCAGCCAGCCTCACCTATGGGTGAGGTACAGAAGACTGTCTCAAAAACCATGGTGGACAGACCCTGAAGAGCCATACCTGAGCTTTACCTTGGAAGAGGCTAATTCTTCCTCCTTTAGAAATCATTGGTTGTGAACAATACCTGAGCTTTACCTTGGAAGAGGCTAATTCTTCCCCCCTTAGCAATCATTGGTTGTGTTCAGGAGCTTCTTAACTGGAACTATAGTATTTGCAAAAAAGAGGAAAAAAATTTAAACCCTGGAATGATATCAAATCTCAACTTCTCCAAACTACATCAAAAGACATTTATCAGTAAGCAGTATGAATCTGGGACTCAGACTTGGGACATTTTCACAAAGGCACTAATTGTAGAGGGATACTCAGTGGGAATCTATTCCTTACTACTTTGTGCCATAATCAATTAAATTTTCCATGACAGCTGTGAAAAGTTATGTTTTTCTTTAATGAAAATGTTCATAGAAAATGTGACCAGTTGGCAAATTAAAAAAAATAAATTGCAAATAAAAAAAAAACAATACCTAAGTTTGCCTCAGGCCTCTACACACACAAGTACACACATGGGCACATACACCATCATATACATGAGCATGCACACATATGTATACACAGATATACATAAACACACAAGAACACATGGGGGGATTCAAATTCATTAATATAAAAAATGTTTACTCCTATTAGAAAAAAATATTACAATAAATCCAAATAGAGATAAGGATTTTTTGTTGTTGTTGTTGTTGTTTTGAGACAGGGTTTCTCTGTGTAGCTTTGCTCCTGTCCTGGATCTCGCTCTGTAGACGAGGCTGGCCTCGAACTCACAAAGATCTTCCTGCCTCTGACTCCCAAGTGCTGGGATTAAAGGTGTGCACCACCACCTGCACCACCACCACCACCACCACCACCACCACCACCACCACCACCACCACCCGGCTTAGCGATAAGGATTTTTATGAACATAAAACCACCCTGATTAGACTGTTTAAAAAACAAACAAACAAATTTGGCAAAAGCAGAAGAGACTGAAAACGAGCTGTGTATCCAATTGGCTTATTCATTCTGATCCTGGGAATACATGCTAACAAAATCCTACAAAATATGAGGGAAATCTTTATGTAGGAAGATAGTTACTGTTACACTATTCAAAACATTGTAAATAATAAATAATGCCCCAGAGCTTAAATGCTGATTGTTGAAACAAGCTCCAATAAGCTGTGGTACATTGACTTGACAGGATCATAATGAAAATTATAAAAGCTAAAGGAAGACAAAGTAGCAGCTTAGAATAAGAAGAGTCAAAACGTAGACTATGTCTGCAAGCCACTTTGATGTGGAGGACACCTGCATACAAACATCAAGAAAGCGTCCCTGTCTGTGTAGTATTCTTGATGCAAAATACTTGAAGATGTCTTAATAACCACTTTAAATGTCACTGTAAGACAACGTGGAATAAAAAATTACAACCACCTCAGTCAATTTCTGAGAAGCAGAAAATCATGTGTAGAGGCAGTGGCTGAAGGAAGACAACTTGAATTTAAACTTGAACTTTTAAAAATTTAGATATCAGAGAAACCAGAGCAAGCATGCTCAGAACTATACTATCTAGCTAGCTACCTATCCATACTATCTACCTATATCTAACTATACTGTCTCCTTCCAGCTGCCATTTCAGTGTGGATAATAAGAACTCACACCAGTGGCTTTGAATGCATCCAAGCCAATTACGATTAGGGTCCAGGGAAGGTCCTTCAGTCCTGAAACCTGCACCCACAATATCAAAATACCTTGAAGTCAGCTATAAGCAGATACAGCCTATTCTTTTTAGGATGAAACTGTTATGAACTTGGTCATATCTTAGGTGACTTTAGCTCTAAAATATGATGTAATGGATCAAGGAGGAAATTCATTTTAGGAAATGAAATGAGTTTTTAAAGGAAATTATATCAGGTATTCAGCTATTCTGAATTCCTGCAGTGGTCACATTTCTCAGTGTTTCCTGAAACTCTCTGTAGTGGGCATTTTCTAGTTTTTAACAATATTTATACCTATTTTTGAAACACACAATATTAACATAAGTGACATCAACACAGGAAAGGCGCTTTGTGTCCCTAAGCGCCACCCCTCCAGCCGTCCCCTCACCCTGAGAAGGGCTTTCTGTGAACCGTGTAGACTGAACTCACAGGACAGAGCCTGTCTCTGGTGCCAGAACATCCTAAGGAAGCAATGATAACTACAGAACAAATGAGCATAATAGAACAGTCACATCCTATGTGTTGGGTTTAATAAACTCAATGGTTCAGCATTCAAAGAAAAACCTTCAATAAACATGAGGTAAACAGATAAATGTCCATGACCCACTGAGCATTGCTATTACACTCTGTGTTTAAACACTTTACAATGTTAATTAATGTTGGTTAATACCAGAGGTCCTGTTAATTACAACTAAAATGTCAAGTGGAATTACATCAAACTCATATCCATTTCTATTTCATGACTGTCTTTAGTTTCCTAGGGGAGGGAGACACATCTTTCAAGCAATGATTTTTGTGGTGGCACTGTGGAAGTACTGGGGTTATTTTTCAAACCTATTTTAGGAATATGCATATAGCATTGAATTCACTAGAAAATCAAATCCTTCTTTAAACATATAAATATTGTTAAATGCCTGGTATAAAATATACATGCCTGTTTATTGATAACCTAGAATTTTATCTTGTTAGAAACAGTAAAGACCATTGTTAGACACTCAAAATTTCCCCTTTTTGGCTCAAAAATCAATGAGTGAAAAAGACTGTTTTCATGAGACTAAGCGGGGAAACACGGGCAGCCAGTTTTTAGTAACAATCTGAAACGTCAAACATAGATGAACCCTCATCAACACAAGCTAATTAAAAATTTTAGTTAGAGGTTTCCCCACAATATCTATAAAACTTGAAACTGTTTCCCAGTATTTTAGGATGATTGTATGCATACAAAGACAAAGAAAGAAACTGCCTTTTATGATCAAACATTTAGGATCATTTGGGGCCTGCCATGGTATGTCAGTAGCCTAAGACAAGCAAGGTCCCTTTGTCTCTAAGACCATTCACAAAGGTCTCCAACTGCCAAATTGCATTTGAGCCCCTTAATATCTATTTCTTTATCATTTACTGAACAATAGGAATCAAACATGAGGCTCCAAATAAGATGTACAAATGAATTTTTAGATCTCTGTGGCCACTGGTTCTGTGGAAGAATTAGAAGTCAAACCTGACCTGTAAGATGGAACTCAAAGAGGTAAATGGAAACAGAGGGTCTTCAGGGTCTGGTAAGTCACCACAGAGAAATTCAGGGTTTACCTGAATAGGGAGCTGCTGGAGAATTTGGAATGGGAAAGAATTTTTAATTTTCTGACAGTTCAACTCAAGTTTGCTCTAGGTTTTTGGAGAGGATGAGCTAAATCAAGAAAATTGGTGAAAAACTAGCGTACCAAACCAGACTGAAAGATCAAAGGGGTTCTTAAAATATATAGTGAGAGAAGATAGGTTACAAGTACATAAATAAAGGAAAAAGCAAGATGACGTACTGATTGACTGGAAGTGATATAGGTAAAGTAAATGGGAGTCAGAATGATTCTGTGATACCCATCCTTACTTAGCAAGTGTCCCTCCACATGCTATGCACAGACCTTAACAGGCTTGTGGAACTGTCTCTTTAAAGGTTAATAAAAGGTAGAAGAATATTTTAAGTTTCAGAAGTATTTGCTATATTGTAGTTATGTTTATTTGCTTATTAGCCTTTCATATCTCTTAGAGGCACAAGAAATTAATGGGTAGAATTATATTTACATACATCTAGGATTTGGTTCAAAATACTTCAGGGACAAAGGTGAGAAGAAGTAAAAAGATAAGACAAGATTTCCCTGGTATTGTGAGTTTCTGTCCTAACCATAGTCCACGGCATGAAGAAGCAGGTGATTAGTCATAAATGGGATATCTATCTCACACCCTCTTCCTCAAGGTTTAGGGTACAGGAGAGGTGTGGAAAGAGAAGAAACAGAAGCCAGGCAGGATTGGGGCAAAGTCGTGTCTCCCACATACAACAGGACTGCTGCACTCATGGACCCCCAGCAGTTGAGGTTACCCACACAAAACCTGCAAAAGATCAAGCCAGTCACTATTTCAGCACAGAGGGAAAAAAAGAGTCACACGTCCCTACCCGGAGCTAGGAAGCTATTGACCATTGATGGCTGCAGGAATGGGAAGAGTCAGTTTGAGTTAATGTTGGTTGGTCCCTGGTAGGTGGACTATGCTCCAGTAGATGGCCACACACCATGCATCTATGCACAGCACAAATTGGACTAGTGAGTAGGTTACACACACACACAAAAAAAAAATCAAAAGGAAGCCATGAAGGTGGTGGGGATAGGGAGCAGATGGGAAGAGGCAGATGGAGGAGAGTGGGGGTGAATATGATCAAAATACACAATATACATTCATGGAATATGTTGGCTAGTTTCGCGTCAACTTGACACAAGCTATAGCCATCAGAGAAGAAAGAACCTTAATTGAGAAAATGCCTCTGTAAGACTGGCCTGTAGGCAAGTCTGTACAGCTTTTTCTTAATTGGTGATTGATGGGGGTGGGCACAGCCCACTGTAGGTGGTCCACCCCTAAGCTGGTGGTCCTGGGTTGTATAAGAAAGCAAGATGAGCAAGCCATGAGGAGCAAGCCAATAAGCAGCACCCCTCCATGGCCTCTGCATCTGCTCCTGCCTCCAGGTTCCTGGTGGGCCTGAGTTCCTGCCCTGACTTCCCTAAGCAGACTGTGATTGAGGCTGTATAAGTTAAACAAACCTTTCCTCCTCCAAGTTGTTTTGGTCATGGTGTTTCACACAACAACAAAAACCCTGATTTTTGAAGAATTAATACAAGTGCTATATTTTTTAAAGATTTCCATGTGTGCTTGTTTTTGAAGTTAAGTGATGGATTGGAGGCACTGTTTTCTATAATTTTGCAAGTGTTTTATATTTTCATTATAAAAAAATAAATAAAGGTGGCATCATAGAGATGTCTTTGTGGGTAAAGGCAGTTAACCAAGACTGACAGTCTGAGTTCAAAACCTATAACCCATGTGGAGGAAAGAGAAAACTGACTCTATAAGTTGTCCTATGACCTCCACAGAGGCACCCTGTGGTCTCTCTCTCTCTCTCTCTCTCTCTCTCTCTCTCTCTCTCTCTCTCTCTTTCTCATTTTTTAAGTTAACACTAAAAAGAAAGAAATAGGACTCCTTGTTCAGACAATTTTTTCAAAGAACTCCAATTATTTGGAACACAAGTAATAGCCGGAGGGGAAATGGAGTCAAGAATTGTTTTGTAAGAGGTAAGAATATTGATTTTATTTGTCTGCCTCTGTGTGGCCTTCCCACCAGAATTTAAATTATAGTGGTGAACTCGAGAGCAGTCAAGAATTTTTTATAAGAAATCAATACCCACATATCACACTTCAATTGAGCCCAAGAACGCTTCAGAATCATGTACATTCTAAATGTACTAACAACCTTATTCTTCTCCAATTCAACCTACCCATCCACTTACAACACATTTTCAGAACCCTCTAATAACTGATTGAAGCTTCTTTTCCAAAGGGATAATACACTATTATATTTGACTACCAAATTTTTGGTGCCCGGTAGTGAGTACTTAGACTAAATGTCACAGGTACCTGAATCCAGGGGGCGGGGAGAGACATGAGAAATGCCCTACTACTCAGGAGCTATTCTATAGAATTGAATGCTCGACCCAATTAGCTCTTAACAGAGTAACTGTTAAATGTTTTCTTTAATCCCTACTGGACTGATTTTTTTTTTCAACATTGTTGACTGAGCTAACCTGTCCAGAATTTCTGTGTTGTAACAACTACCTGTGAATAAGGAGTGAGCAGGTGAACATCGGTTTCTATGGTTTCTATTTATAGTAGAACACATTCATGGGTTATGGACATTTGCCACTTTGTAATAGAAATCTGAGCACTGTCTTTTTCTCCCTTAATCCTTCCTGGTTTCTTAAAATTCCCAGATTCATGTCCTCATACCATCTACTTTCTCCCTCCCTCTGGAGGGAGAAAATTTTTTCAGAGGACTCTGATTATTTGAGAGAGCAGTTACACAGGCAATAGCCTTTCTCTGCTGCCATTACCTGTGATTTAATTTTGTTTTTCAATCCCAGGAAAAGCATCCGGATAGGAAAGAAACCGCACAGTGGGGGCCAGTCTGATTTTTTTTAGAGGAAGTTTGAACATATGCTTTGTTTCTGAAAATTGGATCTGTTTGCTCCCCTGGCTGGACAAAACCCCTTTCCGGGACAGATGACCAGCAATGAGGATCTCGGCCCTTCTCTCTCAGGACAGGCTACAGAAAGTTCTAGAGTCTGTAAAGCAGGAGCTGCCCACTCCTGCTGCCTTCATAAACACACTGGCCATCTGCTGGATCAAATTAAACCATCCGTCACTGGCGCACGCTACCCTTGCTTTCTGGTGGCAAACAGACAAACATGGCAACCCAAATTTACCAAAATACATCAAATGGCTAACAAAACATAGGTTTGAAAAAAAAAATGAGTTCTTTTCATAATGCCCACTGTTCAAAACTCAACCACTGCGCCTGCTCAGTGGCCCGCTAGGATGCAGTGATGCAGTCAGAAATGGGAAAAAACAACATGCATTGAGGAGGATTTTATCTTCGCAGGGCTGTTGAGCACAGAATCTCCTTGGAGATACTGTCCCTTCGTATCTGAGGAAGATCAGCTTCTGTGGGTTTGTAAGTCCAATCAGCTGAAAACGTTTCTTTGAGAAAGGAGAAATTTGTATTTTGTCCATTAAATAAGTACAAGGGCTTTATGAAACAAATATCCCTCTACTTAATTGTGTACAAATGAGTGGACATGTTGCATGGTGGAATTGTGCAGAATTTTGTGTAAACCATCTCCATGTTTAACTTCTCAAAAAGCAATTTCCTATCCTACTTATAAATGTGTTTTTCTTACTGTTTGCATGGCATTTCTTTGAGCATTCAGTCATTGACTGGCATATATTTCACATCTTCCCAGGTGGAGATGATCAGATCCATCCTAACGTATTAGTAGTTTCCTTTTTTGATTCTTTGTATCTTTCGGTACCAAAGTAAGACTATTAACTTACTTTCATTCCCAACAGAAGTCTTTTGTTTGTAATAGTGTGGCTCTACCATCAATTTTCATTAGCCAATATAAAAGAGTTCTCACATCAATACCAACTTGCTTTAACCAGTATGCACACTGTATCAGCCAATGCACTCTTTAGTGCGTCACGTCATTTGTTATCATTGTCTACACAGTAGGGTTGTACATTGCTGGAGGTTTTCTTTCTACTTTGTGAAAGCTCGCCAATACCCAGACTAACAGACAAATTGAATGGTATAAAGGAGGCAGAATAAAGGGGAAGTGAGCTTAGCTGTGTAGGTGACTATAGCCAGTGTCATTTTTACTTCACTTCGCCTGTAGTAATCAAGCATGGGTTAAAATTTGCTCATCTCCTTGGTGTATATGCTACATAAAATGAATACAAGCTCCAGGGATATCTTTAATTGCAGTTAAAATAACATAATCATCAAATCCTTGGCCTCCATAGATGTCCACATCTTCTTTGAAGAGCCACCATTTGTCAGACTCAGTTCCATCCTTGGCACAGATTCCTGGGCAGGTCTTCTCAACCACAAACCAGTTAATGCTTTTATCTCCTTATCAGTCCTTCTTCTAATCTCTTCACTTCCTCATACACTCCAGCTTTATTTGTTTAGCTTAAACGTTAACTTATCTTCCTTTAATGTGCTTACACGGCTATCGAGCAGAGTCCTCTCTTTACTCTTACATCTTCTTTCCATCAGCTTTTCTCTTCACTTGCATTTTAATCCATTGTGCACCCTTCTTGTCTCAGCCTCCTGTTCTCTTCATGCCTTGTGTTCCTCGCATAATGGACTTGGCCCTCAGTGAGGCCTGACATCCCTTAGCAAGCATGTTAAACTTCCCTACCTGATTCTGCTGATAGGAGCCAAGCCAAGAGAGTGCAATACACACACGCACAAACTTGGAAACAAAGAGAATGGTGAGACGTTTGTGTCAAATTCTCCAACAGACAATGGCATTTCCAACTGATGCTGAAAAGGGAATGAAAGGAACAAAGAAAGAGGCCGAAAAGGCAGAACCAAGCAGCTCACAGTCCAGGAAAGCCGGGTGATAGGGAGAGGAGGCTGGAGTTACAGCCCACAGTCAAACAACCTGCCCTGATTGTTTCAGTAGTAGTCTCTCAAATAAACTGAGAATGCCTATTTTTTAATTGTACACATGGATTAGTGTATAGATTAGCATACAAAATTTGTTTGGGTTTATGTTTTGTTTTAAAGTATAAATTATGTTTGTACTGATAATTGTTATTTATTCATTAAAGTAGATTATGATACAGACCCCCATTCCCAAAAGAAACCCTCAACATATATTGATGAGGAATTGTAAACATATTTTAAAAGGAAATAAATGGGACCGAGAATAAACCATATTAAGGTCAAATAAAGTTATGACTAATAGGCATATAATTGGACTCTGAGCTTCTTGGCAACTTAGAAGACCATGGGATGTAATAAAATTCTAGTGCCTGACATAAAGAAGCAAATCAAGTTTTCAAAGGAAACAAGCTTTCAACTTTAGCCACACTAATTTCAGAATGCCATATCTTGTACATTTAAAACACCGTTTCTTGAGTCTCTTGACCTAAACACACCACACTAATTGTATGCATAATTTCAGAGGCTTGTGAACTATCTCAAGGTATATCACTGAGATATGAGTTTAACATGCCTTCAGAACCTAGAGCAGGCACGGTCTATAGGACGAGGACCCTTGGTATCAGGATGCAAACAGAGGAATCTTAGAAGTCGTAGTGTGTAATGACATCACAAACTGTGTGATAACAACATTAGAAACTGCAAAGTCATCCATTTTAGATCTTCCCTACTCATGTTAGGAATGTGACATTAAAGAATAATTTGGCAAAACAATATCGTGACGAAGGAAGCTTCATGTGCCACCGGTGCAGTTACCATGTCTGTGTTTAGTTTTATCGCCATCAAACGTGCCATCCTTTGATGTTATGCTTAAGGAACTTTTAGTTTTGTTGTTGTTGTTACCTTTTTTTTTTTCAGTGCTATGGATTGAACTCAGGACCACAGGCTTGCAAAACGAGTGCACCTGACTCCACTGTCTTATCATTTATCTAAATCTACAATACTCAAATGAATAAATCAAACAGAAATCTACTCATTGCCCCTTTATTTTTATTTGTAGCTTTCCAAAATACACATACCTAAACAATATATTATTTAACTTACTTGAAGACATTCAAAATAGACCCTTTTTTCATTTTAAATACATATATACAGTATCTTGAAAAAATGTCCTCACATGTATATGTGTGTGATATGAGTGCATGTGTGTGTGTATATGTAAGTATATGTATATATGCACATATGTGTGTTTGCATATATGTGGGCACACATGTGTGGGCGCATATGCACATGTATGAGTGTGTATAGAGAGTCCAGTGTTAACACTAAGAATCTTCCTCACCTACTCTCCATGCAGTTCACTGAAGCAGGGTCTCTCAGTCAAACCCAGAGCTCATGAGCTAGCCATATAGCCCTGGAGATTCCCTTCTCTGCCTTCCTCACCCCAGAATTACAAGTGGGCCCCCACACTTGTGTGCTTGTGCGGCAAGCCCTTGATTCACTTCCCCATCTTCTGAAGCATGTTTTAGCTCAGTGTTATGCTTTCAAACTTCGTCCTTGTTGCTGCATGTTATTCAAGTCATTATTTTCACCATCGTGTAACGTGTCACTGAACAAATAAACCAAAACGCATCCTTTTTTCCTCAGTAGGCATTTGGATTGACCTGGTCATTTCCTTTCAAAAACTGAGTTTCCGTCAGCATTTTCAAGGGAAAACAGGTTTTGTTCTGAGTCTGGGAGGAGAACCCTCAGGGACCCGCCGTTGTTATAAATTGCCTGTTGGACAAGCTAGGAATGATGTTTATCAATCATAATGTCAAAACTTCCCTAAAAGTTACACATATGCTTTTATATTTATCAGATTTATCTTAAAAGATAAAAAATAAGTTATTGATAAACCAGAATATTGTACAATACTGCCTAACTTTGGAAATGGACTTTGGGGCTTTAAAAAGGATCAGGAGTTTCTTTAAGCCCCCAAATTTTCTTTCAAAAGTGAAAAATCACTTAGTGTGACTCTTTAGCCTTCACTAACTAGAACCTACATCTTTTACTTCCTAATACTTTCTAGAACCTGGCTTCTCCTTTTTAAAAACTATAACTTCCCTAAGGCAGCCAGCCCTCTGCTAAGACAGAGCATGGAGCCCAGAGCCCAGTGATTCAACCTCAAAACCAGTTTGGCCTGTTTGGTTATCAGCTATTGTATAATGCAAGGATAGAAGCTACTGAGTCACTTTTATATTGTTTTTATCTGAAACATCACTGCATCCACCGTATCATAACTGTAGAGGCAATGACTACATGCCAGAGCAGAAACCAGGGAGGGCCTGTCTCAGTCCCCAGGGATTTCCAGAAAGCACAAAGGCTCATGTATTGCTCTTATATATAGAAGTTTCCTAGAATAAGTGGCTCTGAGTACATTCTTTTTTATTTCAGAGTGATAACTAATATACCACAGAAAAGGAATTCTTCCGATGTACAGGCAAGGTATATTACTACATATTGGGGCATTTTCAAAGTTATTAACCTGACTCAGTGTTTCCCAACAAGCTCCAATCCTGACATCACCTTAATCTAGTGCTAATCAAACTTCTTTCAAAGTAACATCTGTGTCCTGCTTCTCTTCAAGACCCAGTACCAAATGCACTCTTGACACAGTATGGCCCCTAAATGGGGGTTATACCATCAGAACATTCTACTGCATTTTCGAAGTGTTTGAGGATAGCCAATATGATTGAAGTGAAATGCATCCTCAGTCTGTTCTCATTCTTTCTCAACTGCCAAATACTCAGTCCACTGGACAATAATGAATAGCTCCAAACTGACACCCTAGAGACAGGTCACAGGCTATAAATCCTAACCAAACAGTCCTGTAAGACACTCCAGACTCTGCTTAGAGGTGGATGCAGCTGGACTCCACTCAGCCTTTTGTGTTTCCTAATGCTGACTCTCTGATCGACCCAAGTCTCATACCAATACCTTTACTATGAGTCAACAGGCCTAAGCCACCAGCACAGAGTCCCGGACAGAAAAAAGCAGTGCTCCTTTGTAAGTCTGTATCTTTATTGCATGCTGTCACCAGCCAGTGGCCATTGTCTCTTTCTCTCTTGTTCCTTTGGCCTTTCTTTAGCCAAAACCTTCTGTTTGCATTCTATTAACTTGTTTGAGAAAGATGTCTTTGGTTTTCGTCTACTTCTGAGAGTTCATTGTTTACTTTGGTAGCTCTTCTTCCTGTATTAATCACATTTGGTTCATAACAATTATTTAGTTAGCTCCTAAACTAAAGGTTAGTTACTTAGGATGGGCTCTACTCATCTTAAATGGGCTTAATCATGGGTCTTCAGTCAGCTAACAAGACAGGTTGACCAGAGGGAGCTCTGGAAAGTTTCTCACCCTCCTGCAGATTGGTTTCTAAGTTGATACCTGTAGAATTCTAAGAAGAGAAAGCAAATGCCAACTTATAAACTCTTAAGTCTCTACCCCTGCCACATTTGCTACTATGCCATTGAGCAAAACAAGTCAACTCATCCTGATTGAGGTAGTTGCCAGAGAGGCAGGAGGTTGCTTAAGAGTGTGGACGTATAATGCACAACCTAAAAGGGCATTTTACCAAAATTTATACATCACTCTTCCTCAGCTGACTACAGATGTTTCTAACGATTTGGTCTTTTCCTCCCTTCTGTTTCTTGGGCTTTTACTCTATGGTCCTTATAATACTTACAAAGGCTACAGCACTCCATGATTTTTAAATTTCTGTTGCATTGTAACTTCTCCATGTGAACGACTTCAAGATCCATTTTCACGGAACTATCTTGTCCCTCTGTCTGGACCTTTCTGTTCCTATATTTCTTCTGGATATTTCCATGAAGATATCATACTTTGCCTTAAAAATTGATGTGTCAAAGGAGGAGGGCATGATAAAGTTATGTCTCAATCAAAAATGTGTTTTTTAAAAAGAAAAAAAATCTTGTACCCAAAATTGATGTATGAAATAAATATTTCATTTAATGTTTCACCTATTTTTAAATGACAGTTTTATTCCAGTCCCTTTCTCTTTTTCATCATCTAATTTAGTTCCACTTCCATACTCACCAGATAAGACAACTCTAGAATGTATTTAATTTTAGTTTCAATTTTCCAGCCCTAAAAACAGTGATATGAAAACTTGCCAGACAGAGCTATCATGTAAGAATTAAATTGGTTTCATATGTGCTTAGTACTTTGAAGATACACAAAAGAAAACATTCATATTGCCCTCAAGTCCTATATTAAGCCACAGGCCTGCTCACCTCTCTACTCTTCTGTTTTAATCAGACCTAGAAATCAAAATTAAGTCCTAATAAGATCCTGCTGAACAGTTTACTTAGCTTTATCCTCCACATTTACAAATGGTTACAATGAAACACCCACCTCAGGAGGATGTTCTAAGATAAATGAAAATACAAGCTAAGCTATATGTATTTGGGGAAGGACAATGATAACCCTTCTTAAATGACAGTTACTATAACTTCTTGCTCTACTAACAATAAATACAAAATTATAGGGAAAACAGATTACCAATCCTTTCAAAAAAGAATTCCTTCTAAAAAGAAAATCGTGTAAGTTGAGCCTTGAAAGAAAGTCTGATTTCTTCCAAATCAAGACTGTACCCATTCATCCATGTATTGCTCTCTTCACTCACATATTAAACAATTATTTTTTCAAATGTGCATAACATGACAGTTTGTGCTTTTCCTATGGCATAAGCCATCATCTATCTATCTATCCCAAGAAACTTAAAAGAAGTTCCTACATTCAGAAGCTAACCCAGCAGGACAGTCTCATAGGCCAACAGCATCAGACAAGACCACTTTGTGGTCATGATAGATGACAAAAAAAAAAAAAAAAAAAAAAAAACAAGATTAAATTACTATATTACCATATTCACAAAAGCATATACATTGTTTAATGACAAAACAACCAAAGACCCATCTATCGTGGCTCACTTGGATGACTCCTGCTTCTTTGCCAATTGTGTCTTCTCTCTCTAACTAGTCTTGCCTCCTCAAGATTTACTGATGCTCAATTCCATGTGCATCTCTACTTTCTGGTAGAATTCAAACCAGAGCAAAGTCTCTCTTCCTTACACCCAGAGCTACACTTTCAAACAAAGTAGACTTTTCTAATCTCTATTTCTGAGATGATCCTATGTTCTCTGTGCTATGTTCTTTCTCTACAAACCACTATAACTGTGCTGCTGGAGGGCTTTTGCTAAAGAACGTTGGCATAACATTCTCTACATATTCTTCTGACTTCCCAAGACTGGAAAATTCTCTGAAGAAGAAGAAGCACTGTCTCAATAATATTGACAGTATCCATGATTGAAACTTTTAATACAGTAAGCACACAAGCGAAAAGTTTGTTGAGTTCCCTAGAAATTGTTTCCTTCGATGATCAGAAGCGGTGGGGAGACTGAGGAGAAAGAATTCTAATCACACCATTCAGAATTACCAAAGCTACCCACCCACTGAAATGCTTCCTGGGCAGCAGTGGAGGAAAAAAGTAGTGTTGGTCTCATGGCATAGCATGTCAGTATATTATAATTAATACTCAGATATGTGAGATCAGAATATCATTATAATGATCTGGTATCTGTCAATAACACTCCTCTGTCAGAAGAACCATATGATACTCGTATAAACAATTCAAATCAAGCTGCCAATGACCTATGCAACATTTGTGCTAGTGGAAATATTTTTCAATAAGATTCTAAATTCCTTTCAAATTACTATGCACGTGATGTTCAGAAGTTCCTAGTAACTGCATTTCTTGAATTATTCTTTTCATTTTACCCTCAAAAAGGCAGAGAACTTATGAAAAATTCTCATTAAATTTTTCCAAAACTTGAAGGCTTTAAAAACTATTCTATGAATTATAAAAATACATATAAACATTAAAGACTTTGACATGCTAATTAACTCAATTTTTAAATAGAAAAGCATCTAACTGAAAAGTATCAGTAGAAAAAGCATGACATAACAGAAAATCATATGCAAGGGTAGTATCTGAATTGAGCTAAATAAGCAATAAGGTGGCTAATAGAGATCACATGATCTATATTTGCATCTATGCATTTTAGCAAAATTCTGATGTTCCATTAATCTTCAAAGAAACAGCCACATAAACTAATACTAAAGTTGCAGGCTTTGGGAAAATAGCTTTAAGGAGGCCTGAAACACCATTAAAGCTGCTATTAATCTGCATAACTACCTTCCCCTGAGAAAGCAGCTCAATGTTTTCAGTGCTAAGAAGTGCTAAGGACCCCATTAAAAATGGAAATCAGAGAGAATGCTGTAGAGAATGTAGCAGTTAATTAGCAAGGAAATTAGCAAAAAGAAGATAGAATTATTTTGTTTGGTAATGTTTAGAATGTAACAGTGAAACTCTATTAATATCCACTCCAGTCAACTTTCAGCATGTATAAGCTGAAAATATTTCATAAACATACTAATTTGAAATTATATATGTTGACCATAAAAACTGAAATTACAAGTCTGGCCCACAACATTAATTTTGTAAATTGGGTTTGGGTTTGCTTCCCATTTTTAAGGTCTGCCCAGTAATTACTTTACTTTGAATAAAATAACTAGGGTATAGTTTAGAGTATATGTATATGACTTTTAGATACTACCTCCATGAGAATTATCATTTTTTCTGGCTTCATATTCATTCTATGTTATGAAAAATATTCTGTCAGTCCTGTGGGTAGAGTACAGCAATTTATTGTTCTGGAGGTTTGAGATTACGGTACTATGACTGTAAATCTAACAAAACATTAAGATATGAACAGTTCACAGAGATGATGCATAATGGTTGATATCCTTAATATAGATCCCCTAATAGATTAAAAAGAAGGTAACTTAGTTCGTTCTGTTAGCTGCTCTTTAAAAACACCTGAGGATTGCAATAGTGATGCACTGAATTAGTCATTTACCCAGGTAGTCTTATTACATATACACTAAGCTCAGAGCAGAGGCATAATAATGGCTTTCCTTTTGACCACCCATGTCCCCTGTTCTGCAGAAAACAAAGTTTCCACAATGACAAAGGATGCTAAAACCAATAAGCAGAAATTCTTAATGTATTCTAGAAGCTAGGGTGGGACTGAAGAGGAAGAGGCAAACTAAGCTCCACCACATCGGGTAACAAAGAGGAAGGGGCATTATGGGAAGGTGAAATGGAATAGTCTGTCTGAAAACCAAACCTACAAGTGAGGGACAGTACTGAACTGTCTAAGACAGAAAGGTCTCCAGTGTAGGACTCCAGCTACAGAGAAAGTATACTATGAACCTAGATTAAAATAGTGCTATCCTATACCATAGAAGTGGAAAAGAAGTTGCCAAGTAAATAATACGTAACATTTATTAAACCCTTGCAGTTGGAGAGGTTCTTTACACTGAATCTCTTTGGACAGTGTCATATCAGAGAATGAATCTTGAAGAACAGGTGTCATAATAGTTTGCTCAAGATGACACAGGTGAGTGGTGGCAGCCATATTGGAACCCAGATGCTGTGCCATGAAGCATACAAGAGTGTAGGTGAAAAGAACAACCAGTATCGTATTTCCATGAAAAATCTATTCCATCGGTGCTCGAGCCTCACTCAGATATTTGCCAAAAGAACCGAGTCTGGCTCTAAAATTAATGTATAATAGAGATTATTACTGTAATATTGGAAGTTGGATGACCCAAAAGAAATGTTTTTCGTCAGTTAAGGCAAATTATTGTTTTCTTTTTCTTTTCTTGGCAGTCACATGACAAATCAAAAAACATGGGAAAAGTTAGCTCTTACCTTACTGTGCACAAAGTTGTGTATGAGTGACATGCTTACCTTTTATTTGTAAACAAAAAACAAAAAAGAAAGAAAGAAAGAAAGGAAGGAAGGAAGGAAGGAAGGAAGGAAGGAAGGAAGGAAGGAAGGAAGGAAGGAAGGAAGGAAGAAAGATCAAGATCCCAAGATACATCAACAAAACCAATCTAAACTCTGAAATGAACTCATCTTGACAAAAACAAGCTACCTGGGGGTCCACTAAACTATTGCTATCAAAAAGCAAATTCAGTCAAATTGAAATTTAGGTTCTACTCTTTAACTATCATCTTTAGTATTAGTAGTTTATGATTTATCTCATTCACATAGAATCTTCCATTGTCTGTAATTTGTTAAAAATCTGAAAAAAAAAACTTGGGGTTGGGGATTTAGCTCAGTGGTAGAATGCTTGCCTAGCAAGCACAAGGCCCTGGGTTTGGTCCTCAGCTCCGGGAAAAAAAAGAAAAAAAAATCTGAAAAAAAACAATACTTTCTTTAAATAGAAAATCATCCTGAATGAAATACTGTAAGTGACTTTTCCAAAGTATTATCAACTTCATTATTTTTTTTAGAAAAGATAACTCTCAACTCATCTTAGTGACTCCAAACCATGATTCATCAATGTTCCTCAAAAGTATAATGAGATGTATGGAACCAAGTCTTTCCCCTATTAATTATTTAAGACCCTATTAACTCAGTTTTTAACTGTGATTTCAATGTAGTTTAACTGGTACCACTCCTACTTATTTCATTATATCTTTATGGTTTTTCCTTTTTTTTTTTAATCTGAAGGTTCCTAAACAAGAGTATTTCTCATAGTTTTGGATACTTAGCCATCCTTCCAATACAGTTGAAACTAGTAGTTGATTATCATTTTCTGTAAAGTGGTGGCAATTATATAAACACGTATTCTATAAAATAATATAGATATATTTATATTCTATGAAATAATACACTGAATATAAACTGTTTCATGAATGCAAACATAGTACAGTGTTAACATGAAAAATGACATTAAAACTGAGATAAAATTTTGGTGAGTTCATTCCTTCAGCAACACATTTACCATACTCTTGATTCAAACCACAGCAAGGAGCAGATAATAACAAACCATTCAAAGAGGAGGGAGAGTGTGAATCTACAGGTAACACAGTCATCTAGTGATAACTATTCCCAATTGACTTCATGATGTCTAACTGCTCATTTGTCTGATTTGAACTGTTAGTCCTACACACATTCTTATCTTTGACTGATCAAATACACTTTATTTCATAAACAACTATATGTATATTTAAGATGTATTTAAATTTTGTGGCTATAAACCCCTTTTTAGTTGATTTCTAGAATTATAATATTTAAATATGCTTTATCTTGGGAAAGAACTACACATCAATTATTTTCATCTCAACACACATATGTTCAATAATCCTTGAGAGTAAGCACAAAGGGAAAGAAATAGCCCACACGAAGAACAATTGTATGGGCTGCCCATGGGGATTTTCTAATGACTTGACTACTCAATAGAGGTGAAGTCTATTATGCCAGCATGGTTTACAAACATTTTGAAGTCTCTTTCTTCATTCATTTATTAATGAACTTTTTATTTTGAAACTACATTGCTTATCTTCAACTAATGTAATTTTCAAAAGTTGGCCTCATATCCCAACTGAAAAACTGACTGACACCTAGGTTGAAAATGACTGACATCACTGAGTACATTTTCTATTGATAATTATTAAATTCAATAATATTTGATTCATCAAACAATAAAGCTTCACTCTGTTCTAAAATGACAGCATGAGACATTTCTGAAAATATCCATTTTATTTCCCCAGGCTACTGTCTTCAAGCCAGACAGTGGCAATGGCCTTAGATTATATATTTTAAAAGAACTCTCATTTAACACATTAAAAAGATTATAAGTAGAAATGTATACTCTAAAAGGACAAGAAAAAAGATCCATTATTTTCATACTTCAAAACATTCTGATATTTTTATCCTGTAAGCATTGATTACCAATAATCGCAAATTACAAGTCCTGGGGCTGAAGAGATGACTCTGAGTTAAGAGCACTCACTGCTCTTCCAGAGGACCAGTGTTCCAGCACCCACATAGCAGTTCACAACCCCCTGCAACTTCAGCTCCAGAAGATCCAATGCCCTCTTCTGACCTACAAAGACACCAGGCATGCTCATGGTACACTTGCACACAATGCAGGCAAAACACTCATACACATTAAAAATGGATTAATAAATATTAGAAAGCTACAGATGCTGATTCTTCTTGTCTTTTTCAAGGTAGACTCTAAAATAGTATTTAGACAACAAAAGAAAGGCAAGGAGGAAGAAGATGGAGGGAGGAAGGGAGGGAAGGAGGGAGGGAGGGAGGGAAGAGGGAGGGAGGGAGGGAGGGAGGGAGGGAGGGAGGGAGGGAGGGAGGGAGGGAGGGAGGGAGGGAGAGGGAAGAATCTACCTTTAAGAAGGACAGAGGGAGGGAGAGGGAGAGGAGGAGGGAGGGAGAGGGGGAGGGAGGGAGAGGGGGAGGGAGGGAGGGAGAAGGGGAGGGAGGGAGGACTCTACCTTTAAGAAGGAGGGAAGCAGAGGAGAGGGCAAAGCTTCCCACACAATGTTTTGCTTTTTGTTCACGTGATCACAAGAGATACAGGACTCTCCTGTACTGGTGCTTCCCTAGCAGTCCTATGCACTAAAGTAAGCCATCGTCAAGCTTAGGGGGCAGAGAGAAACTTCATGCCCTTTATAGTTTGCCTCATAAGTGCTGAGACATTTAAGAACATAAAGCCAAGTTATATACCTAACAAAGCAAATACCCATTCCCCTAACTTTGCTGAGTCCTTCTCCTAACGCAGTGGATGGTCACAGAACATAGCAGTTGATTCTTAAGTAAGAACACACTCACAAATATGAGACAAAAGGATGGGTTTTAATTTAAAAAAAAAATGACACTCAGAAGTTACTGTGAGGATTTGATGTTTTATGTGTTGTTACTGTTGACTTTATTGTTGGCAGTGCCCATGGGACCCGGGGCCTTGTAAGCATGAAGATCTGAGTTGCATCCCCAGAACCTTTGTGAAAAAATGGTAGCATGCACTGTATCCTCAGCTCTTGGGAGGCAGAGCAGGCAGCTCCCTGGCACTTAGTGGACAGCTAGCCTAGCCTATTTGCTGAATTCCAGATCAGTGAAGGATCTGTCTTACAAAGTGTATAGTAGTTGAGGAACAGGGAAGTTGTCCTCTGGCCTCCACATGCAAATGTATACATGTACACAACATGCAGACCAGAAAAGGAAACATGTCGTTCAGGTCATAGTTTTGTAGACTCCAGACCAAGACCAAGTTGACCCCAGCGCTGTGGACCTCAGATATAACAAAACAGTACAAGTGGGGACATAGGAGAAAAAAAACGATCCCCTGGTGAGAGTAAAGAGAGGAGGGAGAGACTGAGGTCCCACAGTCTTGGAGGACACAGTCCCAGTGACCTAACAACCTTCCAGTTGTCCCCACCTGGGGACCAAGCCTTTAATACATCGTAACCAGTATATTAGCTGTCTTTAAAAACACCAAATAAATACACAATGGAATACTACTCAGCAGAGAAAAACAATGACATCATGAGGTTTGCAGGCAAATGGATGGATCTAGAAAAAATCATCCTGAGTGAGGTAACCCAGACTCAGAAAGACAAATATGGTATGTACTCACTCATAGGAGGATACTAGATGTGGAACAAGGATGACTGGACTGCTACTCACATCACCAGTGAGGCTACCTGGAAAACAGGACCCCAAGAAAGACACGAGGATCGCCCAGTGATGGAGAAATGGCTGAGATCTACATAAACAACCTGGACATGAGTGGGAGCAATGAAGGGCGAGGGTCGAGGGAAAGAGAGCGGGAGATCCCAGCTGGATCAAGAACAGAGAGGGAGAACAAGGAATAGGAGACCATGGTAAATGAAGACCACATGAGAAAAGGAAGAAACAAAGTGCTAAAGAGGCCCACAGAAATCCACAAAGATACCCCCACAAAAGACTGCTGGCAATGGCCGAGAGACAGCCGGGACTGACCTACTCTGGTGATGGGATGGCCAAACACCCTAATAGTTGTGCCAGAAACCCCATCCAAGGACTGAGGAATCTGGATGCAGAGATCCACGGCTAGGCCCCAAGAGTCTGATTGGCGAGAAAGAGGAGGGTTTATATGAGCGAGAATTGTTGAAACCAAGGTTGGATAAAGCACAGGGACAAATAGCCAAACAAATGGAAACATATGAACTATGAACCAAAAGCTGAGGGGCCCCCACCTGGATCAGGCCCTTCGAATCGGTGAGACAGCTGATTGGCTTGATCTGTTTGGGAGGCATCTAGGCAGTGGTACCAGGTCCTGGGCTCATTGCATGAGTTAGCTGTTTGAAACCTGGGACTTATGCAGGGACGCTTGGCTCAGTCTGGGAGGAGGGGACTGGACCTGCCTGGACTGAGTCTATCAGGTCGATCTCAGTCCTCGGGGGAGGCCTTGCTCTGGAGGAGGTGGGAATGGGGGATGGGCTGGGGGGAAGGGGAGGGGGGCAGGAAGGGGGAGAACAAGGGGGTCTGTGGCTGTTATGTAGAGCTGAGTGGTATTGTAAAATAAAATAAAATTTAAAAAAAGGAACAAAAAAAAACACCAAATAATATTTTTCTAAAGGAGCTTTGTGTCACAAGACCTTAAGCATAAAGTTTTTGATGGATTCTGGATTGAAAGTGTTGAAGAAAAGCACTCATCTATAAGAGGATCTAGGAATGAATTCAAATTGAAGATAATATGAACATAAAGGTTCTTCACCGAAACAGAATTCTTTAAGAACTGGGTTATTGTCAATGTAAGATACTTAGGGAACTTAAAGCATGTCCAAGTGCAGTAATAATCTATTAGGACAGTGGTTCATTTTAACAATAGTGTGGTTCTTGTAAGATCTCTACTCCCAGGTATCAAGGAAGTTGAGGGTAGATTTCAACAAACCAAACCCTTCTATGGATTTGCCCTGGTAGTAATAACTATAGAAGTACTTACATTGTTTTCCTAATAATGAAAGTCAAGATAAAGACAGAAACAGATAAGCACTACTATATGTTGAACTAAATAATTAGAAATTAGATGAATCCTCTTTCATTGGCTTCCCATTGCCTACTCCTATCCCTTCAGTGAATGCAGGCAACAATCTCTCTTCAGTTCTACTTACTTAACTCAATTAACCACGTTAATTTTTACAGCGTTCAAAAGGAAAACTGGAATATGGGCTGAAAATCTCAATGAAAATATTTAATTTTTTTTCTATGATTCACTTGATACTAAAGCACTGTATGAGCCTCTAGAACATCCTCACTCTAAAAACTGGTAAGTTAAAATCACTTCTGTTGGTGGAATGGAAGTACTTTTGGCATCCTGTGGAATTTGGCCAAGTGGTGGCAAGAAACCAGGGATCTGGGTGACTCTTTTATGTGTGCCTAGAAAGAAACAAGTATCCTGCTTTGGCAAGGCAGACATCCCGTTTCTCCTGAAGAGGGTGTAGAGAAGCACACTATGGAGACCAGAGTTGGCAGTGATGGTAGCACAGGTGACCACCAACTCCAAGAGGAACGGTCTAGAGTTAGAAAGTGGAAAGTAAAAAAGAGTGTTCTTGACTACAGCCCATCCCTGTGAATTGAAACATGACCACAATGCTTTAGCTGCTTTGTTTTGTATTCATAGGCAGACACTCTAAATTAGTCCAGACACCGTCCAGCCTTTTAACCAGGATATGTTCACCTTGGGATAGCTCATCTTCTTTCCGTATGCTAGCCAGCAGCATTTGTATAAGGATAAATGTAGTTAATGTAACACATGAAAAAAAAAAAGGTTAAGAGTTTTCATTCACACATAGTCATGAAATGAAAGAGTCTAGGCAACCCCAGAGATCTTAAGGAGAAATCAGAGTCCCCAAACTGCAATGAGTCAGATATATTTAAACACTAGTATACCACAAATTCAAGGCACTAAATATTAACATTGAAGTGTTTGTTCTGGTAATGTTACACTGAATATAAAATATGCATAACTCTTGACGCAGAAACCAAGTAGTAAGAAACACATGTAACCAAGCATTTGGTGGATGAGAAAAAGATACATTTTTTTTTTTCTGTTTAGGAGTGCCTCAGATATTACTCACTTTCATGAGAAATTAGGTGAGAGAAAATCTAGGAAGATCTAGATCACAGAAAATAAAGGTTTATTCAGGTCTTTCTTTTCTTTCTTTTTCTTGAAGCAAGGTTCTGAGGCTGGCCTTGTATTGACTGTGTGGCTCAGACTGGCCTCAAACATGTAGCAATCCTCCTGCCTCAGGCTCCTGAGTTGCACCAGCTAGGGAATCTTCTCACTGATAACTTATCAGTTCTGCCCACCAAAAGTCTAAGTTAGTTAATATCTAGTTAGGCATAAATTATAGCCTTCTTAATTTTAAAGGTTCTTGATATGGGGGGGGGAATCTCAAAAATCACCAAACTGTCCTTCCTTTGGAAATACTGTTTGGAAATCAGTGGCAGTGGCCCATGGCTGTCCTTGTCATGCTGTTTCCTGAGACAGTAATAGATGTGCAGCTCACAAAAAAACAAAAACTACAGAGGAAAGGGAGCGAAAATGATCAAATTAAACAATATGTAATTCTAAAGAATTAACAAAAATATCACATTAAAACAATAATAAAAGCAAGCAATCAGAAAGAAAAATCCCTACATAAGAATATGAGAGGATTCCTAGTGATCTCCTCTGGAAGGAACCCTTCTTTACAATGAGCCTGTTCCCTGAATTAGATTTCATTGGAACTCATCGCCAACATTGAATCTCCTCAACTTGCTTCCTAATCCCCCAGGTCCTATAAATCCATTGTCAAGATTACACTTTATCCACTTCCTAATCGAATGGCACTAGCACACCCACAACTATGTCTGCTGTTTGAATGGATGAATAAACTCATAAATTTTTCCTCTTTCATGCCATTACAAACTGTAGGGATTATTCAAATACTAGGATGAATTCTCTCTCTCTCTCTCTCTCTCTCTCTCTCTCTCTCTCTCTCTCTCTCTCTCTCTCTCTCTCTCAATATTTATTTTGGCTCATGGCTCCTGAAGGTTTTCATCTATCATGGGAAAGCAGGTACAGTGGCTAAGCTCAGTGTGGAAAGAACATGTGACTGATGGGTCATGTTATGGTGGAGCAGTAAACAGAGAGTAAGATGGACAGGAAAAGCTGGGTACACCCTTCAAAGGCATGTCCCTAAGGATGGACTTCCATCGCCTAGGCACAACCTCTGAAAGCTCCCACAGACTTCAATAGCAGCACCCCCTGCTGGACAAAAAGATTCAAACAAAACCGAGCCTGAGAGGGACATCTCAGATTCTGACCACAAGTGGTGGTAATCAGATTTATTCAGCAACCTGTTGTAATCCATCTTTACAAGGGTAGATAATTGTTTAACCACCACAATCAGAGACAGGTAACTGGAACTAGGTCTGCTCATCATCAGGCCCCCTAAGTGAGTTGTTTCTCCAGGATGAAATAGTTCTGAAGAAATATTTCCATGGCTTTTCTCTTTAAAATTTGCTGTTTATATATACCTGGCCAGTTTTTAATCCTAACAACCAAGAGCTATCATAATATGAATAGTACACCTCAGGATCCAGGAATTCCAAGAGAGTTCTCCCTGATATGATTTCACCAGAAGAACTAATACTGTGTAGGTGTGTCCTTGACTGTGTAAATCAGCCCACGTATGAGCGTTCCAGATTGGAAATGGCTGTGGTTAGCTGGAAGGTCTGTAGCATGAGTCAGGAATGCTTGGAAAGTTAACACCAAACAGAAAGCCTCAAATTTTAGATTTAATAGCCGGTTTAGGGGAGACTATGGTTCCCCACAAATGAAAATACAGTTCTATGTAAAGTGAGGCAGAGGGAGAGTATTAAGTGGACCGGAGGTATGCGCACTGTAATCAAAGTCATTTGAACAGTGATCACCTGCCCGATTCTCTCTCACTTTTCTAGAAAAAAAGCATGTTTCAATTAGTGGCTTCTGACCAGGACTTCCACACATTGAGCCGATCTGCGGGTGAAGGGCAGTAGATAAGTAGAAAGTAGAGTGCTCAGTATCCAGCCCCCAGTGATTCGAGAAACAAAATGTGGTCTGTGCTACTCACGGCTCTGCCTGGAGACTCCGGTCCTCTGCCACGTAATTGGAAGGAATGTAGCCCTGCAGCTGCTGGCCCAAGCCGGCTCCCTTCTTCTCCAAATGTCTGGCCAACCACCAGCCCTCATGCGAAGTATCCAAGACTTGGAGTTTATCGCCTGCTCGGAAGCTCAGGTCCTCTGCAGTACGCGCTTGGTAATCAAACAGAGCCACAAAGTAGTGGCCAGGGCTTCTCTCCAGCTCCTGTGAGCTCGGAGCCTCTGGGGGACAGCAGGCCCCCGGATTCTCAATCACCACTGACTTGTCTGGCTCTTGGGACCAGCAAGGGAGAAGAGGCTGCATGTATGCCCAGAGTCTCACACAGACGCTGCCCATGGTGCCCTGGCTGGGAGTAGGGGAGAGGATGTCCCTCTCCCCACAGGCTGTACAGATCCACTGTCTTCCTCCACCAGGCAGCTTCCAGATCAGCTCCAACTCACCATACTGTGCAGAGGGGATAGAGTCCCGCTTCGAATCTCTCCGGCAGATCTGGGCTTGGCCAAGACAGACTCACAGCTGGCTTTCTGTTTGTAGCTTCTGCCCTGGGGCAAGATCAAGCAGGGACTGGACAGGAGGTCCAGTGGGAAGGTACTTCTTCCTGACTGCTCAGGCACCAAAGGTAAATAAAATAAATGGCGGGGTTTATTTAAGCAGACTTCTGAGAACAAAGAACAGCCCGCTGTCCCTCTGTCCC
The DNA here is from genome assembly GCF_049852395.1 of Peromyscus maniculatus bairdii. NCBI lineage: Eukaryota > Metazoa > Chordata > Mammalia > Rodentia > Cricetidae > Peromyscus > Peromyscus maniculatus. The sequence goes on from NC_134867.1 coordinate 20,346,697, forward strand.
AAGAAAAAGTTAGTAAAAGACGGATACTAACTCCGGGCCAAAGCTCCCGATCTGGCCTGCTCCAGCGGCTCTCACCCTGCTTCAAGCCAACAGCTGCACTGGCCCTGCTCTCCCCCGAGCTTTCCTTTTTGCTAATGAATAACCAGGCCGTGGAGGTTATCGCCTTTAACATCCTGAGCTGGACGGACTGTAATAATTCCTCCTTACTTCCTGGTTTCTTTTTTGTCTGATCTAAAAGGAACTCCCAGGCCAGCTTTTTCCCCTCCCTCCTCCCACACCTAGGAGAGACCAGCCCCCTTACCAGGGAGCCAGACTCTTAAAGCAGCCAAACTCTAGAGAAACACCCTAGCCCCGAGAGCTCCCTGTCTTACTATATCCCCTACACGGAATGAAGGGCAGAGATTTATTTCCCCACAAATATGTGCAGGATTGTTTTGATACTGGTAGAGAAAATTAAAAAGAGAGAAAACTGGGCATTTAGGTATTTGCTGCCAGACAGGGAGCAAGTGGGAAAGAGCCCTTGAGTCCCTAGCATATTTTTTTAATCACTGGGAATAGATTTTTAATAGCCTCGATCGTTTCTGAAAAAGTAGAAAAGCAGCCGGGTAAAATGCTGAGAACCCGCAAGGCTGCTTTTTCCCACAGAAGCATCCCATGCCCCATCCCTTACGTCGCTGTGTCTGTGGCGTGCGCTCCCAAGCACACACGCAGACTAGGAGACTGTCTGCTAACGGCATTTGTGAAGCTTCTGTCTGTTGAAGCTGGACCTCAGGTCCATACTAATTCTGACTCGGTTGGTGGTAGCTGTGACGGGACTTCAGAACAACTGAGGCTGGGATTGGGATAGCCATCGCGGGGCCACCAGCAGGCTCTGCCCTGCGTCCTCTGGTTCAGGGCCACTGGCTCCCTAGAGGCCAAGAGCAACTGTGCAAACTATCTACACAGGCCCTGTGCTGATGGGGAGCATCGCAAAATTTCTCATGGTGTATCATTTGGTCGAAAATAAAACGCTTTTCTTTGTTTTGTATAAGATTTTTTTTTTTTTAAATTCTTTCTTGGACCTGGAAACAACCTAGATGCCCATCAACTGAAGAATGGATAAAGAAAATGTAGTACATTCACACAATGGAGTACTACTCAGATGAAAAAACAAATCACGAAATTTGCAGGCAAATGGTTGGAACTAGAAAAAATCATCCTGAGTGAGGTAACCTAGACCCAGAAAGACAAACATGATATGTACTCACTCATAAGTGGATATTAGCTGTGAAGAAAAGGTTACCAAGCTACAATCTACAGCCCTAGAAAAGCTAGGTGATAAAGAGGGCCCAAAGAGAGATGAATGGATGTCCCTGGGAGGGGGAAATAGAAGAGATCTTCTGGACAAACTGGGGGCGGTGGGAGGGAGGGAGGGAGATATGCAGGTATGGGAACATTAAGGATCTGGTTGGGAGGGTTGGGGGCAGGACAGACGGGGAGAATAATGAAAGAGAGAGCTTGAGGTGGGGCGGGGGGGTATCATTTGGGGATAGGGAGAAACCTGGTGCAAGGGAAACTCCCAGGAATCCACAAAGATGACCCCAGCGGCTAAGACTCCTAGCAACAGTGGAGAGGGGTGCCTGAACTGGCCATCTATTGTAATCAGATTCGTGACTGCCCTAACTGTCACCAGAGAGTTTTCCCTCCAATAACTGATGGAAGCAGATGCAAAGATCCACAGCCAAGCACTGGGCTGAGCTCTGGGAGTCCTGTTGAAGAAAGAAAGGAAGGATTGTACAAGCCAGGGGGCTAAAAGTCATGACAGGGGAACCCACAGACACAGCTGACCTGAGCTTGTGGGAACTCATGAACTCTGGACTAACAGCTACAGAGCCTGCATGGGACTGACCTAGACCCTCTGCATGTGTGTGACAGTCGTGTAGCTTGGTCTGTTTGTAAGGCCCCTGGCAGTGGGATCAGGACCTGTCCCTGGCTCTTGAGCTGGCTTTTGGGGACCTATGCCCCATGCTGGGATGCCTCACCCAGCCTTGATGCAGTGTGGGGCGGAGCTTGGTCCTGTTTCAACTTGATGTGCCATGCTGTGTTGAGGAGATCTGCCCCTTTCTGAATGGAGATGGAGAAGGAATAGATGGGGAGGATGGGTAGAAGGGAGGTGGGGGGGAGGGAACCAGAAGAGAGGCAGGAGGGGAAACTGTGGTTGGTATGTAAAATAAATGAAAGAAAAATTTAATAAAAACTGTTTTTAATTCTTTTTTGTGATTTGGGATGCACTTAGTCTTCGCTTCAACCCACCAATATACCCTAAAAATGTCTCTCCTGAAACAATCATTCAATATATTGACAGAGCCTTCAACCTGGCTAACCTCATCCTAAGACAATTTCAAAGCTCCTTTCTTATCAACTTGCACTCAGGTGGCAAAAGCAGGCAGATCTCTGTGAGTTTTTGAGGCTATCCTGATCTACATAGTGAGTTCCAAGACAGCCAGAGCTATGTAGAGAGATCTTGTCTAAATAAGTAAGTAAATAAAAGATCCAACTCAAATAGAAAGAAGAAAAGAGAAAACAAAAAATAAACAAACCAACAGAGAAAAAAAAAAAAACAGAGAAATGTGTCATGAGTCCCATATACTGTTACTTGTTCCAAAGCCAGGCTCTAGTGGACAGAACATCTTGAGTCATGCTTTGAGATTCTTCAGCTGTCCCCAGAATCAGAGTAGAGGTAACATTTTCCAGGAGCAGAAAAACCACAGGTAGGGTTGCAGAGATGACCTGATGGGTGAGACCTAGCCTAGCTACATGAGCATGAGAATCTGAATTTAGATCCTAGCGCCCAAGTGAAAAAAAAAAAGCAAGCATGATTACAGCCCTGTAGCCCCAGGAGAGGGAGACAGAGGCAGGAGGCAGCTGCCAGCCTTGCTCCAAGGACAATGAGAGACCATGTCCAAAGGCGATAAAGTGAAGAATGACAGACCAAGACACCCAATGTCTTCCTCTGCCCTCCACATACATGTTCCCCCATACGTAGGCACATATGCACCATACATGTCATACACATGCACACACAAAGAAAAAGCCAAATCCTGAGCCATATTTTTTGTTCTAATAGCATGAGACCTAAAGTAGAATGCACATGTGATTCCATATTTTATACAGAAGTAAAAATAATAATCATGTGATAGCAATCAATCATAACAAATACTCCGTGCCAAACAGTACGAACGGTGAAGGTGTGGTGTTCTCTTAGGGCCTTTAAACAAGGCCACAGAATCTAAAGTCTATCCTGGGACATCTACGTGATCTAGAAACCGAGAAGGGTTAGGGGTGTCCACCAAGCAGAGGTGGTGAAACCCAGCTGTAAGTGGGTGCAAGACTCAAAACATGGTGGGAAAAGACAAATGACAAGCAGCACAGAGCAACCACTGAGCCGCTGAATGAAACTGAAATGGCACCCATCGTCCAAGGATGTCAGGAGAACGGTAGCCTGAGACACTGAGCCCAGTGTGAAAGGCTTTTCTCATGTCCACGACACTGGAGCTCTTCCAGGCACCCAAGCTTGAAGCCTGGCAGGCGGTTTTTACTCACTGCCTGGCTTCTTTCATCTGCTCAGTCACCCGCATCTACTCACTCTTCCTTTTCATTTATCCCACAAACTTTTTATTTTTTTAACTCCATCCAATGACAGCTGGTCACTGACCAGAAAATAGAATCTTTCCCGTCCATTACTCCAGAGGTGTCTTAGCTCTCTTCCTCTGGTTTAGTCTTCTCTCCAGCTTGCCTTCCACCATGAGGTGAATGGTGTTTACAATAGGTGGGTGTTCCTCATAGGGGCGAGGACTGTAACAAGAGGAATACAGATAGCTTGATCAGTGTAAAGGGCTTCTGTGTACCGAGAACCAGACGAGGAACGTTGCAAATGATTCGGCATTTCAAGAACAATGTCTATGAAGAAGGTAAGTCGTTTTGTTTTGTTTTGAGAAGAAACTGAGGCTTAGAGAGGTTAGGTAGCTTGCCCAAGGGCGCAGAGCCACCAAGTGGTTGAACCATGAGTAACACCCTGACTCAATCGTCGCAGACTCCAAAAATGAAAACCCTCACTCAGCTTTGCAAACTCAAAAATAAATAAATAAATAAATAAATAAATAAATAAATAAATAAATAAATCTGACGCCACCGTTCAAGGCTAAATTCTCCAACAGCCTCCAGCAAGCTTGGAATGCCGCCTAAACTCTTAAGCATGGCACCCAAAGTCCTGGAAACTCCTCCAAATTCCTGGTCCCTCACTCCTGAACATAAGACCTATCACTCCGTTTCCAAAACTACCTGGCAGCAGCCACTCCTGAGGACAGAGTCCATCTTCCCCCTATGGCACAGTCTCCCTCCTCTGATGGCTTCCTCGTCATTTCTCCATGCTGGCCTCAGCATCAGCTTCTCTGACATAATAGAGTAGTACTTTGCGCACCCCTGAAGCCTGGTGAAAACTTCTACTTGGGTGCTCTCTGCGCCTCTTGCTTCCTTTATTGTTTACTTTTCTCAGGAGAACAGAACCCGGTTCTCTGTACGTTTGGTGCCTCGGACAGTATCCAGAATGTAAGTAGTAGATAATAAGTATCTGTGAACGACCTAGTTAACAAAGACAAAAAGTGAGAAACAGAGATGGGCAGAGGGGGAGGAAGAGAGGGGAGGGGGAAGAAAGGAAAAAAAAGGAGGAGGAAGTGAGGGAGAGAGAGGAAGGGAAATGGGTTTAATGAGTTGGAGGTGAGACAACACTTAGGAAATACCCACACGGAGTGAAAGTCTGGAGGGTTTAGCAGCCTCAAGCACAATGTACCAACAGGCTTTGGAAAATGCTTCTCCCCAGCCCTGATTTCAGGCTTTATTGAACCAGCTGCCCAGAAGACACCAGTATTCCTTCCTCTGGTCACTCTCCCTTCTCATCCCTACACCAAACATCCAGAATGCATTAATTATATCACCCTCTTGCACAATAACCTCCAGCAGATCCTCAGCACCTGAAACTATGGCTTAGAATCAGAGCTGAGGAATGCAGGCTTTATCCAGGCATTATCAGACAGGGCCTTTCAACATCCCATTCCATTACGGCCCTGTATTAGCCTTCTGGCTCAATCAAAGTGGTTTGTGGAGGCTCCCGGGGCGCCTTATCTGTTCCCACATCTGGTTCTGTCTCCGCTGACATTCCATTGCTCAGCATTCCTTCTCCTCCGGGAAGATTCTGGCCTGCATTTCAAAGTCTGAATAAAATTTCTATTACCTCCTCTAGGCTTTCCTCTGTGCATCCCTGCCAAAAAATCATTTCCCTTCCTCTGAGATTTTTCTAGCTCTGTACTCGCTGCTCCCAATACCCACAGCCTTGAGTGAATTCAACCCTCCTCCTGTATCTGGTTTCCAGAGTGTTGTGACATCAAATCCCACGGCTGTTCCATTTTATGCTGGGCCTTGGTTCTCATCGCGCCTTTCTGTGCTAGGTGGCCAGTATGTCAGTTCCTTCCATCTCTCAGAGCGCTGTTAAGTCACTCACTGGTCTGCTGGACTCAGTGGGTTCCACCTTCTCTGCTGACCTTGTCACAGTAATGCACTGAAATTCCCAAACTGGCTGATGTCATTTCCTTTGCTCGCATTAAAAACAACGGTGAAATATCACCTGGCTAACACACGGTCTTTCCTCCGGGGACAAGTATTTCTACTGCTTACCCAAAGCCCATTTTCCTTCTTCCCTTTCTTTACTGACAATGACAACTTTAAAAAAAAAAAAAAAAAAACAAAGGCTAATGAATACATTGTCTTTAAAACTTCCAAGTCATAAGTGACCAAAAGAAAACTAAGTAGAACTCCTTAGGTGAGAAAGTCCCTTAAGGGAGTGGACTCAGCTGGACAACCTATTCTTTTCTTCCTCTCCAATCTCTTTCCTCTTGTGTAGAACTCAGTGGAGATGGGTCAGGAAAACAACAACTCCTGGCCATCGAGATGGGTTAGGAAAAAAAAAAACAAAAAACAACAACAACTCCTGGCCAAAGGAATAGGATCTCTGGCCTGGGTGAAGACTTGATATTGCAGGTGGGCTGCTGAGTCAATCGCTTTGACTAAGGGACCACCCTTGAGAAGACAGGCTCACTTTAAGCAATGCTAAAGTGACAGTTAAATAACTAAAGAATAACTAGTTCTTTAATGAGAGACTGTGTTTCCCCCAGAGAATCCCTGCCCCTAGTGAGGGGCTGGGAGTTAGACAGAGTCCCTGATAGGCAGACAAACAGGGAGAGATGCCATGACTAGGTCATGAAGATGGTCGACTTCCAAAATGGCTGCCTTCCTCTTTTCCAAGACCGCGTCTTCCTCAGCCTCCAGACCTAAAGCAAAAGCCTTGCAGCCTAAAAACAAAGGCATGGGCGACTTTCTATCTTCCTCCAGTATGGCTCTCCTACTGATAAGCCTGCCTGACTGGTTCACTGCCCGTCAAGACATGTTTACACAACAGTGGTGGGCCAGTCAGCCATCCTGTCTTTGTTCAAATTAACCAGCCCTTACCTGAAAAACCCCTCTGTGGTGATATTGTGTTCCCCAATATATTGTGCATCCTAATAAACTTATCTGGGGTCAGAGGACCAAACATAGAGGCCAGAAAATGGTGGCATTCTGGAGGTAGAGATCCATCCGGATCTCTGTGAGTTCAAAGCCACACTGGAAACAGCCAGGCATGGTGACACACGCCTTTAATCCCCTGAAGTGATAGCAAGAAGCAGAAAGGTATATAAGGTATGAGGACCAGAAACTAGAGCCTGGTTAAGCTTTTAGACTTTTGAGCAGCAGTTCAGCTGAGATCCATTTGGATGAGGACTCGGAGGCTTCCAGTCTGAGGAAACAGGATCAGCTGAGGAAGTGGCGAGGTGAGGAAGCTGTGGCTTGTTCTGCTTCTCTGATCTTCCAGCATTCACCCCAATACCTGGCCTCAGGTTTGATTTTATTAATGAGACCTTTTAAGATTCATGCTACACCCCTCTGAAAAGCTGTCTCTCTTGGTCTCTGTGTGCTTGTCGTGTGTGTCGGCACATTTCCTCATTCCTAATGAAATTCTTTCTTCACCAGCTGGTTCTGTCTGCACCTGTCTGCTGTGTTAGAGAATTTCCCCAACCTTTTCCTGCCTTTTAATTCTTTAACTGGCTGAGAAAAGGAACCCAATCAAGACCCGTAAGTGGTAGCATGAGTGCAGAAGCTTATGGCCCATAGGCTTGTGTGGTTGTAAATCTGCCCATTTTCTTAACACTTTAGGCTCCCCACTCCCTGACATTCTGGGTGTTTTTACTCCTCTAATGCCCTACCACCACCACCACCACCACCATGTGACCGACCTTGATGTCATCTTAAATAGCACGGTTTGTCCTTTCTTCGACTCCCTCTTTCAAGCATCCTGTCTGACCTGAGTTCTTTCTTTTAAGTGCTAAAAGTTTTCATTGAACTTACATGAAACTTACTCTATTCTTAAATTCTCTCATTACTAAAACTAAGAACCATAAAAATGGACACCAATTTTCCTTGGATCAATTGTGCTAACTACAATCAGACATCTCGAAGCATATAATGGCCTTAAAAAATTGAAACAGCAATGCAGTGGTGGTGGTGGTGGTGTACACATGTAATTGCAGCATTCAGGAGGTAGAAGTAGGGGAATATGGAGTTCAAGTCTACCCAGTGAGTTCAAGACTACAAGAAACCTTATCTCAAAACACACACACACACACACACACACACACACACACACACACACACACACAGAGAGAGAGAGAGAGAGAGAGAGAGAGGAAATAGTAAAATATCAAATAAATCTGTGCTACTAAAAGTGTGTAGGAACATCTATATTCAAACTTTTTGCAATATAAAAGCTAAATTATCTTCTGTCTACATAAAGAATAATTATTTTAATTTTTTTGTATGCAGTAAGACTCATCTTACCTGTTTTTGATGACAGAAAAGATGCCTAGATCCTGTACCTATGCTCTTAATCCCCTTAAAAACTTGATTCCATCAATTAGTGATCATCATCTTAAAGCACTGTAGTCAAGTTCAAGTCTATTGATCAATAAAAATAAAAGAATAGAATATACAAAGGAAGAATGAAACAAAATGAGGAGTGGAGGGGAAATGTTTAAATCCCTTTTTCCAACTGAAGTTATCACCCCAGCTCTCTGCCTTTCATCTCTGGGAAATACTAAGTATTGCCTCCCAGACTTCTTTGCAGCTCTTTGAATGAAATTTGGTTTCACCTCATGCACTGAGGTAAACCCACATAATATTGCAAGTAGCATGCCACTGGCCAACATCTGTCCCCAGATTCCTTCCTGTAGTTGACCCTCACTAGTTGATAAAGGCAGATACTCTAAGCCTCATGGAAGACTTAAAGCTGTCTTTGTTTACTGTATTACCTGTCACATAGGTGTGTGTTCCCTCCCCAAGTCTCTATGCAGAAATGCTTTGCTGGGGCTTTTCTTCCTCTGGCACACACTGGACAAACACGCGGTTTGCATTTCCACTTTCACTTCTGATACTTCCCACAGCTACATTTCCATATGCACTGACCTGCTGAGGTTCCAACCCACTGAGCCATGGCCTTGGTGATTGGACATAACCTTCTAGAATATCAGTTCAGCAGATTCAAAGTACCACTGGTTATCATTCTTTCAAACCCTTCATGTACTCTGTTGTCATGTACTCTGCCTTGAGGAAAAGCACCCTCACCTTCAACCTTAAGAAGCATCCTGGATGAAGGCAGAAGTCTTGAGATGTGGCATCACTCAGCAGTTTAATCTTCCCATTTGCTTCTAGACAATACTCACAATAATGCCTTTGGCTGAAGCCTGACAGGGTACCTGGGAGTGCTCCATCTGTTCCTTCTTATCTTTCGCCAGCTCCTTGTTTAATTGTCCTCTGTGGGTCTAGATATCAGCCTGACACTAGAATCTCTTAGAATGAGCTGCAGAGTGTGAAATATGTAACAGAAAGGTCAAATTATATTCAAAGGAAAAGGATGGTGGTGGTGATGAGAAGAAGAGCCTTAGTATATGAAGCACATGAGAACTTATTTCTAAATTTGTCCTGGTTTTCTTGGTCACAGGATTAATGCCCAGACTAGGAAAAGATCAGACATATCTGAGTGACATTTGGAATTAAGGAAAAGCAGTAATTACTAGGAACCAACATGGGCTGAAAAGGTAAAGAAGGATGCCAAATTAAACTTAATTTATTTTCCATGGAGAAGCTCTATTATAAAGGGAATATTTAAATGACAAGAGCACTCAGGAGATATGAAAATCAAATGCTGTTTTTACCATAACTGCTTCTATCTACCCAGATAAATGTTGAAGGACATGAATTTTGAGGCAGCTTAGCAAGCCAAAGCTCTCCTATCCATAATAACGGTATCTTTCCTGGCCGTGGAGACACTGGACAATCAATACTCAGGAAGCACTTGGTATGGATGTAGTCTTGTGCTTTGATACTTAGATAAAGTTTCTATTGCTGTGAAGAGACACCATGAACCACAGTAACTCTTATAAAGGAAAACACTTAATTGGAGCTGGCTTAGAGTTTCAGAGGTTTAGTCCATTATCATCATGGTGGGAAGTGTGGCAAAGAGCAGGCAGACATGGTGCTGGAGAAGGAGCTGAGAGTTATACATCTTGATCCACAGGGAGCAGGAAGAGACAGTGACCCATTTCTCCTAACAAGGCCACACCTACTCCAATAAGGCCACACCTACTCCAACAAGACCACACCTACTCCAACAAGGCCACACCTACTCCAACAAGGCCACATTTCCTAATAGGGCATTCCCTGTGGACATGGTGGGGGGCGTTTTTTTTTTTTATTCAAACCAACACAGAGACTAACAATGAAACTTCATTTTTAACACTTGAAAGCTCATGAATTATTCCCATACTGACTAATCAGTGAATTTCTGTACTGATAGGAGTTTCCTTGATGCCAGTAAATAAATTTAGCTTTCATTAAAAAAGAATAAATAAAGAAAAACAAGGCAGGCATCTCCATGACAGGTAAGGTGACCTGCTGACATCCCACACAACCCAAGTCAGAAGCACATTTTTTAATAAAAGGGGGACCTGCAGGGCCCTGGCCCCCGTTTTGGGTAACTGTTGCCTTGCTTGCAGACCTTGACCTTGATATCCTCCCAATGCTAATTCCCTGCCAGGTTCCACCCTCCTGAATGCTTAAGGGAAGTTCCTTGTCTGTGTATCCTGAATAATGGGCGTTAACAACTTAGATGCAAGATTGTAAAACATCAGTAGCGAACTTCTGCCCTCCGGGGTCCTCCCATTGTGCTGTAAGCCTGTATTTAACCTCCTACCCCCTTCAAGAAATGACATTCGACATTTAAAATTAAAACATATATATATAATTGAATGAATACTGTGAATGTAATCTATGAATACCACAAATGTGATTAATATCATGAGTGTAAGTAGTGAATATCATGAGTGTAATTTAAAAAATAAATAAAAATAAAAAAAGAGAAAAAAAGGAAAACAATACTTTATTGAAGTCTTTGTTATGTTCTCTGACACTGTGAAAGTCATGGAATAGGCATAGAGTATTGAGTCTTGTATAAGATTTTGAAAACAATATTCTATAGCTATATATATAAGATAATGGATAACTTATTTCCAGTAGAATTAATAAAAAAAATCTTCTATATAGAATCTTCCAGAGACAGCTGATTGTCTTTCTAAAATGGAGACTGGCCTGCCATGTATCTTAGGTGTAGAACACATACTGAACACATGTGAGGTCCTGCCTAGATGCTATACCTAGCATGCCAAAATTTTAAAAAGAAGAGCCAGCCAGTGTAGCATGTGTCTATCATGCCAGCATTTAGGAGATGGAGGCAGGATGATCAGAATTTCAAGGTCATTCTCAGATGCAGACCAGCCTGTGGTATATGATAAACTGAATCAAGATGGGTATCTATGGTCCACCCAAGTGTGATTTGTTCTTGACCATCATACAGACACTTCCTCTATCGAGGTTCACATTTCTCTAGCAGCAAAGTTACTTAATAATACTGACCAGCTGCTGTGTTAGGCACCACCACAGTTTCCCCAAATGATGTAAGACTAGATCACCTGGAGAATACTGCTCTCCCTCCCCCTCCCCCTCCCCTTCCCCTCCCCCTCCCCCTCCCCTCCCCCTCCCCCTCCCCTCCCCCTCCCCCTCCCCTCCCCCTCCCCCTCCCCCTCTCCCTCTCCCTCCCCCTCCCCCTCTCCCTCTCCCTCTCCCTCCCCCTCCCCCTCCCCTCCCCCTCCCCCTCCCCTCCCCCTCCCCCTCCCCCTCCCCCTCCCCCTCCCCCTCCCTCTCTCTGTTGTTCTTACTCTCTCTGGTTTTCTCTCATGTTTTGACATAGAAAATGGGTGATTGGGCAGATTTCACATGAGCATATATAGGACTAGCGTAAGCCACTTACCATTAAGCACTCAAGTTTCCTGGGTATTCTAAACTCTGTGCAAAGTAATCTCTACAGAGCCTTGACTCTTGTAGTTGAACTCCTGACAGCAGATGTTGTTGGTTGTTTTCTTACTCTTTGTCTTTTTGGGGGCCTGCCACCCAGCTCCCAAATAAATCATACATGGAAGCTTGTTAATTATGAATACCTGGCGTTAGCTTGGCTTGTTTCTTGTCAACTTTTCTTAGGTTTAAATTATCCCATCTGTCTTTTGTCTCTAGGCTTTTACCTTTCTCTCTTTTTGTATACCTTTCCTTCTTACTCCATTGCTGGTTGTCTAGCTGAGTGACTGGCCCCTGATGTCCTCCTCCTTCTCTGGCTCCAAGATCTTTCATCACCCAGATTTCTCTTTCTATTTATTCTATCTACCTACCAGCCCCACCCATCCCTTCTTCTGCCCCACTATTGGCCTTTCCCCTCTTTATTAGACCATCAGGTGTTCTAGACAGGCACAGTAACACAGCTTCACAGAGTTAAACAAATACAACATAAACAAAAGCAACACACCTTAAAATAATATTCCCCAACAGAAGTTTTAAAGTTTTAACCATCTACTATAGAAAATATTTTAAAACAGGTATTGATGCTAGTAAAATAAGATGGAATCACAACTAGCTGAGAAAAGGACCTGCCTATTATTTGGTGTCCCTGAATGGAATGGGGGATGGTCGTATACTGCCATAAGGAGGCAGAATGACTAGTGAATACAAGGCCCTCTTCCCATTTTCTTATGTGGTCTTCGGTAAGGTTGATGGCTCCTTGGCCTCAATTACGTTATCTATAAAGTGCTGTCAATTTCTTTGCAATAACGTATACTTCATTACTTTGTGAGAATTAATGGGAAAACTACATTAAGATATAAATTCCCACTCCCAGCACAAAAAATCATTCCTTTGGGACTCAGCTCTTGGTGCAGACCCATGATCCCTCTAGTTCTTTTTCCAGCTTTTTCTTCTAGCCCATCTCTATTCAACTGCTACACCCAGAAAAACTACCAATCTCAATTGCCAGATAAAGAAAAGTACTTTGTGATAAAAGCAAATTTAAGCAATTTCTTTTCATAAATCCAGCTCTCCAGGAGTCACTAGAGTAAACTTCAGTCTGAAGGTTAGCTACACCCAAGAGGATACAGGAATAAATAATTCCAGAACTGTTAGTCTAAACAGGGATGGGGACTCCACAGTACAATAGCAAAATAACAGGAATTAATAAAAACTGATCATTAATAACTGAATATTAATGGTCTCAACTTCATAATAAAAAGCCTAATGTATTAGATTAGAAAATAAGATCCATCTTTCTGCTGCATCCAAGAAACATGCCTCACCATAAAAGACAGACATCACCTGAGGGTAAAGGAGGAAAAATGGTATTCTAAGCAAATGAAACCAAGGAACAAGGAAGTATAACTGTTTTAATATCTGACAAAACGGATTTCAAACCAAAATCAGAAGAAATGGGAAAAGGACACTTCCTACTCATTTAAGGAAAAATCCACCAAGAAGTTACCACAATTTTAAACATTGATGCTCCAAACACAAAGGCATCCAAGGTCAAAAAAGAAATACTAGTACAGCTAAAATTGCATATTGACCCTTACACTCTAATAACAGGTTACTTCATTATCCCGCTCTCACCAATAGACAGGCCATTCAGACAAAAACTAAAGGAGGAAACACTGGAGTTAAATAATGTCATAAGTCCAGCAGACCTACCAGATATTGGCAGAACATTCCACCCAAAGACTAAAGAATATACATACTTTCGGCAGCCAATGGAAGTTTCTCCAAAATTGAGCACATATTTGCACACAAAAGATGTCTCAATGATATGTTTAAAAAAAAAAAAAGAACTTGAAATAACACCCTGCATCCTATCTGACCATCATGGATTAAAGTGAGATATCAACAATAGAAACAGCAGAAAGTCTACAAACTCATAGAAGCTGAGCATTTCACAACTGAATGAAAACTGGATCAAGACAGAAATCAAGAATGGAATGAAAAACTTCTTTATAGTTCAACTAATGTGCAAATACAAAATATCCAAACCTATGAGACACAATGAAAGCAGTTCTAGTTCATAGCACTAAATGCATACAGAGCGTGGACTCTTTGGGGACTTTTGTTTCCTTGTGTTCTGTTTTGGTATTTCTGTCTTACTGGGTTTTTGTTTGTTCTCTCTCTCTCTCTCTCTCTCTCTCTCTCTCTCTCTCTCTCTCTCTCTCTCTCTCTCTGTGTGTGTGTGTGTGTGTGTGTGTGTGTGTGTGTGTGTGTGTGTGAGAGAGAGAGAGAGAGAGAGAGAGAGAGAAGAAGAAGAAGAAGAAGAAGAAGAAGAAGAAGAAGAAGAAGAAGAAGAAGAAGAAGAAGAAGAAGACAAATATAGAGTTGTGTGGGTAGGGAAATGGGAAGGATATGGAAAGAGATGGGAGAAGAAAAAGAATATGATTAAGGTATATTGTATGAAAAAGTTTGACAAAACTTTTAAAAGATATGTATTCCCCTGAAGAATATGTGTGTGTGTGTGTGTGTGTGTGTGTGTGTGTACAGAGATAGATAGAAAGAAAGAAAGAAAGAAAGAAAGAAAGAAAGAAAGAAAGAAAGAAAGAAAGAAAGAAAGGTAGATAGATAGAAAGAAAGAAAGAAAGAAAGAAAGAAAGAAAGAAAGAAAGAAAGAAAGAAAGGTAGATAGATAGAAAGAAAGAAAGAAAGAAAGAAAGAAAGAAAGAAAGAAAGAAAGAAAGAAAGAAAGATCCTTTTCAAGGACATAGCTAGTGCCAGATATATATTACCCATCAAACCACTTCTAGAAAAAATTAAAACAGGCAAGTAGGAGGCATGGGGTACCCCATGTACCACTAAAAATAGTTATATAAAATGATTTTATTCATATATATTGTATAGAATTTTCCTCCAAATCAAAACATTTCCTCTAAGAGGGGAGAGAAGCTTCTGAGACCTAGGAATAAACAAAATGTCAGTTGTCTAGGAGAATAGAAACTTCCTCAGTGCCCCTTACACACACACACACACACACACACACACACACACACACACACACACACACTTTAGGAGGCATATACAGTTGTTGGGGCACGAGACTGAGCATCTGGGTGTAGAGGAGAGATTTTCTGGCTGCTGAGCCACTTTCAGAGAGCTCCAGGGCTGGTGTGTTCATGAGTCATCACCTTTGTTGGAGTGGGCTTTTCAATTATGTAGCTGATGGCTTTTGAGTCATCTTTGTCTGCCTCAGTAGTAACCTTTCACCCATATTTCCATTAGTTCCTAGAATATCAACTCATGGTTCACCAACTTTGACTTGTGTAGAGGCCCATGAAGGTTTCCTAGTGAGATCTGAGCTTGCTTTACCCAGCAGGGCTGCATTAGAGGATTGCTTGACCATGTGCATGGTTACTAGGTGATTGGAAAGGGTCTGCACTTGGCTGAGCTAGGGGGAAGTCTTTTGTTCCACCCCTTGGCATTCCTATAAATAGCCCTTTAGAAGAGATAGGAAGGGCTGATGGATATTGATCCAGGCCCTCCCAAGCTTATCCTGTGTTTCTATCTGTTTCTCTCCCCTCTATCCTTCTATCTAATATCTCTTATTCCTCTCTCCTCAAGAGTACCCTGTAATAAAATGTGGGAGCCGGTCTCCCAACTGGACCCCACAGACTTGGTGCAGTCATTACTTTGATCTGTTGCATGTTCCCTATCTGGAGTGAGTAGGTGTGTGTGTGTGTGTGTGTGTGTGTGTGTGTGTGTGTGTGCATGTGCGCGTGCGCGTATGTTTCTACCCAGAAAATGTCTGTCACATAATATATCTCCCCCTCTGCACATAAAAAGAACATCTATACCATGCATCCAGTTCCTAAAACATTGTCAAGTTTGCTAACCTATAGTTCTGTGGTCATGTTACATTGTTACACTGTTACACTGTAGTCTGTAGAGGAAAACATCCCTGACAGACATCTTTAAACCATTCTACTTTTCCCTAGAATTTATTTATACATTACTAATAGTTCTTCCATCACTTGCTAATTCTCAACCTCTCCAGCTATATTCCTCTCTCCATTTCTTCTCACCTTTTTGTATATTCCTCTCAGCAAAACACCAATACATATGCTCATGTGAACTAAGTAAAAAAAAAAAATTTTGATCCTATTTTATTTGGTAATGCAATTTAGTGTAAAGATTCTGAAATGCATTACAAGAATGTAAAGACCAGAACGGTTTTCTTTAGCACTAAGATGTATCTGTTCATGTCTGAGAGTGCCTAATGAACAGATGTTGTTCTCTGGAGGGCCAAGTACTCTACCATTCTAAGCCAAAGCAACCAAAAGTTCTAATGGCAGGAAAGTGCTTTATAACAGTGTCCTTGCCTTTTAAGAATGTTTAGAAACTCCAATAAGGAAAATACTTGGCAAGTTTCCCTTTTCCCAGAACTCTCTGGCAATGAAGTAGTAGATATGCACTAGCCCCAAGGGGTAGGGGGGACATCTTTCCTGCTCTGGTTTCTACACATCAGGAACTCTGGGAACTCTGGGAACATGTCTGTATGGGCCACATGGGTTGGTGGCATAATTTAGCAAATAGATTATGGATAAGTTTGTATGCGATCCATAATTTCTCTATTAATGCAAAGGGAACCCTCTTATTGATATACTTTGGAACATATAGAAGGAAAGTTTCCCAAGACAGTCATGGGGCAACAGGAAAGTAGCCTGCAGGTGGGATGAGTAATGTCTAAAGAAAAATCTTGAGCTACCCAAGTTAAAGCAAACAAACAATGTAAGATACAACGTGTACCAGAGAAAACTGAAACAAGAATAAGACAAATAGCAACCAAAAAACTGGTATGATTCAGTGACTAAGGGTCAATTTCACTGGGTTCTCCCAAGGTGTCTCATCAGATATAAAACTAGCTCAACTCTGCACAGGTTCATAGATGGATAAGAAAGGATTCAGACTGGTGAGACTTACAGATAGTCATGGGAATTGTACTGGGAATCGGAGCTTCCTCCCCTTTGAAAGTATCCTGGGTGCGTATCAACATCTACAAACTTGCTCTAGCCTAGGTTTTTCTCAAACTTTAATGAATGTATGAACCACCTGGACATCTTGTAAAACAAATTCTGATTCAAGAGATCTTGGGTGAGGTCTGGGGGTCTGTAATTTCAGCACACAAGTACTTGGGATAGAAGAAGAAAATAATACGGTTAAGGGGAGGAGGGAGGTTGATGTAGAAATGGTTATATAGAGGCCACGACTAGAACACCTCATTTCTCTTTCCTGGTCTATGCTTTTATTGTGGTAATAGCAATTTACTTAACCTCCTTCTAACTAGGATTGCCATCAATCATGTAACCTGAAGCACAGGCTTTCTTTTCCTGTCGTGTGCCTTTGGCAAAATCCCTATAAAATGAAAATAATCTTCGCCTAAAGGAGAAAAGACTATTGCTATAAGCCTAGTTAATATTTCTTTCTTTAAAAGATATATAATAGGGTTCTCTCTAATACACAAACTTCCAAGTGTCTAGTCATTAGCAACATCAGCAACAAACACAGGTTCTTTATTTTTACATACATGGTTTTATATGGAAACAAAGAAAAAAATCCCTCTACTTAACTTCCCAGATTTAGAATTTTCCAGTGTCCATGCCAAGCCATTGGGCAGGGCTCCAAGAGCTCCCTGGCTAAGGCCTTCCCTTAGACTCTTGATGAAATAGCAATATGCTCAGCATTTTTTTTCTTTTGATAATGGACTATCTCTAAGTGGCCACATTGAGATCTCTACTGCTTGCAATATTGTTTACATGTTTGCATGCCTTCAAGCACTTCTTTTCATTTGTTCCTTGATTTTTAAAACAGTTCTACTTTTCTTATTCATTCCTATCATTGAAAGCCAAGGTCAAAGAAATATTGTGCTTAGTTAGATACAGTAGATATTTCTAATACTTCAAACCTAACGAAAGGCTCTCTAGAATGACTAGGTGTTTGTTATACAGTGTCTAGGACTTTATTAGCTGAGTTCATAATATTTTTTACAAGGTTTATAATGAAAAAATATCTCTTAAGCTGCTTTATTCGGGTTGCTCCGTATGGAGCAGAGATATGGAAATTGGCAGTTGGTGTTTGGGGCCTTCGAAGTTGGAGCCACTCGTTTTTTGGAAAAGGAACAAAGTCTCCAAGGCTTTATGTGCCTTGGAGAGTAACCAGAGTAAATGTGTTCATATGTAACAAAAGCTTGCTAAAGGTGGTTTGCTTTTCCTGGGTTAGGGTTAAGCCACAGCCTGCTTTGTCTCTGTGAACACAGTGACATGTGTGTTTGGTTCAACGTAAGTGCAAAAAGAGCCTGTAACCTGTGTCACGTGCACTTCTTTGTAAGAACATGACCAGGTTGGCCGTGCATGTCTATCTATGTGGTTAAGAGACATTTCAGAATATAAAGCCTTAGGAACGAGTGTGAGTCGTACAATAAATTCATCCCACTATTCTAGACCTAAATGGATGAATGTCTCCCTCTTTTTTTCATTCTCTGCTTTTCCCCCCAGCAGAGGGTCCATGGTCAGCTGCTGGAGGTCATTTGCTGAAACTTTTTTGCCTAATTAGTGTCAGAGGCAATTAGAATTTTCCCAATGATAGAAACACTTATCCTGTGGTCTATCAAAAGCAGTTGTGTATAATACATCTGCCGTCGAAGGTTAAGTTATAAAATGGCCCAGTGGAAGGAAATGCACTCTAGTGACCACTATAAAGTGCTGGCCTTTTTACCTGCATCTGTTTCCGTCATCCTTGAAGCTTACTTCCTTTGCTTCACTTGCTCAACAAATACTTACTGGGGTTCTGCCATGTATTAGACACTGGTTGGTGTTGGGAACACAAAATTAAACAAAATAACCAAAATATCTTCTATACAAAGGGCACCATCACAAACCAAAAGTGTAACTGAATAAATATAAAGGGTTATATCAACTTAAATAAGGCATTAATCTTTTTAGGAGTAATATCTTCCTCTTTGGCTTCCATTTTTCCCATTTTGACTTCCATTTTTTTATTATTTATTTAATGCATGGTTATCAAATATCACCTACTAGATACAACACGCTTGTACTTGTTCATTATGTAGACATAAAAATAACAATAGTACTTATTGTTCGTTATGGAGACATAGAAGGATTGGATTTGTACTCTATACAAAAGTTATAGACCAGTGGAAGAGATGGGATTAAACAATTTTTTTCAGAAACAATACCATCTTTATAATAGCTATGAAAAAAATTGTCAATTACTATTAGAAAGCTATAAATCACAGTTTTACACAAAAATCTTCAAATTTGGACCTGATTCAACCTTTATTGTCTCCAGAACTTGGAATAGAGCAGTAAAAAATGACTCTTAAGTGGATACTTGTTGAGTTATTGAACTCTGAACATGAGAATAAGACCAAGGAGTAAATACTTAAAATTAAAATATCTCACCAATAAATTGGAAAATTAAGAAGAAATACATTTGTGAACAAATGCAATCTACCAAAACTGAACCATGAAGTCACAGAAAACCTGAACAGAGCAATAAGGAAAAATGGAATTAAACTGGTAAGAAAAAGTCTTTCAACAAGAAGATGCTAGGTCCAGATGGCTTCCCTATTGAAATCTAGAATACACTTAAAGAACTTAACGCCAGGTTAGAAGCATTCTCCAGTTAACACAGCACTTGTCTGCTGTGTAAGAGGCCATGGGTTCAATGATTAGCAAGAGAAAACTGAAAAAAAAAAAAAAAAGCCTAAGGAGCAAACCAATTTATCTCAAAATACATTTAAAAAAAAAAAAAAAAAAAAACCCTTTAAAGGAAGTTAACACTTCTAAATTCATTATGAGGCTAGCATTAATCTACTACCAAAACCAGTCAAGAACAGAGCAAAACAAGGAACGTACAAGTCTGGGTTTATAGCTTGGTGGTAGAGCACTTGCCTAGCACAAATAAGACCCTGGGGTCAGTTCATAGTCACAGAAAAAGAGGAGACTGAGATCAGTCCCTGACCTACATTGATGCAAAAACCTTAGCTAGAATACTGGCATACAAAACCCAACATGTTGTACATCAAAGAGAATACACAAAATGGCCCAGTGGGATTTACCTCAGGGATGTAACACACACCAACCAATAACTATAGCATATGAACAAAATAAAAAGACAAAGTCCACTTCATCATCTCAAGAGATACAAAAAGCGTTCAATAAAATATACAAGGAACAAATAATATAAGACAAACTCCATCGTTACAGTGAATAGTGAACAAGGAAGAGCTGAAGTAGTTCCTCAAAGTAACAGAAACAAGAAAATGGTGACCACACTCATCACTCTTACTTAAGATGGTATTAGAAGTCATAGCCAAGAGAAAAAAATAGATAAAAAGCATATAAATGGGAAAGGAAGTAAAATTATAATACTATGCTATTTTTGTAAATTGAAAACCCTAAATGCTCTGCAGAAATTATGAATAAATTCAGCATTCAGTAATACTGCAAGATAACAAAATCAAAATACATTAGTAGTATTTAATACCATTTTAAACCAGTCGTGAGCTTGCTAAAAAGGAAATCAAGAGAGCAATCTAATTCAAAAGAGCTACAAAATAAATAAATAAATAAGTCTGTGTCTAGGAATACATTTACCAAAATAGTAAAGGATCTGTACAATAAGAATTATAAATGTTGGGGCTGGAGAGATGGCTCAGAGGTTCAGAGCACTGGCTGTTCTTCCAGAGGTCCTGAGTTCAATTCCCAGCAACCACATGGTGGCTCACAACCATCTGTAATGAGATCTGGTGCCCTCTTCTGGCCTGCAAGCATGCATGTAGGCAGAATACTGTATACATAATAAATAAATAAATGGTTTAAAAAAAAAAAGAATTATAAATGTTGAGGGAAAATAACTGGAAACAATACAAGATTCACAGATTGAAATAATCAATATTATTTAAATTTTCACATTACCTAAGAGAAATATGGTCAATTTGCCAATTTAACAAATTGTCATTTGGTTATTATAAATTGACAATGGAATTCTCCTCAGAAGTGTGGAAACAATCAGAAAAGTTACATGGAAAAACAAAATACTGCAAATGGCCAAAACAGTCTTAATCATGAAGAGCAAAACTAGAAATATCCTATCTAACCTCAAAATACATTTTTTAAAAAAGGAAAAAGAAAAGCCTAGCAGCATGGCCTTGGCATAAAACAATGAAGTAGAAGGCAGAGCCCAGAAATAAATGCATCCATTAGCAGTCAACTCATCTTTGATAATGTCAAAGCATAAGAAAAATAAAACAACCCATACAAACAGCCATTTCAATAAATGATCCTGGGAAAACTAGAGAGCTATATGTGTGAGATTTCTGCCTCTCACTATTAAAAAAAAAAAGTACTAGTAGATCAAAGTCCTAAAACTGCTAGAGGAAAACCATTATAAAGCCATGAGAAATAAAAACAGAGAGGATGTTTAATACAATTGCATGTGTCTAGTTTTGATCTTATTGTCTATGATTTAGGGATCTTGCTCAAAGACGTCATTGCCTGTAGTGATGTCATGAAAGCTTTCCTCTCTGTCCTCTCTGTTTTTATTTCTTGTGGCTTTATAGTTTATAATGGTTCAAGAAACATCTGTAAAGCAAAGAAAATGTCCAGCAGAGTAGAGAAAAAGCCTACAAAATGGAAGAAAACATTGCAAGCTATTCATCTGATAGAGGATTAACTACAGAATATACCAGCAACAACATGAATAAGTCAACAATGAACACTGAATAATCCACTTTAAAAATGAGGATACTGAATTTTTTAAAGCCATTTCTAAAAAAATTAAGGAAATTATATGAATAGATAGTTCTCAAAAGAAGACATTTGAGGAACAAGGCCAAGAAGTATGAAAAAATGTTTAACACCAGTAAGCATCAGAAAAACATAAATTGAAATCCCAATACAACATCATCTCACTGCAGTTAGATAGATGAATCAAGCCCCCCCCCAAAAAAAAATGTAGCAGATGTGCCAAAAGGATGTGGTGGGGTATACACTGTGTCAAGAAGGATATGCTGGGTACATATTGTGTCAAAAGGGATGTGGTGGGATCTACATCGGAAGAGTAAGTGTAGACAGCAGTATGGCACTACCTCAGAAGACTAAATTTAGAGCTAGCTGTCTATTCTCCTTGCTTAAAGATACACAATAAGGAAATCAAGGAGATCCACACATTCCAAGCTTATTTCCAGCACTACTCACGATAGCCATGGTTTGGAACCACCACAGAGTTCAAGGATCAAGAAACCACATGTACACAAAAGTGGACTATTCTTCAGACCAAAAAAAAAAAAAAAATGAGATGAATGTCAGTGTAACCAGAAAACTTGATGCTAAATAAAATAAAAATAAATAGTTCACTGAAAGGTAAATACCACATCTTTTTGTTCATATGCAGAAGCTTAAAAAGT
This sequence comes from Peromyscus maniculatus bairdii, assembly GCF_049852395.1. Classification (NCBI taxonomy): domain Eukaryota; kingdom Metazoa; phylum Chordata; class Mammalia; order Rodentia; family Cricetidae; genus Peromyscus; species Peromyscus maniculatus. Next base: position 20,368,706 of record NC_134867.1, read on the forward strand.
AGATTTTATACAAATAGTGCGAGATTGATAGCCAGAGAAAATTAGAGTAGGGGGAAAGGGTGGTTGAAAACTGGATACCCACTGTAGCTATGGAGAAGGAGGAAGAGTAAATGTTAATGCACAGCACAGAGGGGTGACCACAATACACAGCAATTTACCATTAGACATTTTCTGAGAGAGCTGGAGGAAGGAACTCAGAGGTTCTTGCCACACAGAGGAGGTGAATGGGTAGTGAGGTTCAGTGTTGACTCTGGTGTGATTGCATGTGAGTGTGTGTGTGAGTGTGTGTGTGAGTGTGTGTGTGAGTGTGTGTGAGTGTGTGTGTGTGTTGGGTTGTCACATTATGCCTCATTCAGATGTGTGAGTATTGTATAAGTGAAAATTTTTTTTGAATAAAGAGATTTGCCAGGCAGTGGTGGCACACACCTTTAATCCCAGCACTCGGGAGGCAGAGCCAGGAGGGTCTCTGTGAGTTCGAGGCCAGCCTGAGCAGGCACCAAAACTACACAGAGAAACCCTGTCTCAAAAAAAAAAAACCCAAAATAGATAAATAAATAAAGAGATTCATCTACCTTACTAGGTATAATATGTATTATCATTGTTTAGAGTATCTCCAGTTTTCCCCTTTCAAGGCAAAAGTATCCTTTTCTGTTTTTGTAAAGGAGTATGGCCATGTGATTTGCTCTGGCCAATGAAATGTATTAGAATAGATGTCTCTCAGTTCCAGGTAAAAGCCTTCCAGAGGAAGGAAATGTGCGCTTGAATGCATTTCCTTTCCCTTCCATAACGGCAGCATTCTCGGGAAGAGTGATGCATTCACCTGCATCCATGATTAAACAGACCCTGAGAGGATCAAAGACTTAATCAAGGAATAACCCGATGTTTTCAGCCTCATAGATTTATGAGTTCTTTTTGAAAGAGTTGAATCTAACACTGCTGATGACATAGATAAGGCTAGATACCTGTGGTAAACAGGAAGAAAAAAATATTTTAGGATTTTAAATAAACGGATAATGCTGGTAAGGCTAGTGTTTCCTAAATCTCAGCAAAAAGCATAGGGCATCCCTGAAAAAGAAATACCCATATGAAGTTGGGTCTAAAGTGGAATCTTTTTGTTTTTCGAGACAGGGTTTCTCTGTGTAGCTTTGCGCCTTTCCTGGGACTCACTTGGTAGCCCAGGCTGGCCTCGAACTCACAGAGATCCTCCTGGCTCTGCCTCCCAAGTGCTGGGATTAAAGGCATGCACCACCACCGCCCGGCTTAAAGTGGAATTTTTTTGTCATAAGGAAGTTCATTGGGAACTAAAGAAGGATTTTGTGTCAATGATGAACAAATATTGAAAAAAGAAGAGTTACATCAAAATAGCATACCAATGTGTCTCTAGTGCATTCTGATTTTAATTACCAGATATTTCTGTGGAATTTCAGTAAGAATGAGAAAGGGTCATATTCAAGTGTATATTAGGATGAGATTATCAGCCACTTGGTGTAGCATGAATGTTAAAAGTTCTTATTAATGAAAATAAAACCTAAGGCCAGTTATTGTGAATGCTGGAAGATCAGAGAAGCAGAACAAGCCACAGCTACCTCATCTCACCAGTTTCTCAGCTGATCCTGTTTCCTCAGACTGGAAACCTTTGAGTCCTCATCCAGAATGAATCTCAGCTGAACTGCTGCTCCAAAGCCTGAAAGCTTAACCAGCTAAAAGCTTCTAGTTTCTGGTCCTCATGCCTTATATATCTTTCTGCTTTCTGCCATCACTGGGATTAAAGGCTCGCTTTCTGGGATTAAAGGTGTGAGTCACCATGCCTGGCTGTTTCCAATGTGGCCTTGAACTCACAGAGAATCAGAGGAATTTCTGCCTCTGGAATGCTAGGATTAAAGGCGTGTGCTACCACTGCCTAACTTCTATGTTTAATATTGTGGCTATTCTGTCTCTGACCCCAGATAAGTTTATTAGAGTGCACAATATTTCGGGGAACATAATACCACCACAACTTGGTAATATCTGTTTTCCCTATCAGAGTTTCTCTTCATTGAGCCATCTTTGTTTTCTGGGTTAGCTTTTTTAATATCTACTAGCTCCTCCCAGTATATACTTGTTATTAGCAATTAATACTTTAAAATTCTGTTTAATTATCAGCTTATGAATTTCATTATCTAGAGTGTATTTTATAAATATGGTAATTTCTGGGCAAAGATTTTAAATGTTCATGACTGAGGATCAGGCCCTGCATTAGGGCTGATTCTACTGAAGTTCTTAAACTATCTGTAGGACACTAGGTCTTAAATAGCTGTTAACCTTATGTGGCACAACATTCTGTGGGGAAACACAGCATACAAGACCATGTAACTGTCTCTACTAATGTAGCCAAAGTGCGGAAACAGTTCAGTTTTGGGAAAACTTGTGCAATAAACATGATATATAAATTGCCCCCAGAGATTGGCACTATTAGTAGGTATGGCCTTGTTGGAGGAAGTGTGTCACTGTTAGGGCAGGCTTTGAGGTCTCTTTTGCTCAGGCTAAAGAAGTCTCTTTGCTCAGTGTGACCCTCAGATCACTTTCTGTTGCCTGCAAGATGTATGACCCTCCGCTACCTCTCCAGCACCATGTCTACCTGCATGCCACCATGTGCCACCATGATGATAATGAACTGAACCCCTGAACTGTAAGCTGCCCCGCCCAATTAAATATTTTCCTTTATAAGATTTGCTGTGGTCATAGTGTCTCTTCACACCAATAGAAAGCCTTAGATAGGATAGAAGTTATTAAATATTAAAATATTAAAAATGACAATTATCTCACCACTCTAACAGCATGAGGAAGGAATTTTTAAGAAATATTTCTAGCTAGGCATGGCAGTGAATGCCTGTAATCACAACACTGAATAGGTGAAGACAGATGAACCAGTAGTTCAAGGTCATTCTTTGAGGACATAGTAATTTCAAGCTAATATGATCTTCATGAGAATGTGCCTCAAAACAAAACAAAAATGGTCTTGATCTGTGCTAGTTTAACATTTAACATCATAATAAAATTGCTACTGCAAACATATTGAGGTTTATTACTGATGTTTTATAAGAAATGTATTATTTCTGTCTTATATGAATTGGAAACTTAACCAAATACTTAAGTGTAATTTTATTATACTCAAAATTCAATTTTTTTAATCAAATCTACTTCTAATTTTATGCTTACAAATTCAAGAATGCAGCAAGAATTTACATCACAGGATTTTTATATACAATAAAGCTAAGTAGAGAAGTATCTGTTCTCCTCAGTAAAGTGTTTCCATGCCCATTCTTAAGTAATGACAAATATCCTGAGTATGCTGGACACATTTCAGAGCAGGAAAATCACAGTCAATGATTTACAAATTGTAACTGGAAATAGAAAGATGTATTGAACTTAACAGGAAACAAAATACATCAATGCATGACAACAATAAAAAATAAATTTAGCAGAAATCATTGTTGGAAACATTAAATCACAAAAGCTCTAAATGTATAAAAGATGAAAGGGGAAACACAGATAACTGATCACCACTTAAAAATTGTTCCAAGAATACTATAGTCCATGGCTTATTTTCTTTGTGCATAATACTATGTAGGAAACAATTTTTCAGTGCATGTAGTAATATTTATACTGCACTTTTCCACTTAAATGTGTTCATAAATATTAATCAATTCCCACCACAACACTATGACATAGCTAAGAATTATCCAGAGTTGACAGACTGAGAGCTTAAAATTACATTTGGCTAAGATGTCAAGGACATGAGGAAATTCTCAAGAAGGCTAACAGTAGAGTTCAAAGTCTGTGTTCCCGCCTGCCACAGGGGTGAAGGGAGATGTCTGAGAGTCTGCTTGTCTCTGTCCTCCACACCAACACACAAGCAGCCAAGAGCAGAGCATTTGCTGGACATTAGACATGCCTGGTCAGCCGGGCTATACTGCAGAGGATTTGTACAAGTGAGGCATCTGACTTCTTCTTAGGAGAAAGACTAGCAACATTTCAAACCAACAGTTCAGAGATCTAATGTACAAGGTCTTCTCTAGATTCACCTAAGACAAACCAACTCAGAGTTAAAGAATATTGTCACATTCTGAAAAAGCAAAGTCCAGAAGACCGGTACATCTTAAAGACAGGTACATTAATTTACATGCTTTTTATGCTAGCAGGCTTATGATGTGTGTGTGACATGGTAAACATGGTAAACATTACCAGAGAAGGGGCTTTCAAGTGTTTTTTTTTCCTTTTATTTTATTTTACAATACTATTCAGTTCTACATATCAGCCATGGATTTCCTTGTTCTCCCCCTTCCTGCCCATTTTTTTTTTCTTCTTCTTCTTTTCTCAGTGTTAATACTGGGTAAGTCCCAGGCAGATTCAAATGGTGGGCTACTGCACCTACCTCTGAAAAATGAGAAATGAATTCAGTCAATTGTGTTTGCTCAAGTATTCAGATACACAAAAATCAAAATTAAATTTGAGCTAAACATTTGAAGTGTTTATTTTTTTAATATATTTTAGTGGATTTCATATATAAAAACTTCCTTTATGATATTAAAACTTCCATGAGGTATGGCTCAGTCACTCATCCCTTCATACCCATGAGTTCTTCGTAGGTGAATCCAACCAAGTACCAAGGTCATCTGATTCTATTCTTCCTGTTTATTGAAGTCTTTTCTCCTTCACAGCAAGAGACTGAGTCTTACACGCCCGCAGCCATGTGTTTCTCCACCATGAAGCCAGAAGTCAAGACTGTGATGGGTCCTCCAGATGTTACCTTTCCTATATATACTTCCTGTCAGCGAAGTGTTTGAGGTGTTTTCTTTTGATCCTATCATGCTCAATTTCTCTCCTGCCAAAATAAGGAAAACAAAAGAATCTCCACCATAAAGATCATTGTTATGATTAAATGAGGTAGTAGTTATAAAATGATTTGAAAGGATGGCACAAAATTAGTTAATTTTTTTCTCCTTACTTTGATCTACTTTGAACATCATGGGGTTCTTTTGTATCTTCTTTTCCTGGGGACTTAGATGCTAATCTTTTGCTCTCCCTTTAACAATTAGAGTGATGACCCCACCTTCAGATAAAGAGAAAGAGATATTAGTGATATAGTATTCTTTGCTCATTCTCTAACATTAGCAAGTGGCTTCACTTCTGAGCCTTGGGAATCCTCATTTATGAAATAGGAGTAATAATCCCAAATATTTTAAAATATTTATCTTTGTACAGGTGAGTGTTTTGCCTGCATATATGTATGTGCATTATGGGTGTGCTTGGTGACTGCAGAGGCCAGAAGAGGGTGTCAGAGCCCCTGGAACTGGAGCAAGATGTCATGTGGGTACTAAGAACTGGACCCAGGTACTAGGAACTGAGCCCAGGTCTTCTACAAGAACAGCAAGTGCACTTAATCACTTAATCATCTTTCCAATCCTAATAATACCAATTATTTTAGGTTGAGTAACATACAATGTATTAGCTATTTTTCTATTGCTATGACAAAATACTGTGACCAAGGTAACCTCTGGAAAGAAGAGTTTATATAGGCTTACAGTGGAAGAGGGGGACTGAAATGATCCACACAAAATAGTTATTGACAACCATGATGATTGAGCCAATTAAAAGTTTTAAGTCCTTTTTATTGATGGCCAAATGAAGAATAGGCTTATGCTTCTGAAAAGTCCCTTGGTAAGGGCAAAAGCTCAGGGGTACAGAGTTTTTAAAGGCAAAAATCACAAAGACCATAATTTACATCCAAGTTAGACGAGGCCAAAGTAACCTTGAAATGTTCATTCCTGGCAGAGTATAGTGATTATTTTAGACATAACATTACATGCCAATTATTTTTAAGTTACAGCTTTTCTATGTATTTTAGATGACTTTAATTATTTTGGTCAATAGATCTGAATCAGGGTCAAGGCCATGGAAATTTCAAATGTGTTGCCAAGACAAACATGACCACGGTGGTGGGGGCGGTGAGCACTGTCTGAGCCAACATAAAATGGAGTCAGAACAAGATGCGGGTTACCTTAGCCATTGCAGACAATTCACGGTGATGATGCCACGGGTAGCACGGAAGCAGGAAACAGGCATCGTGTCAGGAACAGCAGGCGGGGAACTCGCCTCTTCAACCACGAGCACAAAGCAGAAAGAGAACACAGGAGTCTCTCAAGTTTCAAAGCCTGTGACGTGATACCTCCAACAAGGCCACACATTGTTGCTCTTAAGCCTCCTCAAACATCACCAACTGGGGACTAAGCATTTGAATCTCCAAGACTACGGGAGACATTTAGACCACCACAGTGTCTTTATCACTCTCTACTCATCTTGTTGTTTGTTTGTTTGTTTGTTTGTTTGTTTGCTTGCTTGCTTTGGAGTAGGGTCTCTCACTGAACCCAGAGCTCCTTGAGTCAAGCAAGACTAGATGGCCAATGAGGCCCAGAGATTCTCTTGTCTCTACTTTCCCAAATCAATTGGATGAACGCTTTACTGACCTTTCCCAATACATATAGACATATGTACAAGCATATACATGCATTTTTTTATTTGAACATGCAAGTACTTCTTTTTCTTTCGGGGGTTACAGGCCTAGGGGACTATGCCCAGCTTCTTACATGGGTGCTAGAATCCAACATCAGATCCTCAAGGTTTCCCTGCAAGCTCTAACAACTAAATCTCTCCAGATTTTAAATCAACTCTCCTGTGCTTTTCTCTGCCGGCTGTGGTACTGTGATCTGGCTGCACACGTGGCCTGCAGAAAAGGCAGTGTTTGTACTTCTGTTGTCCTATGAGTTGTCTCTAAAATAAAATAACAACAACAATAATAATAATAATAATAAAACAAGGACCATTAATGCCTTCTATTTACCTGGCAGTTTTAAGTTGAACTTCTCATAAAAAGACATTGAGAAGATCAAGAAAAGGAGGGTCATGGTAATGTGAATTATTTTTAGTATGTTGCATCCACACTTTTAAAAAATTTATCTCCTAATTAATATACATTTCAGTCACTCAAGGATAATTCCGAATCATTTATATATTCATATTTTCTAACACAAAGGGGATGAAAACAAAAGTTTTAGGTGATTTCCACATTTAAATTAATAAGGCAATTCATTTAAAAGTAGAAGCAAATTAAACATTCCATTTTATGTGTTTTCACGTGAAGCACTGTGACTCACCTTATCATAAAACACAGCCTTGACTAACTTCCCCCAGGATCCTAGGGAAGGGACATAACCAAGGCACCCAAAGCAGGAAGGTTTTAAGTCTATGTTACTGTTGGTGCAACTGTTTCTCATGGAGCTCTCTTGTGCCCTTTATGAAGACTACTCCTTACTTCACCCAATAGGGAACATGACAGTTCAGCACCACAGCTTGCCTCCCAAGTCACTCATCTTAAAGCTGATGTGGGATGGTTTTTCTCTAAATTATGACCTCTGATGCTAGGAAGCACTCTTTTGATTTATTTATATGGAATTACCCTCTAACCTCTTTCTTGATCCTTTTATCCACACATATAGTATATTCTCTTGCTTCTAGAAGAAACAGAGCCCAGCCTCGTTTACATAATAGTGGAGAGTACCCACAGAAAAGTGTAGAACCCCAGATGTCTTGTGACTTTTTCTCAGAATTGGTAAAATGTCAATTTTTTGCAGCATACTGTCAGCTGCAGTAAATCACAGGGCTAGATCAATATTTTTTTTAAAAAATGGAGAAACAAGGTATCTCTCAATGAGAAAGGCTGCAGAGCTATAGCGTACATGGAAACAGGAAGAAAGAATGACTAGTTTTTAAAAATCTACCGCTACCAGGACTGTGGTTTTCTATAAAGAGATGAGAATATATATATATATAAAATGATATATATAATATATATATATGATGTGTCAGTGAAGTGATTATGATTGCCACAAATATTCAAAAAGCAGTGAAAGATGGTTTTTAAAACTTAAAAATTAATATTACAGACACCTCTGACTTCAAAGAATTGTTGAGTACCTGAAAATATGGAAAAACAAAGCAGTATTAAGATAAATTGCTTTTTTTTAAAGATTTATTTATTTATTATGTATATAGAAGAGGGTGCCAGATCTCATTACAGATGGTTGTGAGCCACCATGTGGTTGCTGGGAATTGAACTCAGGACCTTTGGAAGAGCAGTCGGTGCTCTTAACCTCTGAGCCATCTCTCCAGCCCCCAATAAATTGCTTTTGATACTATGGAAGAAGTAGAAATAGGAACATTGGCATTTACATTGTTTATCTGGATAATTTCCAATGGGTAACTAAGGTAGTGTGGACAGCAAGATCATCAGAGAGGGAGGATTAAAGGAACTGAGAAGTAAAGACATCTGAGTCATGGAAAATCAAGAGCTATGTGGAGTGGGGGATGGTTAGTTTTAAATGTCTACTTGATACAACTTATAATCACCCGAAAAGACACCTCAATTAAGGATTTGTCTAGATCACGGGTCAGTGGGTACGTCTGTGTTAAATTGTCTTCAGTGTAAGTTGGTGTAGAAAGATCCATGGTGGGAAGCGCCACTCCCTAGGCAGGAGAGCTTGTATAAGACAGGAAAAAGCTGGATGATTGCTAGAAACAAGTGGCATCCGGGCAGCAGGGGTGCATTTCATCTCCCTCTGCTCCTGAATGTGGATCTGAAGTGATCAGTCTGTGCCTTGACTTCCACTGGATGGTGGATCAAAACCTGGAATTATTGGCCAAATCTACTTTACAGTCTGGTATTTCTGGTTGGGGTGTTTTGTCACCGTAACAGAAATGAAACTAGAACAGATGGAAAAATTATAATGAAAAGCTAAAATCTTCAGAGAATGGAAAATGTGAACACTGGAGGAAGACTGGGGTAAGTTGAGGTATATGCAACACACACACACACACACACACACACACACACACACACAAACCAAAAGAAAAAGAAGTACTTGCATGTTCAAATTTTAAAAATATGCATATATATGCTTGAACATATATCTGTATTTTATGTATTGGCAAAGGTCTATAGAGCATTCATCCAATTGTCAGTAACAGTTACTACTGAAAACAAGAATGATAAATGTGTAAAATAGTGAAAGGGGATTTACACATTCATTTTCTTTGCTCTTTTTGTGTCTCATGAAATGCTTATATATGTATAAATCATTTTAAGAAGAAAGCTCAAGTTAAAAAGTGAAAAATCTTTTAAGAAAGTGTCAGACATTTTGACAGAGTAGAATTCCAATCATCTGTGTGTCCTGTATAGTTACATAGTGTAGCAATGAAGTCATTATCTAATGTTCTTCATTAAGTAATTGCATTTATGTGCACGAGTGTTTTGCCTGCATGCATGCCTCTGCACCAGGCATGTGCAGTGCCTAGGCAGCCAGGAGAGATCATTGGAACCCCTGGACTGCAGTTAGAAATGGTTGTGAGCCCCCATGTGTGTGCTGGGAATAGAACCTAAGTTCTTTGGGAGAGCAGCCAGTGCTCCTAACTGCTGAGCCACCTCTCCAGGCCCTTCTAATATTCTTCATACGATTTCTTCTATATGGAAGGAGTGAAATAACCTTTACTATTACTCTACTCATTGACAAGCTCCACCTCCACACAACACAGTGTGTCTGAATGAATGTGTGTGTCACAGAGATGAGCAGAGAAGGAACACTGAGCACAGGGATTCTGTAGCTCTTAAATGTTTTCCTTCACGTGCTCTCCCATTTGGTGGAAAAAGGGAGAAAATGAACATATTTGTGTTTATACTACCTGTCTAATTTTCTAGAACGTGACTAGAAATTCTGCATGTATCAATACCCGCTATAAACAGTTTTTTTTTCCCACCATTCTCTTTACAGAAGTTTCAAAAGGACTATTAGAAAGAGTCTCTATATGCAATGAAGACAGTTTAACCAGGCAGTATCATCCATATCACCTCCACAGGGGCAAAATGCATTCAGAGAAAGCAAAGGAACCCTATGAGACATAATAAAATATATAAGCCTAAGTTCATAAAATATTCATTGTTCCTATGGCAAGTATTATTCTTTAAAAGTAAGTGAATTATTGTGTTCCAACTAGGTTAGCTCCAGCCATCTTAATATTACCTGTATGTGAGTTCTTGGTGTGGGCAATGAAATCTACTAACAGTTAAGTGAAAAGTTAGAAGCTGATGCCCTTATACTAGTACTTAATGGAATGAAAAATTAATGGTTGTCAAAACACTGTCTGTTTTGTGGCTCTACGCAATTAACATCCTTGTTGCCTGTGACATGTAAACTCCAATTGATTGCTGGAAACATAGGTTGTGAGCTTCTGTAAAATATGGTACCTCTTCCCCTAAGTAATGGCTTTTTGCAGCCACTCTAGACTCACAGCGGATAAAACAGAAATGAAGAAACGGCCATTATTTCACACAATGGGCATTGTGAGCCAGGCTATACGGCTAGTCACTAAAGTACAAAGATGAATGGGGCAAAGTATCTAGTCCCAAGTAACTTACAGCCGGTAGGGAAGGCTGTCATAAAAACAGATGCTAATGCAACAACTTAAATGTAGAGAGACATCTTCAGGCTTCCCACAGCAAGACCTGCCTTTCTTTCTAAGAGGAACATGAGGAATAGAAATAAAGAAATCAAAACTGGTCAGAATATGTTGGAATGACCACATACCATTAAGCATAGAAGACTGGCCGGCCTAGTTACTTCTTCTAGTTTATCCATATGAGTGTGTGTATGTGTGTGTGTGTACATGCACATGCATGAACATGAATGCAGAGGCCAGAGGTTAGTGTCCAGTGTCTTCCTGTTGTTTTAACTTCATTACAGTGGTTGTGCTTTGATCTACTAGTGGCCCAGGACTAAGGCCGTAGCTTGGGGGAATTCTGTTCCCCCAGACAATGGCTCTGTTGCTGCCACTAAAGGTCGTTCCAACTAAATCTCTATAGTTCTAATAAACCTGGAGATTCAAAGGCTAGGGTGGAAACTTACACGCTTAGGGAGTTAGAGTAGCAACTGGTTAACTTTCTCTCTGTTGGAGTCTGGAAACCACTCTCTTCCACACCGCCCCAACTTAAAAAAAAATCCACAAAAAGCTCCTCCCTGCTATTTCCTGTCAACCAGATGCTAACCCTGCCTCTCTGAGCCCAGGTTAATTTTATTTAAAATTAACGCAAATGCAACACCATCTTTACACTGTTAACAAATGCAGCATGAACAAATGTAACACAGCTTTGCCTGGTTAAACAAAAATTCCACAACATCTTCCTCTCTCCATCTTTCACTGAACTTGGGAGTTCACTGACTGGCTAGACTAGCTAGCTAGGGAGCGTCAGGGACCCATCTGTCTCTGTCTCCCTGGTGTTGGGGTTACAGGCACCATGCTTGGCTTTTTATGTGGGGGCTGGAGATCTGAACATGGGTCCTCATGCTTGACTGGCTGGGATTTCATCCACCGAGGCAGCTTCACGGCCTCTTTTTCTCTGTATTTCACATGCAGGGTTTTATTGGGTTTGTGAAATCAGGCAGCATTTCATCCTCGAACTACAGGCTCATCTAGGGAAGCTGCCATGTTGTCTGCCATTATATTCTAGTAAGTCTTACATGTCCTGGACATAGTAGAGATGCAGTAAACATGTGCTCATTTGAACTCAGAAGTTAGAACTCAAGAATTCAATAGCAATTAAAAAGGAAAGAAAAATAAACAATGGGTTCGGTAGAGTTTTCAAACAGTGTGTCCTGTCAATACTCAATTATATTTATGATAAGATACTTATCGACCCTTTCCTGGGTCTAAACAGGATGACGAGAAGTTCATGAGCCTTGGTTGCCCCACCTAGCTGGGCCAGGTTATCTATTTGCCCCACCATACTAAATAAACACTACCAGTTTCTATGTACCCACAATGCAAACACATTTGGAAAGCAGTGGGCTAAAGCATTTGTGGTATCTCCCATTAAGTTTTATTACTTTTTATTTGGAAAGAGAACACACAGCAGATCACAGATGGACAGAAAGAGGAGATGGGATGAAAAGTGGGTTGCAAACAGACTGACCAACAGATGGAGACACCAATCCCAGATAAATTTTTAGTGAAATAAATTTTTGCAAACGACGTTGAGGTGATTAAGGTTTACAAAAATTGCTGTTATACCAGATGGTGCTGGTACCCTATCCTCAGCTTTTCAGGCCAGTTCTGATTTAAGGCATAGTTCTGACATGTAAGTTCAGATTCACAGCACACTGGCAATAGCCTACTTCAATTGATCTCTGAGAGGTCCCTTATTCCTGGTACCCAGGAGCTAACTCTGAAGCCAAAGGAACCCAAGGTCATTTACAGCCTAAGAAGCTGGTGTGTAGGTAACTCTCAGACAAGACAGAAAAGAAGCTAGTAGATAAATATTCAGCCTTTCCTCTTCCTAGTGCTGGTTCTGAGGCCCTTCTGTGTTTCATGGTGCATCCTAGAAGTATTGAACCATTGCTAGCTACAGTGGCCTTGATGTTAACCTTATATTAATATATAATTAGATTATATTGTATTCACTGTCATTTTCCCCTCTCCCTTGAGTTCTTGCTGATTTGTGGGATCACTTTCAAATATACCACCCACAGCCATGTCTTTTTTCAGAACACTTGGTAAGGGAAGCCCACCTGTGAAAAATGATGCAAATCCCAGTTCAATGTGAATTTTATGCAAATCTTCATAAATCAGAAGTGATTTGAGAAGTGAGAATTTCACAGTGATGGGGCGAAAACCCTTAAAATCCACTAAATCTTGCAGAAGAGAACATTGTACCTAAGAACCTCCTCTTCCCATAACTAAACTCCCCAGCAGTTTCTTAGGGAGGAGGGAGTTGGAAATGAACGTTACAGAGCATCACACAGCATTTCTGTTTTGTTTCAGGAGACCATGCATGCTGATTGTGAGCCATAAGCATTCGACATGGCTTATGGCATTTTAGAACCGGTGTGTTCAGTCACGTCCTCAAGACAGCCGTTCAGTTTTCCTCTTAGATGTGGCAGCTCTGAGAGGAACTCACTTCTCAACTCTAGCTAACATGGTAGGTGGGATCCATTCATGTGCTCAGAGTAGGCAAAGACAGGGGTAATGCTTGAAAATGTTGGTAAAAACAAACATTTCATTATACATGAAAGCTTGATGCGTTATTGTGGCTCATTCTCCTATCATGCATTCAGTCACTTAAGTTATGAGACTGAACTTCCTGCTCAGAAGGTTGGGAGATGAGAAGCTACAGACTCAAGACTGAGTCACAAGAAACCAAGTTAGAAAAGATTTTTAAAATATGTTTATTTTTGGTTACTCTTGAAGACTCTAAACTTCAACTCACTTAAACACTTAAATTTTTTAAATCCAGACGTGAGTGGAAGAAGAGGAATGTAGAGCCATGATCTAAGAACCATCTCGGTCTCTCACATTTTATTTGCTACTGTTACCACCAAAAGACTCATCAGACGACTCCAAGACCATCTCACAAATCTCCCACAAGCCCTTGGGAATGCCAATCTTACACAAGAGGGCCTGGTGTGTTGCCATTCTATTTTGTTTATAGTTTGCTCCCATAGCATATAATATTAAAGAATTCAGTGAGTTCTTTGTACCATTCAGAAAACAGCAATAGTGTCTTCTCAGCCTCTCCCTCAAAGGGAGATTTCCTGTAACAGAAAAGAGTGATGATTTTTGGTTTTGTGTTTCAGAATGGACTCGACTCTTAGAGCCGAAGAACAGTCTTGAAAGCTGTATTGTTTAGCCAGGCTTAAATACCACAGATGAGGCAACTTTAAAATGAAACATGTTTCTAAGGGTTCTGGAGTCTGTGAGTCAAAGTGTTGTTATGTCCTGTGTCTTTGGAGGCCAACTTAGCAGTCAGATGTCACTTTCCCTCTGTCTCCTTATTTAACGTTGCCTTCTTTTCCTGAAGTGTCTTCATGTAATCCTTTCCTGTGCATGCATGTGTCTCTTCATATCCTAAATTTCATCTTATAGGGATACCAACCGGACTGGATTTGAGGCCGCCCTATGACCTCATTTTAGCCCAACCACCTCCTCAAAGGCGGTGTCTTCAATTACAGTCACATTATGAACCCATAAAGGTTAAGGTTCCAATATATAAAACAATTCAGTTTATTAAAAAAAAAAAACTAAAGCACATTTGATTTTAAATTCTGAACTTTGCAAATGAAAGTAAATGTTAAAAAAGTTTTTGGGGGCCTGACAAGATTGGCACTTGCCAATCAAGGCTGGTGACCTGAGTTCAACCCTTGAAAACCAAGCAAAGGTGAGACACTCCAAAGAGCTGTTTCCCAACCTCCACATGCATCCTGTCACACACACACACACACACACACACACACACACACACACACACACACACACACACACCATAGGGTCTGGAGAGGTGGCTCATGGGGGAACGGGTTAAGAGCACTTGCTGCTTTTCCAAAAGACCCAGGTTCAGTTCTTAGCACCCACATTGAACAGTTCATAAGCAAATACATAACTCCAGCTCCAGGGACCCGATGTTCTCTTCTGGTCTCCAAGAGCATCTGCACTTACATATACATACCCACATGAAGATACATACACAGGCACATAATTAACAATAAATCTTAAAAATTAAAAAAGAAAAAAAAAAAGACTTCTCTGCCGAAAACTTGATTGTGAAATGGGCTGGAGTTGCCAGATTCAGCAAATAATAGCACAAAAGAAGAATTTCAATGGAAATAACAGAATAGGTAATTTTTAGTGCTAATTTGCCCTATGGAATATTTGGGACAAATATAATTAGGGATGAAACATTCGATCTGGTAATACAGTCTCGGGGGAGCAGGCTAGAAAACATGAGTAAGCTTTTTGGTGAGTGCTACACTGCCCATGCAAGGGTTTCCCCACATGGGAAGCAACAGGCCCTTCCATAGGAGCTGGGGAGCCCAGAGCAGGGAGAATTTGATCTTTGTTTGGGGAAATCTAAGAGGAGGTGGCTTTCCACAGTGCGCTTGACAAAGAGGAAAGTGGTCGGGCGTCTGAGAGTACTGGCCTGCAGTAGCAATCCCATCAACGAGTTTTCCTTTCCTCCCTTCTACCTCTGTGTTTCCAGCATGGCGGGCTTGCTCTAACTGTGGAGAGGTACAGCCGACGGCTGAGTGCGGAGCAGCACGCATGAGGTGCTCTCCTGCGTTGTATTAAACTTGGACTTTCTTTTTTCTGGTAATACCATGACTCGAGGTGTTTTATGGTTTACACACCAGGGATTGCTACTCATGGCCAGCCCGGCCAACAGCAACAAATTATTACCAGGGTATATACAGTTCCGTAGGAGCCAGGTGCAGATTGTGAAGTTGCCGTCTGTTCAAAATACACCGAGTTTACTTTGAGTTCATTGATATGTCTTCTCTAACTTGCCTGCTAGTGAATCAAGATTCTGCACTATGGTGTTAAAGCTGGTCACTTGAACCTACAAGTAAAACTTAATGTTTGCCTTTCAATCAATCGCTTCACCCTTTGGGATCCTTTTGAAACACAGTTCTGTCTTTTAATGTTTTATCTCTCTCCTCAAGATAGGCTCATTTCACATTTTAAACACCACCATCAAAAGTAAGCACAAACACAAAATCCTCAGTGAAATTTCTAAGTTTCTCTTTTTGTTGCAATATCAGAACCAGAGTCCCCAAGATTAAATGGTTTTTAATTAAGAAATGTAAAGATCTAAAGAGCACAAACAAAACGGAAAATGGTCCCATGTAGAGCTACTGCCACCTAAAGGTCTTGCCCGGTATTACAAGAATGCTTTTTCTTAGCTGAATAGCTAGTATTGCGATGCCATAAAGATTAAGTAGTTGCAAATTTTATCATTCTTTCTGAATAAAGTTTGTTAATACAATTTAATCAAGCTATGTATGGCAGAGAATAAGTGGGTTAGCGTAGGGCATATAAAATGTTGAATGTTCCAATGCTTAGCTAGGAGTACTGAGAAAGAAGTACATTCTAAACTAATGAAATAAAGACCATGCACCTCTCTGTGTAAAAGAATATTTGCACAAATTATGTTTGCAATTTATATGTTAAGAGAAAGTTGTAAACTCATAGGTGGTCATTTAATGAGTTGTCTCACAACCTAAAACCTAAGCTAATTAATCAGAGTTATTATTTAGGTAAATACTGGTAAGTAAGTGAAAGCCATAGATCACAATGGCCAAGTAATACTATTATTAAAAGGCTAGGTGGGGTGTGAAGTTTTTATTCCAGGCCCGTAATTCCAGCACTTGGAATTAAACAAGAGGATTAATCATTTGAGACCAGCTTGACATAGCAAGACAGTATTAGGAAGAGAGAGAAGAGGAATGAGTTTTCATGATAAAATTCACTTGTAAGCAATATTACAAACTATTTCTGATTTCTAAATTATTATGTCACTGTAGTTACAGAACTCAGTAAATGGAGTGCTTTTTAAAGTATCGAAATTTGTAAAAAAAAAAATTGACAAAGGACATAAAACCCGTTTTTCTTATGGATCTTTGAAATGGCCAACAATGCTCATTATACTTAACACATCAATATTGATTAGAGACCAATCTCATTATTGACTGCCTTAGTCTAATTAGGCTGTCTTTGGAAAACCACATAGTAGGAGGCTCCTAACAATGGAGTATTTCCTCATAGTTCTGTAGGCGATGGCTAAGACCATGGAGCCACAGGACCTGGTTTCCACAGAAGCCTATCTCCTTGGCTTGCAGCCTGGTCCTGATTAGATTCTCATATGACCTTTCTTCTGTGCTTGAGCTCTCTGATGTCGCTCCATATTATTGCAGGACAATAAGCCTGTCTGATGGGGGACCCAGCCTCATGACCTTATGACCTTACTCAACAAAATCACCTCCCTATAAGCCCTGTCTCTAAACACAACCACGTTACAGGATATGGCTCCAAGGAATGACTTGGAAAGGACACAACTCACACCATTATTCAACATGTTCTTCAAAGAAACAATTCATGTATGTGACGGTTAATCTCCATTGACAACATGACAGGATCAAGGATCACCTAGGAGATGAACCTGTGGGCTGGTCTTCAGGCTGTTTCCAGAGAGGTTTCAATGAGACAGAGGGCATTTCCCTGGATGTGCATCGTACCACCCCACAGACTATGGTCCTGGACAAGAAAAAAAGGAAGAGCTACACACAAACATCCATCTCTTTCTGCTTCTGTACTGCCCATGAAATGTCACCAGCTGCCTCTCTCCTGCCACCCCAGCTAGATCTATTCTGCGGCCACAGCTTCCCCGCTGCTGGTACTGTGCCCTCCAGCTGTGGGCTTGAGACGTTGCTTTTATCACTGCAATGGGAGACAGTAACTATTACAATATTTAAGCAGATTCAGCTTTTAGCCGATAACAGGCAATCCGTGTTATTTGTATTGAAGTTGAATGTGTGAGAAGAGGGCCTCTCTTTATTTAAAAACAATAAGCTTTATGAGCCAGGGCATTGGTATTTAAGCTCAGTGTTCTGTAGGCAATGGAAGAAAAGGAAGGAAACACGTTCTTGGAGGAGCTGAGATGAGGTCTGGGACGGCGGACAGCAAAAGGTGGGCGGGGCTCAAGAATACAATCTTCAATGGGGAAACTGATTAACTAGCAAACTTCTCCACCAAGTGAAATAATCTAGGCAACAGCATAAGGACTCTCTGAGTAGCCATGAGAAATATGAGACATAAAATGCTGGTTGATCAGCAAGGATCGGATTGTTGCTGAACACGTCTGATGGCCAGTTCCAGCTTGGAGCCACCTGGTTACAGATGGGGGATCTTTTTCTTGAAGAATGATTTATGTTCCCTCTCCTCCCTTAAAGAATTTCCTGACCCTGGTTCAGAACATCCAGGGGAGTTTGTACAGGGAAGCTTCTGCTAAGTCATGAAGAAACCAACCTCTGAACACTCCTGACCATGAATGCTGGTATACTGACCACATTAAGAGAATCTCTAAAGTGCGTATTAACACACATACCCCCCAAACTCCCCCCCCCTCTCTCTCTCACACACACACACACACACACACACACACACACACACACACACACCATCAAGTTTAAACTGGAATAGATGTCAGATTTGGTAGACCTTCCATTGAAGATTCAGAGAAGCATATGGAGCTCAGTGCTTCCAGTATTAACTCAGGAGGGATTGTGTGTTGGTAAGAACAAGGAATAGAAACTAGTCCAGCAAAGACCTCAAAGATTTTTGTCCCTAGCCAGATGTAAAAAACAAAAAACAAAACAAAACAAACAAACAAACAAACAAAAAACCACTTTGCTTTTGTAGCAGACAGAGGCCAGGAATACACAAGGAGCCCCTGGTTCCTGCTCTGTTCTCCGTACTCTGCAGATGAGCAGTGGTGGCACTATAAAGGATGACACGATTCCAGCTGAGCAGCACCTGGGCAGGTCGAGAGTGGGTCAAATGGACGGAGCAGCCTGCCTTCCCAGGCCTCCTCCAGCCTCTGCCATCAGTCCTGTGAAAATTCCCTAGAGTAGCAGCTTGGCGGTGCTCCATCCCTGGGACCCTCTCCAGTGACATGGGAGCTCTGTCTTCTTCCTTTCTTTAAAACTCCCATCTACAACCCTAGAACAAACTCCCTCCTAAACCTCCCCTCCCAGCTCCTTTCTTTGAATTTGAGAAATAAGAACCCAGAGCTATTAATTCAGTAGAAGTTTTGTTTGACTGTGACCTTGCGGCACCCTAACTCCTGAGTTAAAGCCTACCTGAAGCTAGGATGCCTCTGTTCTACAGAAGGACCTCCAGCCCCCACTTTTCCTGTGTCAGTGTGATACAGAACAACCCCCCTTTTCTTCACAGGAATGGAGGCTCTCAGTGGTCCTGATGCTCTTACTTGTGAACTGCTTGATTTTCTAGAGCGTTTTATTCTGTTCCTAGTCCTAATTTGTTTGAGGCTCATTATGGCAGAAAAGTTAATAATTAGTTTTCAAATGAGTCCACTTGGTGTTATAAGCATCCTAACCAACTGCACTATCTATTAGACTAAATTAATCCCTTGGTTGGTCTATTCACCTCCTAAGAGTATCTATGGGGGTTAAATGTAATTCTCAATCGGTTGTATCATTATGTCATATTGATTGTTCTTTCTCATTAAACAAAGCGTTCTTTTAAATTTAGAGCAACAGTATAAGGATAATAGATATGTATTTTCTCTTTTAAATGAAGGGCTGTGAGGTAGACATCTTAATATACTAGTTTTTCACATACAGAGGCTGGAAAAGCTAAATGTCTCTGGCATCCTTTGTCCCAACTGGATTAGCTATTCTCCATCTAAAATAGTAGATATCTATAGTCCTTAATCGAACAAATTGTCAGTCAGATCACTCTGTGCTTCCTGCTTGCAAAAGGTTGTCTTGTGTAGCATACCCCATTCATCTATAAGGTTTTTGATGTCTTCGTAGAAAAGCTCAGTTCAAAGCAGGACATCAAATAACCACCGGCCTTAGTGTCTTTTGGCAAGGTGGTCCTTGATAATGTCTAATATATTTTCTAACAAATTCCAAGTGATGAAATGGTGCAAGGACTGCCTTTCACATCTTATTCTTAGTAAAAAAAAAAAAAGGACTCGACACACAGACCACATAGAAAAAAAAAAAACAAAACCAAAAGAACAGAAACAAACAAACAAACAAACAAAACGCTATCAAACTAGATGCTAAAGGGGTCCAACAGCTATTTGTGCATAACGTTTTCTCCATTTCACACTATTCTATTCTACACTCAAGAATAAAGGATGAGGTTTCACTAGGATCGCTTAGTTGTGTGGCGCCTGGAAGACGATCGGGAGTTCCGACTAATTCTGAGTGTAATCTTAAACAGGGAAACATTTGCTAGCAGGGTCCTGGGCGGATACTTCAGCTCTGGCAGTACTCACTGCAGAGGGAAAGCAAGCCAGGGAGGTGGCCTTCAGGAGCCTGCAGAACTGCCGCGTTCCAGGCGGGCCGCCCTCCCGCCGCCAGAGCCCAGGCCCCGCCCCACTCGGCCGGCCCCGCCCTCCCAGACCACGCCCCACCCGCCAGGCCCGGCTAAGTCCAGTGAGGCCCCGCCCCGTGAGGCCCCGCCCTAGGTCGTCAGGCCCCGCCCTGCCCCGCCTCCTTCCTGCGAGCCTGGCTTGTCTTGGTGATTCCTCCCGGCGCGCTCTACCAGCCTTCCGGTCTCGGCACCCTGGGCTGCGCAGCCATGGCTCAGCACTTCTCCCTGGCCGCCTGCGACGTGGTGGGCTTCGACCTTGACCACACCCTGTGCCGCTATAACCTGCCCGAGAGTGCCCGGGTGAGTGGCGCGGGCAGCACCGAGCGCACCGCCTCCACGGCGGCTGCGCAGCGTCGTAGGTTCCCCCGGGCGCTGGGCGGAAGTGTGTTGGTGGGGCCCGGCGGGGACAGAGGAGGAAACCTGGGGCAGAAGATAGCACCCGATGGAGCACGGGAACCGGCTTCTAGGGCACTGGAAAGACTGGGCCGGGGGCTTTGGGTGTCATTTGCTGACCCTAGGCCCCGGTATTTCTTTCCAATTCCTCTGGGCACCCGCTGATTGGGTACGGCCACTTCTGGAAAACGTGGCTGCACCTTTCCTTTTGCACGGCCGAATAATCACCTGTCAGAGTTTAAGCACTGCAATTAGGGAAGAGGCTGCGTAACAATATTGTGAGAAACACCGTCCGAAAAGTCATTCAAGTCTTAGCCCTACTTTGGTCTTTATCAAGAGAAGAAAAACGAGCGTTTATTGTGCACCCTACTACTTGCTCTGTGCATTTTAAATAAAGTTGTAATCTCAACGGAATCTGGTTGTCACCAGGGACTTAGTTAGGGACACAGAAATGAACCACTCACGGGAGGGGGCGGGCAGCAGCCTGTGAGCAGAAAGGTGGTGTAAAGTTCTTTTCCATCCTCGTAGTGGAGGGCAGTCTTTGCTGTCTTGCTGCATGCCGCTGCCTGTGCTGGAGGCCCCACTTCACGGTGTCTCTCTTCTTCATGCAGGGGTCTCAGGTTAAATACCGTTTCCTTATGAAGCCACCCCCAGCCCTTCCCTTCCCACCTGTGAACTGTATCATGTCACCACCTCCAGTTTTCCTGAAAATTTAACCTCACCAAACACTCACCGGAAGGGTTTTTTTGTTTGTTTTTCGAGACAGGGTTTCCTTGTGTAGCTTTGCGCCTTTCCTGGAACTCACTCGGTAGCCCAGGCTGGCCTTGAACTCACGGAAATCCACCTGGCTCTGCCTCCCGAGTGCTGGGATTAAAGGCGTGCGCCACCACCGCCCAGCAGAAGGTTTTAACATTTCCCGGGTGCTCTTTGGAACCCTCCCCCAGGAGCCCAGTCTTCTTAGCATCAGGTTGATGGACAGTGTTTTCTGTGTCCCGCGAGTTAGCACTGAGCACCTTGGGCTCGGTAAATTATGATGTGGTTGGAGGCAAAGGACTTTAGTAACTGAGTATGACACAGTCACTTTTTTCTGTTTTGATATGTGTGTGTGTGGGAGTGTGGGGGGGGTGATATGCGTGTATGTGTAGGTGGCCTACACACGTGGAAGTCAAAGGTCAATGTCATGTGTCTTCCTCTCCTGCTCTCCACCTTACCTTTTGAGACAGTGACTCCGTGAACATGGAAATCCCCACTTCGGCTAGACTGGCTGGCCAGCAAGCCCTTTGGAGATGTCTGTCCCTGCGTTCCCCTCCCCCCCCCTTGGGATTATGGATTCACATAGCCACGATTTTAATATGGAGTCTGCTTATGTGGATAAGTTGAACTTGTCTTAGTTACTTTTCTGATTGCTGTGACCAAACCCCTGACAAGAAGCAACTTAAGGAAGGATTTAATTTGGTTCACTGTTTCTAGGGTTTCAGTCCATCCTGGCCATGAGGGCAGAGCAGCAGGAAACTGAGGCAGCTGGTCACATTGTATCATCAGTCAGCAAGCAGAGAGAGAAATGTTGGTGCTCTGCTGGCAGGGTGTGTGTGTGTGTGTGTGTGTGTGTGTGTGTGTGTGTGTGTGTACGCGCGCGTACATGATGTGTTATCTCCTTCCACCATGGGGGATCTGGGAATTGAACTCGGGTTGTCAGACTTGGCTGCAAGCACCTCTACCCACCAAGCCTTTTTTTCCAATCCCTCCAGTTTATTTTTTATAACAGAGTCTCTTCACTGAACCTGGAGCCTAGCTCATTTTTTCAGCTAGGCTGGCTGGCTGAGGAGCTCTGAGGAATCCTGTCTCTGCCACTCTATGCTAAGGTTACAGGTGTTTGTATGCCAAGTGCTGTAGCTACTGAGCCATCTCCCAACCCCTCTACCGGCTTTTTATTCCACTTTCATTCAGTCTTCATTCAGAGTAGGTTGTACCTCCCCAGCAAAATCTCTGTGGAAACACCCTCAAAGACAGCCATAGAGGTCTGTCTCCTAGGTGGTTTCAAGATCCAAGTTGACAAGATTAGCTGGAGCAGCATCACAGCCCCTCTGGAGAATCCCTAACCACAGGGCACAAAACGGTTAAGTCCTTAGCAAATCCTGATATCGTTGGGTCCCTCCGCACGCATGATACTGAGGCTTGAGTTCTCATGTCTCACGCCCAGGCACTCTTAAACTGCAGAGGAGAGGCCTAGGGCAAGGTGTCCACGTGGAGTTGGAACTGGAAGGTGGCAGGTGAAAGGGGCATGCAGGGAACAGCAGAGGTAGGTGTTCAGAAAGTGGGAACCGCAGAGGCTTGGAGAGGACTCGGGGATGTTCTCGGTGCGGCATTTAACGAGTGCATGGGATTTTGCAAATGTGCATCTGTATGTGTCCCTTCTCCCAGGGCTGCAGGGACAGCATCCCAGAGGACATGACGCTTGACACCTGTGTCCTTTGGGCTTGCGGACTGAAAGGTCAGGTGACACCCACTCACCAGTTTTGGGAGAATGGGGTGTCTGACACTGAGACTGTGCCCCATCTGAAGGAGTAGCCACACACCAATCTTTCCAGAGTTAACCAAGAGCAGCTCTGTCTCTCCAGGTCTTCTAATTCACTTTTGTAAGCTGGAAATCTGAACTAATTTGAAACCTTCCCATTTCGGGACATTGCCTCATTTTCCAACACAGCAGGATCATAGGGTTGCCAGGTTGAGCAAATTAAAACACAGAGCACACAGTTCAATTTGAATTTCAAATTACGGAAGCATTCCTGGTTTTTATGAACACCCCAACTATTACATGGAACATGGTTATCAGGAAAAAAAAAAAAACCTATTTGCTATTAATCTAACATTTGGATTTAATTTGTCACTCTTTATTTGGCAGATTCTAGTGGAAGCCAAACCTGTGTTGGTGGCTGGCAGGATAGGCATATTTATACAGTGGAAACGGGCAGGTGTTACAGTCAGTCATGGTGTTGGTTTATAGTTAACACAGGACCGATGGCAATAGCAAATGCTTCCGTTGAATTTGCCTGTGTGCCAAGTACTTCTCTAAGCCTTACGTCTGTTAACCCCAGGCTGGCAGTCGACCCTGCAGGCAGGATCGCCACAGATACACTGTCACTGCTCGGAGTGGTTACTTTGAACCTTGCTGTGACTCAGTACATTTTAAAAAAATTTTTCAACTTGTATGTCTGTGGTTCCCAGGCTTCAAGAATCCTGCAGGGGCTGAGCCTGGTGGAGCACATGCTTCTTAATCCCGGTATTAGAGAGGCAGAGGCTGGTGGGTCTGTCTAGCTTCAGGCCAGCCAGGGCTACATAGTGAGATCCTACTTTAAAAGGGGGGGGGGATGAATCATAAGAACCCACCAGGGCCTCTCTCTGAGAGTCTAGTGACTTTAGGAGGCAGCACCCATTCTGAATCACCTCCGTGATGTAGAACTGTTGATAAATAGTGTGACCTGGATGAGGGTCACACTGCACTAGACGGGAGTCACACTCGGTGTTTTGAATCAGCATTTAGACAGAGAGCAGCTCTCTTTGACAGAAGTCTTTGTTTCCTCCATTCTCATGTCCGAGCACCCAGCCCCCACCACCCCAGCTACTGCCGAGTACAGGCCCCTCGGTGCCTACACCTGCCTGGTTCTCCATGTCCCTGGGTTCACCAGCTCTGCCCTGTCTGCTAGGTGGTGATGAATCACTGCACTTGGCTCACAGATTCAGCCAACCAACAAGTTCTGGAGAACCGCTTTCTCTGACCCCCAGTGCTCCAGTTACAAATGGGTGTCATGCCCAGATTTTACGTGGGTGCTGGGGATTTGAACTCAGGTCCCCACGCTTACGCAGCAGGCACTTCGCCCACTGAGTCCTCTCCCCAGCATCAAGCTGCTTATTAAATATGGGTATTTTAATTTAAAAAAAAAAAAAAGCTGTTGAGAAATCAGGTCTGTGAACAATGAGAGCTTTGGTTTAACCTGTGCTGGCTTCCAAAGGCTTCCCGCCTCCTTTGTGCTTTATTCTTTGCACAGACAGATCAGAGGCTCCTGTGTCTGATAGAGGCCTCGTGTTTCCTCCTAACTCATCTGCCTGGCTTGATGTATCTCACTGAGTCTCCTGTCAGTCCAGGCCTTTGTTAGCACTGATGGACCAAAGCGAGAGCTAAGGATTGAATGGCCAGCGTGCTTATTGTCCTGGTGATAGTCTAGTAGCTACAGAGCATTGCCAGGTCTTACTGATGAGTGCCAATCCATTAGGACCTGGGTGTAAGATGATTCCTGTCTTTGGTTGTGTGGTTGTGTACTCAGGGTACAATTTCAGGACTCTTTGGGACTGACCAACTCGCCTGGGAAGGGGATTAATCAGCGGCAGAACTTCACCGTTATGGATAGTGCCCTGCTCCCTGGCCCCATCAGCGACCCCATTAGGTTTCCAGGTGTATGAAATGAAGAATGAATAGTGGACTTCATGGTTAATCTCTCTCTTTGCTTCCCTTCTTTGCAGCTCATTTACAACAGCTTTGCGCAGTTCTTAGTCAAGGAGAAGGGGTATGATGAGGAGTCGCTCACTCTGACACCAGAGGACTGGGATTTCTGGTAAGTCCCCCAGCCCCTCTTGCTACATCCCCTGTGGCCCTTAATGGTTGCTGGTAAAATCTTCGTGCTTACCCTTCTGTGAAGGTAAAAGATGAAATGGAGTCAAAGAACAAAATAACTTCTGGGCTAAAAGTCCTGTGTTTAATGAGTTAAAGCCTTTTGTACTTTAAACATGTCTAGACTTTATTTAATATGAAAATAAGCTTTCAGCTTGTGGCTACTTGTAGGATATTAATATGTAGTTTCAGTCAGTCCTAGGAGGCTGAGAAGTTATCAAGAACTAAAATTTATATCTATACGAAAAAGTTTGTTTTGTTATTCAGAACCATGAAAGAGGAGTCATCATGTTTAAGTGACTGAATTGGGGCATTTGAATAAATATTCCTTCCTCGTTCTTTTGTTCATCCCTTCCTGATTTATGATTCTTAACTTCATACAGGATGTTCTTTGTCTTTCGACCTCTAAACAACAACAAAAAAAAGCAAAAAAAGCTTCATCAACTTAAATTGTTCAGCTTAGACAGGTGTGGTAGCCTATGCATGCAGGTGTGAATGTAGTTCCAGCTACCTAAGGCCTGAGGGAGAAGGAGGCCAGTCAGGGTTAGCGGGGCAGCATGCAAAGTCCTGGTCTCTTAGGTGAACTAGGACTGGGAAGATGGCTCAGTCAGTATACTGCAAGCGGGAGGACCTGGGTTTAGTCCTCCTGAGCCCACAGAAGCAAAAGGAGCCGGGTGCCTCCCAAGGCTCAGGGATCAGTGCAAAAGGAGGATGGAAAGATTCTAAGAGGTAAAGGTGGTGAATGGCTGCAAGGGAACCTTTCAGGACACAATAGAGTGGCCGCACATACCAACTCACAGAGGATGTGACAGCATGCACAAATCCTGGGTGAGCTCACGCCCAACCAAATCCAAGTATGGAGCAGGGCGATGGGCACCAAATCCCACCTTAGCTGAGGCACTGTTAACAATGGATGGCTACTGGGAAGAAGGTCAGTTTTCTTCAAGGATGGGACATTGAGAGGCTACCCAGGTACCAGCAGAAGGCTCTCTACCCAGCCGAATACATGGACTCCGGACAACAACAACAGCAGCAAGACAACATAGACAGGAAGTTGGGAGCAGATAATAGAGAGGATGGGGGAAGACTTGGAGCTCTTGGAATTTGGAGTGTGATCAAAGCACATGGCACATATACAAAATTCTCGAGAGAAAGGGGCGTGGAAGGAAGGCAGAACAGATCTGAACGCATCTGAGTGCAGTGACGTCTCTGTAACCCCAGCATTAGGGAGGCAGAGACAGGGACCCGGGGCCTTGCCATCCAGTCCGCCCAGCCAACTGGGGAGCTCCAGCTTCAGTGAGAGAGACTGTTGAAAAGAAAGGTGGGGAGACGGAAGGATGCCTCGTGTCGACCTCTGGCTGCCCCTACACACAGGCACACTCGTGTGAACACACATGAAAGTATGTATACAAACAGACACACAAATTCAGAAAATAACCACCTGGTGTATAATTAATGATCATAAAATAATTTATAATCCATAAAATGCAGAATGAGCATGCATTGAGCATCCCTCTGAGATTTGTTTGTCTTTTGATATTTCCTTTCTGTCCTGGGAAGTAACAGAAAGCTCTTGCCATGTGAAGTGATTGTTTCTAGGCGTTTTACTGTGAGTTGTGAATGCAAGTAAATAGTGCCCAGTTGCCCTTTCATTTCATTTAGCCTGTCAGCCATTGTGCTGTTTAGCTATTATTGTTCATAACAGCAAATCTATACATTTTATCCAGGTCTCAGTGTTTGACCTTCTTTTGCTGGTTTTCAATAATATACCTTACCCAGAGGGTAAGTTTTTATAAGTAGAACTATACGGAGGTTTGTTCAAAATAACGTAGAAAATGCCCTGGCAAAGAGGTTAGCTTGAGCATTGTACGTGAGTGTGGATGTATAAATTCCTGTGCATCTTTCTGTCTGTGTGTGTTTTAAGTTTGTGTGTGTGTGTGTGTGTGTGTGTGTGTGTGTGTGTGTGTGTGTGTGTGTGTATATGCATGCATGCGTGTGTGTGAAGGTCTGGGGTCAACTTTCAGGAGTCTGTTCTCTCTTCCACCATGGATCTGGGCATTGAACTCGGGTTGTCAGCTTTTACCCACCATGTCGCCTGCCCACATGTCTTAGATAATGGAAAACATTTTATATTTTAACAAGGTACAGGATAATCTTCATTTAATATATTTTCTTTTGAGTCGTGTCTTTTTTGGCAAAAGCCTAAAGACTTTATGAGCTGAACATACCACCCTGTGCCTCCTGGCACTTTTTCTTATGTACCTGTTTTTAAGTGATACTCAATTTTATAATTCCTGAATGTTCTCTCTCATTGATAAACGTGTTCTTCGTATAGGTGTGGAGGAAATCTCTTTTAACATTGTAACATTTAATGGTGCAGATTTTTCTCTGAGGTTCACTAAATGCATGAGCTGGTTGATAATCAGACTTTTCCATTTTAGTTGCAAGGGTTTGGCATTGGATCTGGAAGATGGCACCTTCGTCAAACTTGCAGCCGATGGCACTGTGCTCAGGTAATCCAAGGTCATTGTGGTCAGAGTCTTACTCCTTCCAGGGTACTTTATGACTAGTGTATTGTCCTTAAGCTACAAGATAAGGTTATTATTTTAGTCAATCAGATGGAGGGTAGTAGCTCTGAATTACTTTTCACTTCTTAGAAATATTTGCAGCAAATACAATAGAAATGGCATGCCTTGTGACATTGCCTACCCTTTTTTCTTTTTTTTTTTTTAAAGATCGTGGATATTTTACTGTTCCTCTTTTATTAGGTACTTAGAATAGCATCAGAGATCCTTTGATAAAGAAGATACAGATGGCTACTGAGTAGGGGTTGATGGTCTGGGTATACCCTGTCAGGCCGTGGTCTGTGTATACCCCGCCAGGCCATACTTGTTTCCCTTATGCATGCTCTTGTGGACCTCATCAGCCCCACGCCCTGGTTTCCTTTCCGTTCCACCTTTCTGAGTGCATGCAGGCCTCACAGGGGTTGATCAGGGTATGGGAAACAGTCAGTAGCTGCTGTCACTACTGAGTCTCTGGGCAAGCACCGTGGAGTGAAGATCTATTTCCCACCTCGTGCTAACAGTGTAGACACACCAGCATGGCCGTGCAGATGTGCTGTTACTATTTATACCCAGTTGGTCAGAGACAAAGAAGACTCACTATAGGACCCCTGTAAATACTCCCTCTTTTGATACTTCTGATACATCACTTGCTCTGTAATCAGGGCGCATCCATATTTCTCCCAGGTTCTCCCCTAAGGTACTTCTAAAAGGAGTAGGTATGGCCTTATCTCTTATATTTTTGTAATTTATTTGCCTGGTTTTTTCAGGCAACTAGGGAGTGTGTTTATCTGTTTGCAGTATGTAAATACTACATCTGTTGCCTTTAAGTCTGTGGTAAGCTTAGTAGTGTTCTTGGCAGTCTTCACTCATTCTCTAGTTGTTAATATCTGTCTGTCTGTCTGCTTGTCGGTCTGAATTTGTCTCTGTCTCTCTGAATTCAATTTCTGAAAAACCTGAAGTTTCTCTTGCACGCTTTCTCTCCTTGATGGCTTCTTTCACCCCACACAGTGGAGTCTGGTCTGCTCATGTGTTTCCCTAGGGTCCCTCCATCTTGACATAGCATTCTGAAGGGTCAGCCTCTAAAGAAAAGAACTCCACGTGTGTTCTTTGTTCTTCCTTCATTTCTTCATTTTCCCATCAAAATGAAATACACTGTGTGTTAACATAATGAGCTATTTAAAATATCACCTATCCACTTATCTGCATGGTGAGAGTCCCATAACAAGGCTCTAATGGAGAAAAGCAGATTTCTAGCTATTTCTTCATCCTGTCTGGCACATTTCTGTGTGCTTCTAGTGTGTTTTTTGATCCAATGTATGTGGCCTTTTGTGTGGTAGGTTGTCCATTCTTGTCCCCACAAGCCCTTGGTGCCAGGTGCCCGTGGCTCCTGGGGACCTGATGTGGTTCATCTTCTAACCTGCTGTTCCTCACCGCTGCCTACGTCACCCTCCCCACTGTCTACATGGTTGTCTCCTCATTGTTCCAGTTGACTGTATTTTTCTCTTGCTTTGTGTGTGTGCCATTGAGGATAGAATCCAGGGCCCACACATGCTAGGCGAGTTCCCTGCCACCAATCCACATCCCCAATGCTTTCCTTAAGTTTTCCAGAATGGCTTTGAACTGTGGCCCTCTGGATCTGGCATTCCAGGCATGTACCACAACACCAGCTTTGCCTTATCTTTTGATGACTCCACAGCTTCTCTAGGCAAGGGCAGAGGCTGCTGCAGCAATGGCCTCACATAGGGCAGCTCCTCGTCACTTGCGAGTGGATGGACTAAAAGGGGAAGAGCCACAGCTGTGGTGGAGACCCCAGAGCATCCAGACAATGATCTTTGAACTCACCTACTCTTCCTTGTGTTACTTAGGCAAGTCTTTTCTATCTCAAGTGCCTAGTATCTTGGTTGCTGTACTATAACCATAAAGTGCTTCTAGAATCCCAGACCAGATGAGATCAACCCAGTGAACACCAAATATGCAAAAGGAAAGACAGTGGTTGGCATGGTGGCCCACGGGCAGCACTCGGGTGGCTGAGGCAGGAGGATCACAAGTTTGAGGCCAGCCTGGGCTATGGAGGGATGGGGATCGGGATTCTCAGTGTTATCAAAGAGGCAATCGAGGAGCTACCAGTGAGCACCACAGTCCTCCCCAACAGGGCCAGCCACGGTACCAGGATGATGACTCCGGAGGCGCTGGCGGAGGCCTATGGCAAGAAGAACTGGAGGCACTGTGCGACAGACAAGCACTGTGCTGCGTCAAACGTCGACATTCCCTGCTGCTCAGGTAGGACACAAAGAACAGCCTGTGTCCCTCTGGCCAAGCAAGGTGTCCAGAGGAATGGCCTTGCCTTTATAGCATCAATAGTGTTTTTTAAGTGTGTCTGGTTTGGTCTGGCATGGGGTCAGGGTGGGCTTCCCACGTTTTTCCCTGCTGTACAGAGGTTCCATTGAAGCTCCTTTTACCCGGGTTTGTTCTGGAAGGAAAAGATTACCCTGAAGACCATATATCTCTTAGCTGGGCTGGGTTCTTTGTGTGGCAGCTACATGCTCCACCCTCAGTTTCTGTCTTCCAGGTCTTCTTATTTCCACTGTCTGGCCACTCCTGTTTCCTAGACCCTGCTTCCTCACTGACAGCCCTGTCTCCTGCCTCTGGTTTTTATTTTAAAATGATTCCACCCATTCTTCTCAAGTCTACAAAGAGCTTTGCTAAAGCAAAATGTGAAGCAGTATTCCAGAAATTATTTACTGACATAGGTATTAATAAGTCTTAGGCCTCCTGAAGGCCTCTCCACTGTCTCAATAAACCAAATCAGGAAAAGCCAGGTTTAATGAGTAAAGTGCTCCCAGGTGATTCCCCACCTCCCACCCCGACCTGGCAGCCACGGAGAGGAGACTGGGACAAGACCGGAAGAACCACCTGTCTGTTTTTGGGGGATGCCCCTTATACACCCTGTGGGAGTGGTCTTGAGCCTCTCTGGGGAAGGAGCTGTGTTTGGCAGGCTTTGAAGGGGTGGGTTTAGGGAAAGAAATGGAGATGGGAGTTGAGGTGGGTCTTCCCTCAGACTCCTTACAAACAGGTATGCCTGGATTGATTTGGTGGGGGTAAGATCTTTTTTTTTAATGGACAGGAAGTCCTCATTAAAATCACGCTGTTTCTCTGTTCTCTCTGCCTTAACCCTGTGTTCCTTCTACCACACTGTAGTGTTAAATTGCACCTGTTTCCTTTCAGACACGTGGTAACCTGAAAATAGTTAACATTTATTTGTTGTATATTTGCCTTCTTTGGGGATGTTTTGTTTAAATCTTTCTGGTGAGTTGAAAGTATTAGAAGATATGAGTGTTTTTTGACAAAATAAGTGTGTAAAAAAAAGACAGTACCTTAGAGTTCAGTATAGGATGCTTTTGTGCATCTCAGTCGAAAGCTTTCTTCCCAAGTAATGATAATGAACTGCTGTCTCGGACTGGGATTATTGCTCACGGTAGAGTGTGCCTAGTATGTGTCAAGTTATACATTCAATTCCCAGTGACAAAAAGCCCTGTTAAGTAAGTTCTTCCCTTTTCCAAGGAAAGCTAGACATATAGCTAAGTGTTTCACTTTCACTTGGAAATTCATTCAAAATCTGGAATATTTTTTAAGATAAAATAGTCCCTAGCTATGAGAAAGAGCTGGTACTGTTAGGACAGGTTTGTATTTTCACTGCTTTCCCACCAGAGGGCACTGTTTCTTTGAAGTGATAGCTCCTGTAAGCATCTTGGTGGTTGGTGATTTTGGAATTGGTCTCATCTTACCTGGTTCATGGAGCAGAGCTGCCATCCAGAGTGCAGAGCCTGGGATGTCGACTGTGATACACAGTGAAGGCCTGTCTCTTCTAAGAAATAAAACAGTTTAAGTGCACACAGAGGAGGATGTCAGATCTGGAGCTGGAGTTACAGGTGTTTGGTTGAAACCACCATGAGTGCTGGGATCTAAGCTCCGGTCTACTGGATGAACACTGCTTGTTCCTAACCACTGAGCCTTCTTTCATCCCACAAATATAATTGTATAAGTGTAGAGAAGGATGAAGGGGAAAAGGTCCAATGGTTCCATAACGCAATTAGACTATGCTTATATTAAAATACAATTAGAGCATATGGTTGGTAAAGTTAAATATTATATAAATACGGAACAGTGAGCTCCAGATTTCCCTGAGATTTCTGGGGAGAACGGAGGTTGAGGTGTCCACTTCACTTGCATGTTAGTTGATTTGACCACCTGGGCCACGTGACTCCAGGGCCTTGGGAGAAAGCACGTGACTCTGCCCTGTCTTTTGTGTGATGCTGCTCAGCAGCACTGCTGGAGTCAGATGTGACGGGGACCAGCAGAAGTGTGGCCCGGGACATGGAAATCCAAAGGTGACAGGTGTCCCAAGGAAGGGCTTGGATATAATTTACGCCAAGACCAGACAAAATAAACCTTAGTCCTTTCCTCCCAAGAGACCCTGGAATGTACTTGCCCATACTCCTGAGATTTTCTGACTCAGGCCACCTTCACTCACATGACATGACTTTTATTCTTGTCATTACTCTGGCTGTTCTCAAGTTTTCCTGTTTGTCTAAAATGGCATAAAAATTGAATACAGTATTCTCTATGCATTCATCAGCACAAGTGTTAGGGCAACTTCTAGGGAACATTTCATGGGACTCTAATGTCAAATTATTTAACTGTTTTGAAATGTAACATTAAGACATATTGTGGCTTCTTCATATTGCATTTTATAGTAATATTATATTGTCTTGGGGTTATATATTATTTTGCAACTGGAATATGTTTTAATAAAATGCTTGACTTACAGATGTCCTGTTCCAGCTTTCTTTTAGTGTAGAGCATCAACATTCCTCAACAGATAAGGACGGGGACTGGAGAGATGGCTCAGCAGTTAAGAGCACTTATTCTGGCCGAGGACCTGGTTCACGTCACATGCCAGGTTACAACGGTCTCTAACTCCAGTTCCAGGGGCTCTGACACCCTGTTCTGGCCTCCACAGACACCAGGCACCCATGTAGTGCATATACACATGCAAATTAAACACTCAGGCACACTCAATAAAAAGAAAAAAATAAATTAAATAAACCTTTAAAATATGAAAAAAAGGATAACCTGTAGTAATGCTAATTTGAATTGAAATAGGTTTTTCACTGGAATTACTATGGACAGTTCTCTCCATATCCGGCAGACAGTGCCAGTGTGTGCTGCATTGTTCAAGGACAGGTGTAACACAAGTAAAACGTCCCCAAAATAAAAAATGGAAAAGGATAGGGAAGACCTAACTTCAGTCCCCAGAACTCACATTTAAAAACCCTGGCATGGTGCCACCTACACTCGTAATCCCAGTACTTGGAGGCGGAAACACGTGGAATCCTGGTGTCCTCTGGCCAGTCAGCCTGGCCTACGTGACAAGTTCCAGGCCAGTGACTGACCCTGTCTTACAAACATGTGGTGGCTGGTGCCTGAGGAATGACACCGGCTGTCGCCTGGCCTCCACTCCAGACCCACAGCACACACTCACACATCTTGCCCCACCCCCAGCACACAGGGTAGCCTGTAGTGGAGGCTTTTCAGACAAGGTTTTTCTCTTTTCCGCGAGCAGGAAGCATTGATTTTTTTTTTCTGTTTGTTTGTTTTAGGCAAGTGTTACTTCTATGATAACTACTTCGACCTGCCAGGCGCTCTTCTGTGTGCCAAGGTGGTGGACTCTTTAACAAAGGTGAGCGGGCACTCAGTTTTAAAACACTGCAGTTGGTCCTAAGGAAGAGGCGTTAATTACGTGTAACTTTCGAGTGGAGATTTCACTTGGTTTTCTTTGGGTGGTTTCAGGGTGACTAGGGAAGCAAACATGGTGAATTTGGTCAAAAATGGTTTTGGAAAAGTAAATAACAGCACCCTTTAAAAAAATGTTTGGTTAGGCAAAAGTCACCCTCTTCCCCAGTAGGGGGTGTGAAAGTCTAGAGAAAGGGAACAGAAGACAGGCTCTGGACCAATATTTTCTTGCTTTCATTAGCAGATCAAGAAAAAAAAAAGTACAGATAATTAAAAATTCCGTGTGTTTATGTATTCTAAATATCAAACCAGGAAAACGAAGCAGGTTTTTTTTTTAATTAATCATTTGCTTTGTGACTGTTCAGATGAAATGAATCTCTAGTTTGACAAGTTAAACTTAGGACCTATGACTATAACTCAGTTTGTGTGTCAGCATTACTTTTCTTTTTGCAGCCATTGCATTTGAAAACCACAATTCAGTGCATAAGTGACTTATTATTGAAATGACAATTACCGTCAAGCATTCATGAAAGTTTCCATTGAGCAGGAGAGGTTTTTGGTTTGGTTTGGGTGCTGGGGATTTTACCCGGGGCCTAGAGTATGCGAGGACATCACCATTGAGGTAGATCCCCATCATTGCGCTTTTTATCAGCACAAAGTGGAGTCTGTCTCTTAACTGACAACAATGGAGGGGGGGGGGGGAGAAAGTATCAAGTCTTCTCCTCCCCTCCAGACCTGGAGATCAGATCCAGATCCTTCCACTTCCAGGCAAGGGCTGTACTGCTGAACTTGACCCCAGTTCATCAGCCTGTAGTATCTTGTAGTGTGCGTAACTATATATAAATATCTGATAATCTTTTTTGTATAGAAAGTAGACACTGTTGATGTTTCTATGAAGCAAAAGGCTGTAGAGTTGTGTATTTGAGTGCAAATTGTTTTACCAGCTTGGAAAGTTCTCCATGAAATGATTGACATTGCAGACTTAGCACCTTCCTCCTGCTCCTGCAGTGAGTTACTGCTCTGCATGTGGAGTGCAGGTTAATGGACAGTGAGTTCTGAACTACCCTGCTTCGGGCCCTGCTGCTACCATCATGTATGAAGTAGCACGTTCAGCCAGTTCAGAAGCTAGAGCACTTGGTACATTTCTTGTATGTTTAAGGATTCTATACCTTTAGGCTGTATGAGTGGACATTTTTACCTTCTTTGGGCTACACGAACTGCATTAATACTTAGTGATGTTTATTTATTTATGTGTTGACTTGTAGCAGTGATATTTGAGAAACATTTCTGTATTGATCTGTCATGTTCTCTGAAACCCGAACTCCTACCTTAGAGTCAGTAGACGTAATTATTTGCTGTAGCTTACCAACTCTGCTTAGGAACAGAATGACGGCACTTGTTACATTTGGAAATTTCTTTTTTTAGCAGAACAGAGGTCAAAAAACATTTGATTTTTGGAAGGATGTAGTTGCTGGTATACAACACAATTTTAAAATGTCAGCCTTTAAGGGTGAGTAACCTGAGGAGGGGCTTTCCTGGTAGAGGTTTGTTAAACGCCCGCCCCGTGTCTGCTGAGTTGGATAGACACTCCCTCTCTTGCTCTGCTCCCCACTTGGGATTTGCTCTGATAAAAATGTTTACAGTTAGTTCTGGTACCTGTCTGTATTCATTCTGCTTTATGGTTGTAGCTGTCCGAAGTCTCAGCCAGTCTGTTCCTCTGCCTTCACGTGCTCCCAGTGCAGCTCTCCTGGGCTGGAGGATGCTCCCTCAAATGAAGGTCCCAGTCCTTATGTCGCAGCTTAGTAACGGGAGCTGGTGACAGCTGTAACCCTCGGTGCAGTAGTGACGGAGAGACCAAGCACCCGCTGGTAGAATTTCCATTCTCTTGGTTTAAGGAACAGGAGTGGCTGACCCAGATTGGGGCCAGAGTTACTGCCAACCCCAAGCTAGGGCTTTTTGGTCTCCTCTGCAGGTTTACAGAGTCTTACTCCAAGTGTCAATAGCCTTTATGTTACCCTGACTGAGTCAGACTGGCTTGGTTAACAAGTGGGCTGATGGATTCAGCAGGATTTTAAGTTTTGAAATATGTTGCCTTTTGATTGACACCCCAAGATTACATGCCTTCCTTTCAGTAAATCAAGCTATCAAAATAATTCTAAATATTATGACTAAAATGTGCTAAGTCCATAAATAATAATTGCAGGATATTTGTTCCAATTTGATATTTCTCTGACACCTTCTTCTCTCCCGCCAAGACAAAACAGTGTTTTAAAGTGATGTTGGTATATGTTTATTTCCCTGTGTCTACTGATCAGCCTTGGTCCTGGCTCAGAGTGGCTTTTTTTTTTTTTTTTTAATTCATAGTACATGGTGTGTGCCGTGCCCATCCTGACAAAGGGACAAACCCATGACAACTGTGAAGTCACCCTCTGCTTCATTATTTTCTCATTAGCTTTATCCAAGGAAAAGCGTGGTTTGTTGCTTTGAAGTAAACTCAGCGTAGAAGGAAGATCTATTCATGACATTTTATTGCTTTATAATAACAAGTAGATTGCGTACTCCGTGCTTGAATAAGTGAGGTACAGCTCAACAGTTTTAAACAGTAATATAAAAATACAGTACAGAGCATAAATAAATAATGTCTTTTCATTTCTAGTCTGATTTTGAAACCTTCAATGTTAATTATGCTTTCACTGGAATGGAAAGCATCCCATGCTAATGTTCTGTAAGGCCCTAAAATCATTTTACAGAGATGCAGCCGAATTAAATCAGAGTGATCACACTGTGTGGCAGACAGCAGACTAGGTCAGACATCTGTTTCCAAGTTGCACCAGGTATGTGGACTTTCCACAATTGCAGAAAAGCTCGAAAAACTTGTGGCAAAGCACCATGTAGTTCAAATTCATGTTAATATGTTAGTTTGGTTTCTTATGCAAGCTTCAAAAAGTGTGCATGCACCTGTGCATTTGGATTTATCTTGATGAAAGGGGCTATATGAGCCTTAGAGTGATGCACCATCAGAAATATCCTAGGGTATACAGTGTCATTTAAATTTGAATATTCAAGTATTCAAATAATATAAAATTATGTGATACTTCCTGCATGTTTCTTAGAAGTTCTCATATTAATTATTAAAAACAGGCTTTTAAAAAATGCTGCATTTCTGAAATGAAATTTATGGTGAGTTGGAACCTTATTTCTGTTTTTGTGAGGTTTTTGTTTTTTTTTTTAACTTATGGTAAAAATTATGTAAAAGGGGAATTCACAGAAACCCACATGGGCTTTGGGGTTGCTGAGTGCTCAGGAGAGTCCTCACATAGTCACCATTGCTGCTCACTTTTCCAGGAGGAAACTCGGTCTCGGAGTGCATTTTAGAAAATTTCAATTGTTCACATTACTTTTTAGCCTACCTCCATATGCATCTCCAGGGTGGACGTAATGGCGCTGGGGGGAAAGCCTTTCCAAGCAGAGGATTTATATGAGCTTGGTATTCAGTGCTCACATGGGAGCCACTAGGAATCCTGAGAAGGAGGAGTGGACGTATTCAGAGGAGTAGAGACCATTTGACTCTGCATTGGGTAGCTGGAGCCACACCTGGTCGTTTTCTGTGAGCTCCATGACTGCGCTCCCTGAAGCCTGATCTAGGTAGCCTTTGCTGTACTCATCATATGTGTACATTGTGGGGGTGCCGTTCTTATACAGGCCTACCCACACGTGCGTCCCCTTCACGTGCACGTGATAGGAGAAGTAGTATACCCCGGGGATCTTACAGGTAAAGATTCCAGTCCTTGGGTCATAATGCTGCTGCCTGTTAGACAAGATCTCATCAAATGGGATGGGGGCACCCACTGCTGGGTAAGCTTTGGAGAGGATGGCAGTAAAAGCAGACACGGGCATCCCTGTTACTCCATGGTTAGCACTGACCAGCGGCGTCCCAGGGAGCCTGGGCCTTTGGCCTGCCTTTGTGAAACCATCGGGCATGACTCCTTGGCCAGGGGGGCCTGGGGGCCCCGGGGGACCTGGGAGACCAGGCTCTCCACTGTGTCCTCTTGGTCCAGGAGGGCCGGGAGGACCAGTGGGTCCACTGAGGCCTTTAGTTGCTATACCAGCTGGACCAGGAGGACCTGGGTTTCCAGGGACCCCCTTAGATCCAGGGAATCCTGGGGTACCTGGTGGCCCAATGGGACCTCTGCCACCTGGAATTCCAGGTTCACCTCTGGGACCTGCCTCACCATTGTGTCCAGGCAGTCCCTTAGCTCCTGCAGGGCCAACAGGACCTTGGAGACCAGGGGGTCCTCTCACTCCAGGATCACCTTTGGGGCCTGGTAACCCTGGGTTACCCTTAGCACCATTGAGACCTGGCTCCCCAGGGTACCCTGTTTTTCCATCTAACCCAGGGGGACC